>NC_058373.1:114357500-114660000 GCF_018350175.1 Felis catus
GAGCAAGCACTCTAAACTTTTTTTAATTATCTTTAGAGAGAGAGAGAGAGTGCATGTGGGGGAGAGAAAGGGAGACAGAGAGAGAATCTTAAGCAGGCTCCATGTTCAATGTGGAGCCCGATGCAAGGCTTGATCCCACGACCCTGGGATCAAGATCTGAGCTGAAATCCAAAGTCGGACGCTCAACTGACTGAGCCACCCAGGCAGCCCTCTAAGAGCAAGTATTATAGGAGAAGCAGGCAGCAGCTGTGGGGCCTCTCATGAAGGAAGCCTTCTTCTTCCATACTCTACTGATCAAAGCAGTCATAAGACTATTGGCTCGGGGGGAGGAACACGGATCCCACGTCTGGAAGGAAGCAACATCTAGGAATTTTACAGCAGCCCTGGAAGCCTACGTCCAGCTGCAGAAGTACTTAGAGTCAGTACTCTCTGACTAAGTCGGGGCATACGTTCTAGCCGGCAGGCTACTCAATGGTGATAAGTAATCGAGGAGAAGCAATATTCCAAAATGTCTGACATTCCTGCCGAGAGGAATATAGGCCAGGCTACCATGATAAGAACCCTCTATTAGAACAGAGATTCAAGGTGGATACTGAGTCTCCAGGAAAAGGCAGAATCCCAGTTATCACAACTGGGACGTGCCGAGTGTCAGAGCAGTGGCATGTGACATGATGCTATCACACGGGTTTAGCTGAGCATCTTCAGTCCCCCTCCTGAGAGGGCATGAGAGTCTATGAAATGCCTATGCGAATACGTACAAATATATCTATGGCTTACTCCTGATCTGACAATTTGGACATTGTATCAAAAAAGGAAGGGGACCAAAGCTTGTTCCCGGTGAACCCATGCATGCTTCTAGTGATCACCATAACTTTTAAAGATTTTATTTTGTAAGTAATCGCTACACCCAACGTGGGGTTCGAACTCACAACTCCAAAATAAAGAGCCGCCTCCCCCACTAAGGCTTGAGACGGCCGGGGACCCCTCACCGTGCCTTTTGAATGCACATAGACCATCTTTAATCATCTCGGCTGGGAGCAGTGCAGATCCCACTAGACTGGGACAGGGAGTGGGAAGTACGCAGATCAAGAAGGGAATAGGAGAAAGCAAACAGAGGAGGTGTTTAAAATTATTCCTAAGTCCCTCGAGAGATGCTAGAGGGAAGGTGGGATGCCAGGGCCAGGGCTTCCAGGGGGTCCCAGCCTGCCAGCAGTGTAGCTGTCAGCTCTTCATCCATGTCCTGCTTCAAGGCAAAGCCCCATTTCTCTCAGAAAGCAGAACATGTACACTGATGTGGGGTCACTTGAAAGCCTTTTTACCCCAGCGGCGGGAGTATCTGGGACTTCATGGAGGAGCAGCTGAGGGGAAACGGCTCAGAGCTGGATCTGGGAGACAGTGAGGAAAGTGAAGTTGATTTTTTGGAGGGTGCTATACAATACAGTTTTTCTGTGGAAGCTTGTGTGCAGTGGCCCAGGGCAGGAACACCTGCCATAGGTCATCAGCTTCCGGGGTCTGGCTCACACAATCCCAGAAGGCCAGAGCGGGGTCGTGGCTGCTCTGAGGTCCTGTAGTCCAAACCTCCCACTTGAGAAATGAGGAAACCATGGCAGAGTCCATCTGGGTTCACTGAGTACCTATGTGCTCCCCTGCATTTCTCCCCGCTCCCCTCTCTAGAGAAATACTGGTTAGTATAGGTTTATTTCTTTCTATAGGCCTGTTTTGCACTAAAGATTATAAGTCTCTCCCCCCTCTCCTCTCTAGGGAAATACTGGTTAGTATAGGTTTATTTCTTTCCATAGGCCTGTTTTTGCACTAAGTTTATTTTAATATTTAAATTTTGACTTAAGAAGGTCCTGGTAGCCCTGGAGATAACTGGAGGCACACCGAGGAGTCACGGAGTGAGGACTGGGAAAGTCCACTCTCATGGGTCCCTGGCTGAGAGAGTCCCCTTGGCCGGTCCCTGAGGAGACACAGATACCACGGCTCCTGTTAGGCCAGCAAATGAAGAAGTTGGATTGGACCACATTAAAGCAAGATTTCTTCAAAAAATCCAAATCGGATCCAGGTTCCTCTTCTTCACACCACAGAGAATGGGTAAAGGGGATCTTCTAGGGCTGCTTCCTCTTTCAACAGAAAGTGGAATGGCTACAAGCCCAAGGGTGGCCACTTGCGTCTGGGAGTAGGCGACACGTTAAAGGCCAAGTTTGGGGACTCAAGCTTTCTGGGGCCCTGTGCTCTCCAAACTCTATCCTCAGCCACAGGGAGCCCAGACTCCCCTGTAGGCCCCAACCCTGTCTATCTACCTGGGCCTCCCTGATCTGGATGTCACTTTAGACTTTCACTTGCACTGTCCTCCTTATCAACACTCAGATGGATAACTCAGTTCTGGGATCCCCTCTCCCCTCCAGTTTTTTCCTGCTTGGGCCTTCATAATCTGAGTTCCATCTTGATCTAGATCCTGAAACTGTTCCCACCAAGGCCATACCAAGATGCTAGTGGAAACTAAGAATCTTAGCTTCAAACCAGGCCCATCACTTACACGTTTGTGACCTTCAGCAAGCTATTTCTTTTCTCTGGTCAGTTTTCTCATCCGCAAAATGGGGATAATAATAGGACCTGTCTCTCAGGGCTGCTGTGAAGATGAAGTGAGGTGATGTGAGTTAAGCGCTTGGCAAAATGCCCGAGTCACATGGTCTATCATGTGATGAATATAGCAATCCTTCATCCAAACCCTTGGGTCCAAAGATCATTTTTCATTTTTTTAACCGAGAAATAATTGACATATAACACTGTATTCATTTTAGGTGTACAATTTAATCCTTTGATATACGTATATATTGTGAAATGATTACTATAGCAAGTTCAGTTAACATCTGTCTCCATACATAGTTACAATTTTTTTTCTTTTGATGAGAGCTTTTAAGATCTTCTCTCTAAGCAACTTTCAAATATACAGTATAGTAATGCTAACTATCATTCCCATGCTGTACCTTACATCCCCAGGATTTATTTATCTTATACTGGAAGTTTGTATCTTTTGACCACCTTCCCCCATTTTGCCTGTCCCTGAACCCCCACCTCTGGCAACCACAAATCTGTTCTCCACATCTATGAGTTTGGTGTGTTTTTAGGTGTTTTGTTTTTTTAGATTTCACATAAAAGTAAGATCATACAGTATTTGACTTATTTCATTTATTTTTTTCTTACTTTAGAAATAAAAGAAAGAGTCAGGCACACTCATGATTCTACAAGTAACCACATCAACATTCACTTGGAGGAGTTTAAGTAGAAATAATGAAGAGCCTCTCCAGTTCGGGTCAAGTTCTGCTGCCAGGTAAGATTCGGTCCAAAATAACAACAACAGGGGCCCCTGGGTGGCTCAGTTGGTTGGGCTTCTGACTCTTGACTTCGGCTCAGGTCATGATCTCACGATTTATGAATTCGAGCTCCACGTCAGGTTCTGCCCTGGCAGTGTAGAGCCTGCTTGGGATATTCTCTCTCTGCCTCTCCCCAACTCGTGCTCGCTCTCTCTCTCTCTCACACACAATAAATAAACTTAAAACAAATTTATTGAAAACCCCCAAAATAATAACAAAAAATACAAAATAAAACCTTTTTTATGAGGTCTTTGGATTTTAGCTTTGTAGTTAAGGGATCGTGACTTTGTACTAATACTGTTTATAATTTACACGTTTGGGTTTTCTGTCATAACATAATATGTGCTTGATGACTCTTGCCCAGGAAGCCCTGGCTCCAGAAGTCTTCCACTATCTCACCCTGACCCTGAGCTGCTCCTTCAGTATCTCATAGCCCAAGGGGTTGGTGTTGTAGAATCTGAGATCCTTTGAGATTGATATCTGCTGCATAGCCCCACATACCTAAGTCAACTCTTTGAGGGCAGGAACAGTGTTTTCTACTTATCTGATCTCCTTAATAACGAGTACAGAGTTGAGTATACAGCTGGTGCTTAACACATGTGCCCTGCATGAATTCAGCTGACCACTCTGATTCTCCTTCTACTCTTGTCTTGCTTGGCACTAGAAAAGAGGACACGGTGTAAGGGAACCAAGATCCCTTCAAATCGCCACTTCAAATCTTTGGCGTAAATACCCAGGAGTGGAATGGTACTTTTATGTTAATTTTTTGAAGAACCACCACACTGTTTTCCATGGTGGCTTCAATCCATTTTAGTTGTTATTATCTCTTCATCCATTCATTCACCAGACAAGTAGTGAATGAATGGCGTCTAGGTGCAGGCACAATGCTAGGTTCTGGGGATACACAGGGAGGCCACAGACAGGCAGCACATAGTAGGCCCTTAGGTACTGGCAACATTTATAAATGCACACTTTGCCTCCAGTTTGCATCCCCCACTTAGCTCCCCTCACCTGATAACTCCTCCTTGTCCCCTCTGCGGCTCTCCACCAATTGGATGATCCTTCCCCAGCATCAGTCCCTCTTTCCCATCATCTCTGCAACAGAAGGAACCTCCTTCTCAGATTCCCCTTTTTCAGGCCTCTCTACCTGCCGTAAGGCCTCTTTGAATCAAATCACTTTCCCTGAAGTTTGTGGGAACTCTTAGCTATTATTAAACTCTGACTTCCCAACTGTAGATTTCCAACCTCTCTTTACTGTCTGCCCCCTACACACTCCCCAAGCATCGTCACATACCCCTCACGGGCCCTCCATGCCTCCATCCTGGCATCTCCCCAGCTTATCCTGGAGTCCCTGTGGGGCCCAGCCTGCCTTCAAAGAATAGCAAGAGTTGGATTTTCCAACCAGAAATGAGAAACCCAAGTCGCCTTCTTCTGTGAAGTCTTTCCAGATGGATCCCACTCGGGATCTACAGAATCTTGCTAATTTCACCAAATCAATTTGGATTTAACAAATTTCCGTACGTGAACCCTCTCTCACCACCCATTTCCATTATAAACTGGAAGATTGATTTGGAAGAAAATGAGCTCATTAGCACAGCATCGTACACCTGGAACGAATAAAACACTGTATGTTAACTAACTGGAACTAAGATAAAAACTTAGGGGCGCCCGGGTGGGTCAGTCGGTTGGGCTTCTGACTCTTGATTTCGGCTCAGGTCTTGATCTCAGTTCTTGAGCCCCACAAGTTCTACACTGACAGCGTGGAACCTGCTTGGGATTCTCTCTCTCTCTCTCTCTCTCTCTCTCTCTCTCTCTCTCTGCCTCTCCCCTGCTCGCTCTTGCTCTCTCTCTCAAAATAAATAAATAAACTTAAAAAAAAAAAATAAAAACTTAGAAAAGCAAAACGAGAAGGCCTCCCAACATTCTGCTGGGGCAACTATAGGACCTTATCCCAGTGACCTGGAGGGTCCCAGAGGCGGAGAGCCAGCCCCAGCCTGGAAGTGAGGCCAACCTTCCTCTTCTCCTACTGTGCGGCTGGAGAGATTTTCTGAAGGGGCTGCTCACCGCTTTCAGCCCTTTGTAAGGCAACTTGCCTCTGGATGGTTAATGTATACATTCCCTTCTGATGTCCCCTGACGTCTCCAGCTCACATCAAATCACACGGTTTCCTAAATCCCGGTTTTCTCAAACTGAAACAAAGGGGAACTTCTGTTTTCCCTTCTTCTCTCCACCCCCCACTCGGTTCCCACAGCTTCCTGGTAGGCCCCTCGCCCCATAACTGGCTGGGAATTCAGGCTCAGCCAACCGGAAACATTAGCATACCTAAAACCCACATTTACATTTTATTACTTTGTAGGAAGACGATTTACAATACAACCTACAATAAATTGGGGAAAAGAGAAATTGACACAAGTTCTCCTGGGCGGAGGGTGGGGGATATCTACCTATGTATTATTCTTAAGACTCTTTTTTTTTTTTTTTTTTTTTCTAAATTAGAAAGTAGTTAATGAAGTAAGCAGGCCTGTGGCATACCGGGTGTCTTATAGCCCCATGTTTCTGCCTCATTTACCCAATTCTTTTTTTTTTTTTTCTTTTTTAACCAGAGGAATTTTTCCCTAATGGGGAATCCCCTGATTTTGTATTCAAAGCTTTCCAAATGTGGTTCCTCCCCCTCTTTTTTGTCTCATGTATTTCTCCGTCAAGCACAGTCAGGCTGAGTGAGTACACTTTGGGGTGCTGGAATGAACAGGTAGTAGAAGGGTCAATCACCCCAGAGGACCAATTTTATGTATTGGAAACTCTACAGTAAGTTTACGTAAACGTGCTGGAATTGGGTTCATGGCTATCTGGTGTGTCCAATGACTGATGGTATGTGTCCCCCAAGTCTATTATGTGACAGCAGGGATCCCCAGGGCCCTTGAAAAACAAGGGCCACACAAGTCTTTGAGAAAACTCCCCTTAGTTGGTGCAGCTAACCCTCTCCTAGTCACTCAGCTCCCAGTTCTGCAAGGAACACAACCCAGGCTGACCCCCACCCCCACTGTCAGCTCCTCTCCCCTTGGCACCATCCACAGAAGCTGGGGGCGCCCTGCGGACAGAACCCTGCTGCTCCAGATAGGAGGCTGGTCTGGGACCTGCTGTTGAAGACTCTCTGGAAGGCTGCACAGGGCAGGGGAGGTCAGCTTACCTGCAGCGGTCCCCGCAGAACAGCCGGGCAGAGGCCAGCCCTGCACTCCATCGGGACTCCAGCCCCTCACTTCGCCAGCGGCGTCACTCTGCCCTGGGGGTGCTATCCCTGCCCCTTGAGCACCCATATTTCACTACCTGCCATCTTACAAAAATAAAAACGATCCCTTGGGACCAGGTCACTCTTCAGGTACCACCCTATTTGTCTTCTCCCTTTTACAAGTAAAAGTCCTCAAAATAATTACTGATTGTCATGGTCACTTCCTCCTCTCCTCCCCTTTTTTCTTGAACCCTTTACCATTGGGTTTTGCTCCCACCATTCTCCTCTTGCCATGGGATACAACGCTAACTACCAGTTACTTCTCAGTTCTCATCCACCCCACCTGTCAACAGTATTTGGCCAGGTGACTGCTCCCTCCTTCTAGAAATATTTCCTTCCATCTCCCTTGCCCCCCCCTTCCCCCCTCACCTGCCTGCCTCTGATTCTACCTTCCTGACTACAGTTTTCGGTCCACTTGACCAAATCTTCCTTAACTCCAGGCTCCATCCTAAAGCTTCACTTTTTCTGGGGCTGGGCTCACTCCCAGGGAGATACCACCCCCCCCCCATCCCATCTCTGTTTTGAGAACCATCCATATGCTGATGAGTGTCCATCCTGGCTCCGACCTTTCCTAGCTGGGTGACCTCGGACAAGTCCTTTAACCTCTCTGTGCCTGAGGCTCTCCACCTGTGAAATGAGGGCAATAACAGCACCCATTCACAGGGTTGTTACGAGGATTAAGTGAGTTAGTATTTGTAAAGCACTAAAACATGCCTGGTGGGTTTATGTAAATGCTCTTTCCACCCCTTTGGCCTGGCCAAACTCCACTCACCCTTTAGGTCTTAGCGGAACTGTTACTTCCAGATTTCTGTGCACCTTCTTCTTGTTACCCTTATAAAAGTGTGATCCACGCGTTTCCTCTGTGACTGTTGACTTTAGCTATCTCACTGCTGCCCGGCTAGCCTCTGGAGAGCAAGGACAGTGCCTTCCTTCAGCAGTGCTTTATCCCCAGCACCCAGAGTGATGGGGGGCGGCCGGGAGCTTCAGTGAAAGTCACTGGATGAATGAATGAATGAATGAATGAATGACAGAACACATGAATGGATGGGTTCTAAGTGGCCACTCTGGCCCCTTGGGGCTTAATAAAGGGGTGGGCCTGTCCTAAGAAAGGGGCTGCGGAAAGGTCTTGATCAGCACACAGTGAAAGACCAGGGCCTTAGAGAAGGCTGCAGACTCAGCTCACTGTGACTGCTACGGAGCCCTCTTGGTCCCTCTGTACCTGGCTCTTGTGCCCTGGATGACACAGCTTTATCTCACAGCAGTGGTTGGTGCCTCCGAACCACCTGACATTCGAGCTAACCTGACAGGTGTGGGAGCTAGGGGTTCTCTTTATACGTGGACCTAAAACTCAATAATGGGCTGACATTCCTGAGAGGACTCACTCTGGCCAGCCTGACGCCATGGAAGTGGTGAGCGAAATGTGGTCAGGCGGACCTGCGGTTGAGTCCCAGCTCTGCCCCTGATCACCTGTGTGACCCTGGGAGAAAATGCTTGGAACTCTGGCTCTTCAATTACAAAATAACAACATTCCCCGTGCCGTTGGGAAGGTAAAATGAGGCACTGTGCTTACTTACCCCATTGTGGAAATGCACATTTTTACTTCCCTTCCTCTGGCATGGAATACAAGTTTTCCAAAGGTAATGAAAATTAAGCAGCTCTAGAAGCGATTACGAAAGCTAAGACGCTCTAGAGAGGAGGAAAGCTTCTGCTCCATGAATCACAGATATTGAACGTTCGGTAGAATGAAGACCAGCTTGATTCGATTCAATTCAACTCAACTCAAAGAAAACCTGCTTACAAGGCCCCTACTACGTGCATGGATAAACACCATGGGGAAGGGAAGGTAGCAAAATTCCAATTTCATACCTCTCTCTTTTTGTTCTTTTAGAACTTTGTGTATAAAGCAATGATTTCTTAAAGTCTTTAAAGTCTTGCCCTGTCAATCGCTCGATTCAGATGGAACAAGCTTCTAACAAGGGGAGGAAATTAATATTGCTTGAGTTCCAACACTGTCAGGTGCCTTCACATGCTTTTTAGTGAAATCGCAGCCACCACCCTGTGATGTCGTTTTTCTGAACACATCACTGAAACGAAGCCCCATCTCAAGAATCCCAGCAGGCAGGGCCTCCGTGAAAGACTGGAAAATCCCAGAGCCTCAGAGCACACTTAATCTGCCATGACTTGGGGGTGGGAGAAAATACCAGAGGAGCCGATTCAGACCGATTCCTAAGCCCTAAACATATGGCACCATCTGCGGTGTGATTCAAGATAAAAACACTATGAACTGACAAAATGAAAAACTTGCATGTATTCAGATGTCAAAATCATTTCTTTCTAGATGTTTCCAAACACAATATTCTGGATAACTTTATAGGAGCTGCTTTTTTTTTTTTTTTTTTTTTTTTTTTTTTTTTTTACCTCATTGCTTTGGGGCCCCTGACTTACTGGCATCCTAATGAGGCACTTGGTCTGCCTATTGGGTTGGGCAACCGCCAGCGTCTGCTGTGTCCTCACAAGATCAGGGGTGAATGAGCTTAGGAAGGCCAGCCTTCCCTGCTGATAAGGAGTTGATTGACTCTAAGCGTTTCATAGGGGCACCCCCTTATAAGCACTATTTACAGAAGCAGAAAAACCAATGAGGCCCACGAGATAACGAGATAGAGAGATAACTAGAGAACCGTTTCAAGGTCAGTGGGTTTGTTGGATGCTCAAAGTCGCCTTCATTTCTTTTTTCCTCTCTCACATGAAAAGAGAGACATGAGTTTCTCTGTGGTTCCGTGCAATATCTAGGTTCAGGTAGAAATCCCCGGTCCCCCTTGAAGAAGCTACCAGTGCTCAGAGAGCCATGCATCCTGCTGCTTCTCTCCAATAGGTTTTGTGACCATGGTTTTGAGAACCTCTAGGAAGATATTGAAAGAACACAGTCTCAAAAAAATATGCAGCCTCAAAAAAAAAAAAAAAACACAAAAAACCAGCTTCGACATTGTAGAGAATGCATGGCAAAAAAAGCATACCGTCCATTGTTGGCAAGGACATGGGGACATACAAATTCTCATAAACTGTTGGAGAAAGTATAAGTTGATACAATCTTTTTTTTCTTTTTTGGAGAGCAATTTACAAAACCTTTCGAAATGTTAAATGTGTAAACATCCCCTTCGACTCAGTTATTTCATGTCTAGAATTTTATCCTACAGAGATCCATTCACACAACTGCTCAAAGATATACGAGCAAAGACATTCACTGCAGTCATTTTTATCATGTTTTTTTAAAAACTGGAAATAAATGTCCATCAATGGAAGGAGCAGTTAAGTGACACATAGTATATCTGTTTTATGGCAGACTATGCAGCAGTTTAAAAAAATAAGGTTAAGATCCATCGACGTGCAATGACACGGAAAGAAGGCCACAATCACTCATTAAGTTAGAAACACAAGTTTTCAAACAGTATGAACCAAACTATCATTTTTTAAAAGTTTATTTATTGGGGGGGGGGGTGCACAGAGAGAGGGAGAGAGAGAGAGAGACAGAGAATCCCAAGCAGGCTCCACACTGCCAGCTCAGAGCATGACACAAGCTCGACGCAAGGCTCAAACTCACGAACCGCAAGATCATGACGCGAGCCCAAACCAAGAGTGGGACACTCAACCGACTGAGCCACCCAGGGGCCCCCAAATGATCATTTTTTTTAAAAAAAGTATGCATATACATATTTGTATAAGCATAGGAAATACAAGAAGATATTAAGTCATGGGGGTAGGGGCCAAAGGGTGTCTCCAGATGATAGAAGGGGGTAGAATGGTAGGGGAACGGGAAACTTTTATTTGTTGTTTTTCTATGTCAAATGTATACATTTTGATATAAGGAACATATGTGACTTTCATAATAATGTTTTATTTATTTATTTATTTATTTATTTATTTATTTTTTAACAATGTACAGAGGCCTTTGACAATGGGCCTTTTGATGGTGTTTTATCAACAAACATATGCCATGATCAGAGTCAAGGCCACCTTACCTTCTTGAGCGCTGTTTCTGAGCATGACTGAACCTGAAGCTTTCGGAAAGAGATTCATGTTCACCTGCTGCCAGGGAGAGAGGATGTTCACTGCTGTCTGCTTGGTGGGGACAGAAAGAGCTTTGCAGTTTACACAGTGCCTTCACTACCTTATCTCGCCACAGCCTGTGAGAGAGACGGAACAGGAATTTTTATTTCCATTTCTACAGGGGAGGCTTGGCGAGGTTAGTGAACCAGCCCCCGGTCACAGGATTGGAACGTCCAACAACTGGCCTGGGTTAGAAGCAAGCAATCGCCCGGACCTGTGGCAAGCCCAGGCCGGGGCTGGCTGTCTCCGGCCGGGGCTCAGGAAAAACAGCTCACATTGCCTCTAATTTTTCATTGTCAAGCCATCTGACACATTCCAGCAGTTAAATCTGACGTGTCAGGGATCCATTTGGGTTCTCCACCATCTGCTGTTCAGAAATGCTTTTCTATGGGCAGAATTGTGTGTCTTCTCAGCCCTAAATGCATATATCGAAGTTCTGACAAGCCCGCCCCAGCCCCCCATCTCAGAATGTGACCGTATTTGGAGATAGGGTCTTTAAAAAGGTACTTAAGTGAAAATTAGGTCATTAGGGTAGGTTCTAACCCAATATGATTGGTGTCCTTATAAGAAGAGGGAATTTGAACACAAACAGGTACAGAAAGAAGGTAACGTGGAGACGCAGGGAGAAGACAGGCGTCTGTAATGCCCAGGAGAAAGGCCCAGAACGGATCCTTCGCTCACGGCCCTCAGAAGGAAGCAATCCTGTCGACCCTTGATCTCAGATTTCTAATCCCCAGAATTGAGACAATAAATTTCTATTGTTTAAGCCACCTGGTCTGTGGTACTTTCCTACGGCAGTGCTAGCACACCGATGCATGCCTCTTTCAGAAAACAGCTGTTTTCCGGATCTCCAGCTCCCTGAGAGAGAACCTCACCATCCCGTACAAATCGTAATATCATCGAAAAACCTCTCAAGAGACCTGCGTCAAAATGGTCCAGCTCTGCAAAATAATCAGCTGTATCATCCCATGCTAAGAATTCTTTAGGTGAAAACTCTTTTTTTTTTAAGTTTATGTATTTATTTTGAGAGAGAGAGAGAGAGAGAGAGAGAGAGCATGAGTGGGGGTGGGGGCAAAGAGAGGAGAGGAGAATCCTCTCTTTTGAGAGGAGAGAGAATCCCAAGCAGGGATGGTGGGGCTCGATCTCATGGACCGTGAGATCTTGACCTGAGCAAAATCAAGAGTCTGACCTTTAACTGACCAAGCCACCCAGGTGTCCCTAGGTGGACCCTCTTAACGATGACGGAGGGGGACAAATGTGTGCTGGATAACTCTAGAAGTTCATCAACTACCTAGGTGAAGAGTGGTAGTAAGTGCTTTCAAGAAGGTTCTGGTCCCCTCGGAAGGTGAAGAACCCAGCATTGCTCTGCGTCAGGGTCCTTAGTCTGTTAACAGACAAAATGAAACCCCTCAGCATATGAATCTCCCCAAATGGGGAGCCCTTTAATTTGTTCCAAAAAAAACAATGTTTCCATTTGAAAACTATGGGTCTTGGGGGTTTATGATGAAAATAATACTCGGCTTTAGAAATTTTAGAAAATATAAAAAATGAAAAAAGAAGAAAATCACCATAACCCTGCCACTCTGAGACCGCCTCTGTTTACATTTCTGTACAGTTTTGCTTTGTTTTACATAGTTTTATTTCATAATTGGATGCAGAGTTCTATATGCAATCTTGCATACTTTTTTATTTTAAAGCATTCCTCCATGTTATTACAATCTGTCTATAAACATCATTTTAAAGGACTGCAAAATATCCCATTACGTTGATCGGCCTTCTCAGATGTGAACTGCAAAACATCTGCATTGGAATTATACAGGGCATGTTAAAAATGCAGATTTCTGGATCTTATCCCAGATGAATTAAATCCATCTCTGGGGGTGGAGGCTGGGAATCCTCATCCTAATAAGTTTCTCAAGCAATTCATAAAGCTACAAAAATTTGAAAACCAATGAATCTGTTGTAACCATAGTTTTATATCCCCTTACCCCAAATGCTGGACCTTTTGGTTGTTTGCAATTTTTCCTTTTATAAATAACGATATGAAGAACATCTCTGTGCATGAAGCATTTTGTAAATCTCATTGCATTGCCTTAGGATAGTTTCCCAGCAGTGATCTTATTTTGAAAGATGGGAACATTTTAAAGGTTCTCAATAGACACACGACACACCGGTACATGCATTTATCCACACAGTCTGCTCAGGTCTCAGGGAGAAATAGTTGCCATATTTTTGGTTTATACTAACTTTTATTTTCCACCTTTTTCCCCCGATAGTGTTCTATCTTTACTACAGAAAATATTGAGCTGGGTCACACCAAAGTAGGCAAAAACTGAGCACGTGGTTAATAAAATGTCCTTTATCGATGCATACAAGACTCTGGCCTAACCCCACGGCAAACCAGGGCACCAGATATCCACGGGCACTCTGAGGATTCCAGACACTAACCAGAACTCAAAACAGACACCGCAGTGCCCCAATGCACCCGTGTCTCACATGCCACAAGAGCAGTGCTCTCCTGGATTCAAGGTAATGACCAACACTGGAAGGAAAATGCACAGTGAGAGTGAGTATAGGTAGGGACCGGGTCACCCTCCCTGCTGAGGAGGAATCAGCACAGCAGCTGGCAAGGTTTAGGGATCCTGGTGAGGAAAATTGGCTCACAGGGCCACGGTGGGCTCAGAGTGAGGCAGCTTAAAAGCTGCCAAGGGGTCAGAAACAGCCACCCAATGGAATGTCAAAAGCATGGAAAACGTTCTGTTTTTAGACTACGTGTTGAAATGGCTGGGGGGAGAGGAAATAATATAAAGATATGGGCAACCTAAAGCAGCCCCCTCTGCCACCGGATCAGGGCAGGGAGAACTCATGCATTTGTTTAACTAGACTTTATACAGCATTTGCCATGTGCTGGGTAGGCATTGGTCTAAAAGTTTTATGAATGCCCACTTATTCAATCCCCACAAGCAAGTCTTTAAATATCATCACCCGCATTCTACAGATGAGGAAACTGGGACACAGAGAGGTTAAGTAACTTGCCTAAAGTCACACAGCTAGTACGTAATGGAGCCAGTGTTTAATTCCAAGCGGTCTGGTTCTTGAGTCCATGCTTTGGGCCACTACTCTACACTACCTTGGAAGAAAGGACTAAGGTGATGGGGAACCCAGCATACGGAAAGAAAGAACAGTGAACGGAGCCCAAACCACAGTCAACTAAGTGGCATTCAGAACACAGATGCTGTCTGCTGACCCTCACATGCCAGCACGTTCTAGAAAACTCGGGTTGGTCATTACCAACGAGCCTATCACCAGTCTTCTCCTCCCCCACCAGCCCCACATCTTTGGTCACCCTGCCTGCTGACCTCAGACCGCGGTGCCCAGACTGGGGCGCCCTCTCCCTAGTACAAAACTTCTCCCCTTGGGGGCCGCCTTTGCGTTTTATATGAAGGACTGCAAAATCCATCGTCAGAACCCCTCAGTCCTTGCCTCCAAGGCCTTCCACCACTGCAACTAATTATTTGTGCTGTAAACGCGCATGTGGAAACAATCCACAGGATTTCCCATCAAACCTGGCGGCTGGCAGCTCACAGGCCTGGGTAGAGCAAGCCTGCCTCCCCTTTTAAACAAACACATTAAGTTAATAACAACACAGACCACGTTTGACAGCCACATTTACTAGTTAATTCTCATTCGTTCCTTCTGGTAGGAAGGGGGGAGGACTTGCCCAATTTACAGCAGAACTGAAGCTCCAAACCCATTTCTCTTAAGGTGGCACCAAAAAGTTATTGGAAAGGTTAACTGAGAACCTTCCTCCCCATTCAGCCTTGCCCTCTGAACCGGTGGCTTTGTGTACCTTTACCTTAAGCTCCCCAGAGGCCGTGTTTGAGATGGAGAAGATCCTAGACTCTCCTCCTGCTCACTCCAGGTGGTGGCCAGCCCTGCCCCTTGACATGAGTGTAGGCTGTGGCTCACAACCACTCCTCCCATTCACCAGGCAGCACCATGCACTAGGTGATCTCATTTCCATCCTCACAAACACTCCTAAGGAGGCTTGGTCACGATCCCCGTCACAGCTGAGCAACCCTGGCTGAGAGGTCAAATGACATGCTCAAGGTCACCCGGCTCAGCAGCAGCAAGACCTATTGTCTACAGCCTCTCCCTTTGCCCGGGGATGATTGGTTAAGAAATTTGTTCTAGCTGATGTAATAAGCAGCTTCCGGGAGAACAGAAGTCCCCGCTCCTGGCCTTGAGCTCTGACCACAGAACCCTCCCTCTCTCCCCATACTTGCCTCCAAAGGCCTTTGGGTTCTGAGCATTTAAGTGAAGAACTGTTTGCGGGCCCTGAAGGAAGGAAGGAGGATTACCCTGTGGGAACCTGCTCCTCCTCTACAACCTTTGTTCCCTTAATCCAAATAATATCCAGAGAATGCTGTTGCCTGGGCCAGAAACCCCCAGATGTCTACAACCACGTCTTTGGGTCTATATTGGACTTCTGCCCCAAGTTCACGGCACCGCGAGGTTAAGAAAGGGCAGCTGCTGGGGCGCCTGGGTGGCTCAGTTGTTTAAGCATCTGACTTCGGCCCAGGTCATGATCTCGAGGTCCATGAGTTCGAGCCCCGCGTCGGGCTCTGTGCTGACAGCTCAGAGCCTGGAGCCTGTTTCAGATTCTGTCTCCCTCTCTCTCTCTGACCCTCCCCCATTCATGCTCTGTCTCTCTCTGTCTCAAAAATAAATAAACGTAAGAACAAAAAAAAGAAAAAAAAAAAAAAGAAAGGGCATCTGCCCACTCCTCTTGCCCTCAAGCTCTGTCTTCTCTCCCTTCGGTAGCAGTTACTGAGCATTTTCAATGTGCCAAATGTTCCACTAGGACCACTGACATTCTAGATCATGTTTAGTTCTTGCAACAATCTGACAAGGCATGTATCATCGTAGGACTGGTTTTATGGATGTGAAAACTGAGGCACAGAGCTTCTTTGCGTGACAAAGGTCACATGGCTGACGTGTAGATCACAAGGATCTGCCTTCGGACTCTGGGTTTCAAGAAACTTGTCTCCGGATGATAGGCACCTTACACAAGCCCCCACCTCTTACCCTGTCATCACAGAGGGTGCTGACCTCTCAGGGCCAATGGTCCCACGGTCACATTTTTCAGCTGCTGACAGCCTGTGAGGCTGCTTATAGAGATGTGTCATTTTCCAAAAAGACCCAGGGGCTCCTGTGCAGAAACCAACACCCTCACTCTCTCCTGGCTGCCAGGCAAGGGGAATCTGCTCACTCCAAGGGCTGAGAGCCCCAGGTTTCTGAGGTTATACTAAGAAAAAACGGAAGTGCACTTGGCTTCCTGCTCAGTCTGAGCCTGGCTAACCGCGTCCCACCTGGGACCAGCATGGCGGCCAAGACCTAATGAGTAATCATACCTTCGGGCTCTTCTTGAACCTCAAACCTCCATATTTTCCTCGGGCCTCATAAAGGACCACAACTCTCTGACAAATGGGACTTCCTGTATCCTCATGATACCCTCATGAGCCAGAGGGACAGGGGTGACCAAAGGGACCCTTCTTTTTAAAAGACGGAGACGCCGTGGGGCGCCTGGGTGGCTCAGTTAAGCGTCCGACTTCCGCTCCGGTCATGATCTCACGGTGTGTGAGTTCGAGCCCCTCGTCGGGCTCTGTGCTGACAGCTCAGAGCCTGGAGGCTGCTTCGGATTCTGTGTCTCACTCTCTCTCTGCTCCTCCCCCACTTGTGCTCTGTCTCTGTCTACCAAAACTAAATAAATGTAAAAAAATAAATTAATTAATTAAATAAAAAAGCGTTAAAAAAAAGATGGAGACACCGAGTCACAGAGGGGAGACTGAGCTTGCCAGCAGTGAGCCGCAAGAACTGAAACTCAGGTCCCGTTATCTGTGAAGAGGCCACAGGCACAAGACCCCTCCACTCTGCACCCCGGTCTGAGAAAAACTGAATGAGTTGCTAGGTGTCTCAAGGCAGCTGGACTAGAGGTGTGGCTCCAGGGCACTTGTTTAAAGAAAGGCAGTGGCCCTAATGGGAAACAGCCTAGACGACAGTCGGAGCGAAGTGAACAGTTCGGCCATTATCTGCAAGCTGGCCTGCCTCCCCCTCCCCCCCCCCCCCCCCTTAACTGCCCTGCCCCGAGATAACAACAGTGGCCTCCTGTGGACTCCGCCTTTCCTCCCTGCTGGGATCCAAACACCAGATAGCAAAAATACTGTTTGCCTAGAGAGCTTAGTTTTAACCCCGTGCTAGCCTGGCGGTGCTGGCAAACTCCAGCTGGGGGATTTCTCTCCTCCTCGCCTGCCTCAGACAGAGCCGCTCAGCAGAGAGCTGGTTGCCAGACAGGCCTGTGAAACAGAGAGGCCTGTGTCACCGAGTGGAGGTCACGTAGCTGGCTCCAGCCTCCTTAGAGGATCTCCCTAGGTTGTACCTGGGCCTTAGGATCTCCCTTGAGATACCCCACAGGACAAGCAAGGCCTGAGGGGGTACCTGGGGATTTGGATTCCCTCCTCACGGCCCCAGCTCCTAACTCTGCTCTTCCAGGCCCTCTCCCCCCACTCCTTTCCCTCAGCTGGCCTCTAATGACACCACTGCCCACCCACTTGGTCCCCTCATTTGGACCCATTCAGGCAAGCCCTAGGCCCCCCTTTCCTACCAGGCTTTTAGGCCCACCGCTGGTAAATGGCTTCTGTAGCGAACACTGGAGCTATAAGGACCCTAAAGAGCCACCGTCAGCCTTTTCTATGTGAGGAAACTGTGACCAAGAGAGTCAAAGTGACAGGTCCAGGGCCATCTTTTGGCGATAACAGAGCCAGACTGTTTTCCAGAAGTTCAAGAAATGTGTGTTCCACCAACCTGCACACAGCAAATCAAATTAAAGTAATTGGGATGGCAGGTGGGGGTGAATGGAGAACAAGGTTTATCCATTTACTGATGAGGAAACTGAGGCCCAGAGAGGAAAATGAGGCTTTCCGAGGCCCCACGTTCACACTGTTTGTTAGTGTCATCTCTTAGATACAGACTAAATGGATAAGAGGCCCCTAATCCTATTGGTGACAGCTGATGTCCAGACAGCACGATTTTGTAACCTCAATTAGAGTCACCTATTAACAAGCAGCTCTGAAAATCCTTCCGCCTGGCTGCCACAAATCCCTCCCGCTATGCGGTACCCTCTGTCCCCAGAGAGCTGCTCACGTGGGGACTCAGCTCCCAAGTCAGAAAGGAAGCTGACGTTTCTGAGAAGGAACAGGGGCCAGACAGTACTTTCATCTTTTAAAAACTTTAGTGAAGAAAGTTCTTTTTTTTTTTTAATTTTGTAATGTTTTTATTTATTTTTGAGAGAGAGAGAAAGAGTGTGAGCATAAGGGGGGAGGGGTGCAGAGAGAGAGGGAGACACAGAATCTGAAGCAGGCTTCAGGCTCTGAGCTGTCAGCAGGTCTCGAAGTCATGAACTATTAGATCATGACCTGAGCCGAAGTCGGATGCTTAATCGACTGAGCCACCCAGGCGCCCCAAGAAAATTCTAAATTATTTAAATGGCCCAATCCCTAGTTGCCTGGAGAATTCTGCTCAATGTTCAGCTGGGGGTAACTTGGCACTGGTAAGCCTGGCTTTACATCCCAGCTCCATAAGTGTGTGAACCTGGTCAAGTTTCTTAGCCACTTTGAGCCTCCATTTTCTCATCTGTCAAATAGGAATATTACCCCCCTTCCTGCCTCTTTGAGAGATTGAACTTAGAAAATGGATGTAAAAGAATGCTGTGATTTATAAAAGGTTCTACAAACGACAACAAAAATTATTCATTAGTAACATAATATTCTCCTGGAGTCTGAGGAAGGCCCTTTGTGGGGACGTGGAGGGGGATTTAGGCAACTCAGCCGGGTTGCTCCCAGCAGCCTGATTTCATGAGCCCTAAACCCCCAGTCATCGAAGCTTCTCTCGTTGTGTCTGGCTCAGTCCATCACCTCTTTCTGACCACCTTGATCCCTGTCTCACCAGCACATGCCACAGTTCCCCTCCCCAACAACTGTCAGGCCACCCTGACTGCAGAGGACAGAGCCCCAAGGCCTCCCAAAGAGGAAACGCTTTCCTGGAGGAAAGTTTCCTGGAGGAAACACTTTCCAAGGAGGAAAGCAAGTGTTTCCTCCTTGCTTTTTCCCTCTCCCAGGTCCCCTCCACTGGGCCACCTGGGGAAGCTGGGGTGGTCTGGCCCTTCCCTGTGCCGGTGTCAGTGAGAGAACTAGAAGGTGGCTGATGCTCTCTAGTTCTTTAAGAGCAAAGTTTCCAAACCCCTCAGGTAGGTTGGGGGCTTCCTGGGGGAAGGCTAGAGGCGTGCTTGAGCCAGCCTGGGGGCAACAATCCCTCGGTACCTCCCATTTTCTGAACCCTACGCTAAACCAGAGGGAGGGGCAGGAACTAACATTTACTAATTCTCTGTTATGTGCCAGGCACTTTGCCCATGGCAGCACTACTTCCTATACCCCACAGAGGGTGTTATTATCTCCGTTTAACAGATGAGGAGAAACAGGTTCCAAGATGCTATCCATCATCACACAAAGTGGAAGGGATGGAACGGAATATAAATCCAGCGTTCTCACATCTCGGCGTGGATATGGGGGTGGATTGCAGACACCACGGTCACTTCCTGAGTCTATATATAGCGGGTTTACTGGAGTAGATGAAAAGAAGGAAAGCATAAAGTTCTACGGACTTCTGGATTTTTGTATTATGATCTCACGATGGATACTGGAAGTAAATGTAAAAATAGTTGCTGTTAGCATAGATATCTTTAATTTTGTTGTGTTACCATCTCAGTAACAAACCACAAAAAGATTCCCTCCTAACAATTTCCTGTTCCCAAAGTAAGCAGCTGATGCATATAAACAGTAGCAACTAATATTCATCGACCCCTTACTGTGCACAAAGCCTTATACAGGAATCGCTCATCTAATCCGCCAACAGCCTATGCAAGAAGTACTCTTGTTACCTGTTTTACAGATGAGGACACTGAGGTGTAAAAGCGATTTCCTCCAGGTCGCTGAGGTGGTCAGAAAATCTAAAACCCCTATGGTCTGATACTGGAGCCCGTACCCTGACCCATTAAACTTAACGTTATCAGCTCTGAGACTTCTTGGACCAAGAAGGAAGCACGAGCCAATGAAGGTACCTAGTATGTGCTAGCACCAGAGAGTCAAGAAGCACTTAATAACCACTGAAGGGAAGGGAAAGAAGGAAGAGATGAATAAGGGGCAAATGGATGATTTTCTCATGGGTCTTGGGGGTAACGTACACATGGAAGAGTTGAGTTGGCCATTAGCAACTGGATCCTTCTAACTGCTGCCCTGTGAGGGCAAGATGGGGAAGGTGGGTGGGTGCAGACAGCTCCAAGGGCCCTACCTACGTGAGCTGTTTCCACGATGTTGACCGCTCAGGACAACATCACCAGTCTGGTATCATCTCAAACCACCCAGAGCTGGGCCGAGGGACCAGAAAGATACCTACCATAGATGAGGCTAAGGCCGAGAGGAACACCCACAGGAGGCTGCCCCAAACCCACAGTCATTTGGGGAGCATTGATGCTGGAAGGCAACCGGCTAAGGCTGGAGAGGACTCTGCCCCGGGAGTTAGCATCTAAATGTATCTCAGAAATGACCGCGGTTCTCATTTCTCTGCAGAGGAAAGACTCTGGGAGTTTCTTTTCTTCCCTCCAGGTCCCCCTTCTTCCTTTTCTCTGCCCACCAAGACCCAGGCCTGACTACTCTGCAGCCCCATCTCTTGTTACTGCTTCCTTCCCCCTCTAGGCCTCAGGGAATACCACTACTTTCTTTTTCCCCTGAATCCCCTACTCTTTTTCTCTTCCTCAATGTTTCCATCTGCAGTGGCAGTCCCTCTGCCCGGGATGCTCCTTCTCTAGACCTCCCTCAGTTGTCTAGACAAGCCTGCTCACCCTTCAGAAAGTCTTTCCCAACCCTCAGGAAGGTTAGGTGTTTGCTATGTGCTTCCATAGCACATCCTGCCTTGGCCCATGATTCATAGAATCACTTAACTGCTTTGAATCTCCATGAGGGCATGGACTGGGTCTACTTTATTCATTACTCTGTGCCTATTCCCCAGCACATAGCAACTGCTCTTCGATGGCTTTTAGCTCCATAATAGTACAGTTCAGACTCAACTTCTTTCAGGGAGGTTGAGGAATGCAGTGCAGAAAAAGCAAGGCAGGTAATTGGATTAGCTCAAGCACATTACTGTAAGGCTTGTTGGGGTTGGAGATCTTTTCCCAGGTCCCCAGAGACCCAGGAGGCCAGGTGAGATGTAGAGTCCCATGCCCACTGCTTTTGGGGTGAAAGGCCCCACTCCAAATGTAGAAAGCCTTGTATTTCAGCTGAAGCCAAGGACTAGCTGGCTTCTTGCAGGAAGTCTGGACAGGCGGAGGGGGGGAGGACGGGGGAGGGGGGTGGGAGGTAAGGGGGAGATCTGTAAGGCATCCGTCCTTGGCCAGCTGAAAGCAAGTCTCGGGCCAGGAACCCCACACTGCCACCTACCCACATAGCTCCTTCACCCCACCCCCAGGGACCAGCAAGAACTCAAGCTTAGGTAAACAAGGCCACAGGAAAGCAAGCATCCTTATCTGTTATCAGTTTTCTTTCTCCAGCTCAGCCACTTGGCTGGAACAGCAGCCAGGAGGTGGGAGTTGGCCAGACTCCTCCCCTTCTCTTCCTTATCTTTTCTCCCTGGCTAGCTTCTCCTCCCCCAGGACTTGAGCTCCCTGGGGTCAGTGCTCCCACCAGCTGGAGAAGGGAGGCGGTCCTATCATAACAACCCAAGTCAAGGCCGAGTCTCTGATTGTCTGCACTGGGGAGGCTCCCTCCTCCCTCCTTCCTTCCCCCCAGGTCCCCTCAGGATGGGGTCACAGATGTGTTTATCTTGTTGGAGGAGACGGGAAGGGGTGGTGGGAAGCAGGCTGGAAGTTAGTTGAAGGATAGGATATGGAGGGCCCATGGTGCCCTGCCTTCGACACCTAGGACAAGAGGGTTGCATTTTGGTCCTCGTGATGTTCAAATAAAAATCCAGTTGGGACCAGATGGAGGAGAGATCATTAGATATAAGTTCTCTTTCTGCTCTAAAAGTCTGTGACAACCAGCTAGAAGCCTGCGGGGAAAGGTTGTTGGCTGGGGTGAGTCTGACTGTCTCCCTGTCTCGTCTTTGGACTTCTAATTACATAAGCCTGGTACTGACCCAGAAAGAAAGGGGGGCTGCTAATACTCTCTAGACTGTCACATTACACCAGAGGCATGCCAGCCTGAAAAAAAATCCGTGAATCTGAGGCATCAGGTTCCATGAAATGAAAATATCCGAGCCACATCTCTAAGAAAATAGATTTCTATACTCCTCAGACCAACTGAATGGTAAGGAGAGACGCAGGCCCCTCCTCCTCACCCAGCCACATGCCCTTCTTTCCCCCACTGGTAGCCAAGGGGTCCTTGGAGCAAGTCAAACAGGGAGACTGGACGCATGCCCCAAAAGCGAGACAGATGAGGATATGGTTGGAGTGGAGCACCTGGGATTTACAACAGCACGGTGAAAGCCAAAACCTGGCCAGATCAGGGTGTTTGGGGATGAACATGCTCCCTGGACAAAAATAACCAAAATTCTAAACACTCCAACCAGACATCAGGAGGTTTCAAAACTACAATATGGTGGCACGTCATTTTATGGAGATGAGAGTGATAAATCTACGACCCTAAAATAATCCTAAAAAACCCCAAGGAAAGCAAGAGTTTGAGAAGCCAGCTTTGTGGCTGGATTAGGGGTAGGCAAACTACCACCCACCAGCCAAGTCTGGTCCCCTGCCTGTCTTTGTAAATGAAGTTTTCTTGAAACACAGCCACACTCAACCATTTACATACAGTCTGTGGCTGCTTTGCTCCACAACAGACTCAATAGTTGTGACAGAGACCACATGATATGGTCTGTAAAGCCTAAAATATTTAATGTCTGCCCTTTACAGAAAAAGCTTGCTGACTCTGGGGCTAGAAACACAGCATCCCAAAGCAGAAGGTGAAGCCCCAGCTCATCTGGTTCCATCAGAGAGCCACAAGTTCTCTGAGTATGTCCATCTCCACACCCAAAGATATCAGAGCATGGGACACAGATCCTCCTTGGCTGAGGCAGGAAGGGTCATACTGCATCTCGAACCCATTTATAATTCATTCGGCAATAAAGATATGTTGAGGGACCTGTTCTTAGCCTTTGGGATATACCAGTGAATGAAATAGACTTGTGTCTCCCGGAGCCTATACTCCTGCTTCTAGCTTATAACTCCATCCTAAGGCAATTGTCCACAACCGGATTCTGAGGTCTCTACGACTCACAAGTATTAGTGAGGTTGGACCCTCATATGGCCTATAACAGAACTCTTTGGGCCTTTTTCTTGCGGTAAACTTGATTATTGGTCATTAGAGGACAATTATCCTTTGATCTCCCAGGGGAGTTTAGGCTTGGCCATATGACTTGCATCGGCCAATGAAATGTGAGCAGAAGTGACAGGTGTCACTTCCAGAAAGAAGTTTTAAGGATCTGTGAGTGATTCATCACATTAGTCTCTCTTCCCTCTGCTATGAAATGGTCAGAGTCCCAGATCAAAAAGTCCCAACGTCTGTCCATCAGCCCAGGAGTGAAAAACACTGAGCAGACCTACAGAAACACACCACAGACACGTGGTACAAATGAAAAACAACCTTTGTTATCACAAGCCACCAAGATTTTGTGGTCATTACCACAGCATGACCGCCGCAAATCCTGACTTCATTCTTGCACACTAGATGTGTCCCAGTAAAGTTGACTGCATGTTTTTCCCTGGTTCTCCACTGACTCTCATTGGGGAAATGATCATCTGATTCCAGTGGATGACACTGAATGATGACATTACATTCTCTAGACTGCAGAGCCCTCCCCATAAGACTTTTCGTTTTGCTTGATTGTTACACGAACAACATCCAATGCTGCTTTTTGTGACTTCGGGAGGACAATGTCTTGTGGATCTGGGTTGTACCGTGACAATTTTTTTAGTAGGTGGGGCCATCTAACTCACAGCTGTTTTTTTTTTAATTTAATGTTTATTTATTTGAGAGAGAGAGAGAGAGAGTGAGCATGCATGGGGGAGGGGCAGAGAGAGAGAGGGAGACCTTACAGAATCTGAAGCAGGCTCCAGGCTCTGAGCTGTCAGCACAGAGCCCAATGCAGGGTTCGAACTCGTGAACAGCTAGATCATGACCTGAGCTGAAGTTGGCTGCTTAACCAACTGAGCCACCCGGGCGCCCCTAACTCACACTTTTGCGTCCTAGCCTGAAAATTCTAGGTGAGTCCACTGGACGTATAAAAAACACATTCATGTCCTGATCTGCCAGTCTTGTTGGTTCAGAATCATATACATCAGATTTGTTTGTGCCTCGGATCTACACACCTGTGCCCAGGCGACTTTCCTCTTCCACACCCTATACTCTAAAGTTCACAGTATTTCATGTTGGCCCCTTTGCCCCATTTCTGCATGAGAAGCAATTCTCCCCTGTGGCCAACCATTCTTGTTCTTTGAAACATGCTCCTGTTTTCTGGTCAGAAACGTTTGTCTTCTGGGCTTCTGCATACCTTTCCTCTGACTCTGTCACTGCCCTGGCCAGCCCAGGACAGGCTGCAGGTGCCGGTTGCAGTTCCTGAAGCCAGAACCCCCAAGTTGGAAAAATTAGTGTGCTTGTGGGCAAATATCAGAGTCTTTACCAAGGCCAGGATTGGGGCTGCCGCCTGTGCAGTTTGTCAGGAAGGAGCCTGAGACCTGAGTCGGTGTAGGAGATGGGTACTGACCTTTGGGGCTGGCAGGCCCACAGAGCCCCTGGCAGAGCAAGGTGGAAAGCCATGGGTGTGCCTCGTAGGTAGGACAGATGAGGAAAGAAATAGATTCGATGCCAGCAAAGTACCAGAAGATCTGGTCTCCTCCTAGCCCAGAGCTCCTCCCTTCAGGGAGACACGGAAAGAGGGGTCCCCCCCCTTCCTAGCCTTCCTGGGAACCCAGGTAAGCCAGGTGTGAGGGCAGACGTCTGGGAAGGACAGGGGGCAGGACCAAGGGAGAGGAGGCGGGGCTGCTCAGAAGAACACCCCTCCAGATCCTTGCCCCTGTTCTCACCCTGCTCCAAATCCCAGTACAGGTGCTCAGTCCCAGAAACAGGAAGGAGAAATGGGAAGGTCAGGGTTAAGGCCCTCCTGGAAATATATGGGGTTGAGGCAGCTGAAACTCCTCCATTCTCCCCCTGTTCCTGACTAATAGATGCGAAAGCCCTTTCTAAACTGTGAAACGCCACAAAGTGTGAAGCCCTGCACGGCCATTATTTATTATTATTCTCTCTCCCTCGTACTCCAGGGGTCAGCCCATGTTCTGTCAGCCCCAGGGCTCAGCTTCTTCTTGAGGACACAGGGCCTGGCCATACCGCCAGGCTTGCAGGAAGCCCTGCATTCCGTGGCATTCTGAGTTCTTGTCTCCCTGTACCCTCCTGCCCTGGAGGTTCATCCTTTGGTTCTGCCCACCCAAGTCCCCATCTCCTGAAGCCACATCTCATCCATGCTTCTCCTGTGCCCCGTCCCATCCAGCTGGAGGTCAGTGGAGGCCCACCAGGTCTGAACCCCACACGGACATAAAGAGAGGAGCCGTGTGAGGGATCCCAGGGATGGTTCTCAACAAAGCTCTGGAGTCAGTCAACTGTCTTCCTTGTCCCAGCGTCCCTTCTTTAGGCCCCAGCCCTTTCTCTCCAGGCTACTATCTTCTCTGGCTGTCCCCAGCACTGAGCCCCGCTGCCCTCCCACACTGTAGAACCCACTTTCCTCAGGCAGGACCCCAAACTCCAGCCCTTTATGGGATTCCTCAAAACCTGCCAGTCCTGGGGCGCCTGGGTGGCTCAGTTGGTTAAACGTCCGACTTTGGCTCAGGTCATGATCTCATGAGGTTCATGAGTTCGAGCCCCAAGTCAGGTTCTGCTCTGATAGTTCAGAGCCTAGAGCCTGCTTCGGATTCTGTGTCTCTGTCGCTCTCTGCCCCTCCCCCACTCGTGTTCTGTTTCTCTCTCTCTCTCTCTCTCTCTCTCTCCCTCAAAAATAAATAAACATTAAAACAAAACAAAAAATCACCTGCCAGTCATGTGATCCATCCTCTCAAGCTCGGCTCCCCTGCTCGGGGCAGACACCTAACTACCACAGGGCCTCCGTAGATGCTTCGTAAGTATCCAGCATCATGCTAAGTGATGTGTGGCTCCCAAATGAAACGCAATTCTCACCTTCAAGGGAGTTCGAGAAATGAGCACCTACCTGGAGAAAGAGAGTCATTCAAGGCCTCTGAGGCCACGAGTGGAGCCCTATGTTCTATTCGTGAAGGTCTGTGCAGTTCTATGGAGCTCAGACGTGGGGCCCAGTCCTTCATGGAAGGTGAATTTCATCTGGGCAGAGAGGACAGGTAGGCCTTGCTGCCCTAACACATTCCAGAGAGATGAAACTCTACTCTGTTTGGGAAAGACTTCTAGGGCTGAAGTTTTCACGGCAGCCCAACAACCAGACAGGGCTCTTTGGGCTCTACGAGATAGGGCTGTCTGCTGCCACCTAAGTTCCCTGCTCGGCTCCAGGAGATGGACAACAGCTGGTCACCAGCCTCAGGGCCATCACCCTTGGTGGACAAGAAGACAGGCGGTGGAGGAGCGTTGGCTGCTGAGCTGAGGAAACCAGCCCAGATGGGCCTTTCGGGAAAGGGCTGAGTGAACGGCCATCTGATATCTGCCTCTGGTTTCTGTGACTGACAGACAATTAACCACTGCACCAACAAGGGGGTGGGAGGTGTTTGGGGTTCTGCTGGAGACAAGAGAGTCCCAAGTGTTCTGGGTTAGTGAGGATGGTTAGGAATGAAAACATGGCCAAGTCATGGGAGGAGGTGGCCCCCACGGTCCCAGAACCATTGAGTTGAAGCTTCCAAACTGAGGAGGCTGCAAAATGAGTGTGGTTCTTTCGTGGCCGGCAGGTATGGGCCAACCCAGCATGACTGATGGCCAGGCTGATTCAAGAGGGAGGGTGGCCCTGGGAGGCTGGTTGCTCATCGCCCCAGGACCGGGCTTCCTGAGAGAAACACAGAAAGAGCCAAGCTCCTGGTCATGCAGAGACTTCACGCGACCGTCCCCTAAGCCATGACAATTCTGTAACATGGGTCAGACATGTAACCCTCACTACAGACGTGTGCAAACCTCAGGAGGCCCGTGATTTCCCTAGGGTCACACAGCAAGAAGTGGCCCAGAAGCTCCCACATGGATCTCTTCTCCATCACTACCACACGACCTCCCCTAATCCACACAAGCCCTCCATGAGGACACTTTTATGATCTGCGTTTCACACATGAGGACACTGAGGCTCAAAGAGGTCAAGGGCCTTCCCCAAGGTTATGCAAGGAGCAAGAGAGTAAGGTCAGGATTGAACCCCTGGCTTTCCAACTTCAGAGGAGCCCACACTTGTAATCACCAGTCCTTGCTGCCTCCCTTCCCATCTCCCACATAAGGAGCAGAGAAACAGCTTATTTTTTCCAAAAAGAGGCCCCTTCTCTGAGGGTATTGTGATCTGTAATATGAAAATGAACTTGGGGGAAAGCACACCCCTGTATGAGCCATTAAACAATGCTCCTGCAGACCCAGAGACAGGATAGCACCTCGCCCCACATGATTGACATTCCATCTGCTCCTTCTACACCAACAGAAGATCCCTTTTTTAATGTCATGTAGGCATGGAACATCGAGTGAGATATCACCACGCTGTCTTTTGTTTGTTTGCTTCTTTATTTTTGAGAAAGAGAGAGAGAATGTGAGCAGGTGAGGGGCAGAGAAAGAGGGGGACAGAGGATCCGAAGCAGGCTCTGTGCTGACAGCAGCATGCCCGACGAGGTAGGGGCTCAAACTCACGAACCGCAAGATCATGACCTGAGCTGAAGTCGGACATTTAACCAACTGAGCCACCAAGGCACCCCACCATACTTGTATTGCTTACTATGGGTTAATTGATACTGGGTTGGGAGAAAAGTAGCCTCTTGGTAAAGCATAAGGACACACGTACCAAGAGGCTGTGTCCCCAAACACCAACACACTGTCACAACAGACAATGTGCTCTAAGAGAAACTCACTGCACACAAAGGGAAGGCAGGGGAGCTTCAGGAACGTACTCGGACCTCCGAGAAAGCAAGGTGGCCACACCTCCTAGGGCCTTACAAGGGCCCAGCCTGGGGAATTTCTGGAGGGCCTCATTTTCTGATTTGCCACCCCCACACTACCTCTATACCCTTCCTGAAATTGTTTCTTCAACCCAGGAAGGCCCACCTGCCTCAACTGAGACCGAGTCGTACAAGAGGAAGCCAAAGAGGGTGAAATAGATCCAGGACAAAGGGCCGGCTCGTATCCAAATCCCCCCAGCTCCCATTTAAGAACTGGCACCCGGGGTGGTTCAGTTGGTCGAGCGTCTTAATTTCTTGATTTCAACTCAGGTCACGAGTTGTGGGATCACAGTTTGTGGGATCGAGCCCCGCATTGGGCTGTGTGCTGACAGTGCAGAGCCCGCTTGGGATTCTCTCTCTCCCTCTCTCTCTCCGCCCCTCCCCTGCTCGCGCGTGCTCCCCCTCTCTCAAAATAAATAAATCAACATAAAAAAAAAAAAAAAAGAACTGGCTTTGTTTCCTGAGTTTCTTCACTCCTCCTCCATGCACGTCCCCGGCACTCCTGGAGGATGTGAATGGAGACAGGCTACAAGTCAGGGTCCCAGGTTGGCTTCGAGCTCCTGTAGAGACAGGTCTTCAGCCCTGGGCCCAAGCAGCAGAGGCAGAGAGGGGGCACTGGGGGAAAAACTGCCAGGGCAGAAAAAAAGCAAACTCTGGCCAGGCCCATCCTCTGTCCTCCACCTTGCTAAGACAAGACGGAGAAGAACTCAGACCTTCCCAGAAGCTCCTCTCCTGCAAGTCTGAACAAGAGGCTTTCCTGCTGCCCGTCCCTCTCCAGCGGTCAAGCGCCACGTTTCTTGCTCTATGATTTCATGCACCTCGGTCTCTAAGGCTTCTATTGCTTGTACTGTCATGTCACTTCCTGTGCCTGTTAGTGTTGTGTTTGAGAAGGAAGGGCTGGACTGTATTCAGAGCTACATCCCAGGCACATAGCAAGTCTCAGTACTAACTCAGTGAGTACTTGTACAGGGCAAGTTAGGACCAGCACCCGGTTCCCTGCTCTTTCCCTACGCCTCTACCATGGCACCACACCCACAGCGCCTTCTCTCTTGGTTTGTTTCTCTGCCTCTGCAGAGTCCCGGACTCTTGTCCACCCTTGCCCGGCACACACCTGCTATGAATATTCATTTGCTTAACATGTATTCCATTCCTTCCACCATTTATGTCTTACACGCTTTGTGCACAATTCTTTGATTTTTTTCAAAATGTTTATTTATTTATTTTTGAGAAAGAGAGAGAGCTCGAGCAGGAGGGGCAGAGAGACAGAGGGAGACAGAGAATCCGAAGTAGACTCTGAGCAAACTGTCAGCGCAGAGCTCCATGTGGGGCTCAAACCCATGAACCATGAGATCATGACCTGAGCTGCAGTCGGGTGCATAACCGACTGAACCACCCACATTTCTTTGATTTTTAAGCCACAGCTCAGTAAGAGTCCAAAATTGGGTATTCTCCTATTTTACAGAGGGAAAAACTGAAGTTCAGAGAAGTTAACCGAGGACACCCAGCTGGTAAGAGGCAGAGGCAAAATTCGAACCCAGGCTTCTCTGGCATTCCAAGCCAAGCCCCTTCATTCAGGCCCACTGCCTCCTCAGTCTCAAGGCAATAACAGCCTTTCGTCATCAGACCCTTCCAGGCCTGTGGGCAACAGAGATGCATCACCCCTGTGGGGAGCCTGTTTCTGCTGGCACCCAGGGAAGAGGTCTCAGGGAGCTCCAGCCTGGAGCTTTCCATCACCAGCGCTGGGAGCAGGGAAACGGGTGTTTTTCTTGCCTGCGGCCTGAAAGGCTGATTTCTACAATGTATCCGCCCTGGAGAATGACCGGAAGAAGTGGCATCCGGCTGGCTCAGGGAGGAGCTGACCTCTTCCCGCCCTACAGAGAAGGGATTTTCGTTGCAAACAGCAGCCACAGCTGCTCCTTGGTGCCCTCGGACAGGGAGTAGAGGGTCTGGGTGCAGGGTCTGGATTCTGCCCCCTGCCTGTTCAGGGCCTGGCCAGCTTCGGGGCCCACCATCTGAAAAGTTGGAGGGACTTTATTCTTTCTGACACTTGACCTGGAAGGCTCTCAAGGAAAATGACACTGGGACGCAAGACATTTCCTAGACGGAGGGCTGTGGGAGCTGATCCATTAAACAGTAACTGAGCATCTCCTAGGTAGGAGACCAAGGCGGACCCCTGGCTTTGCCACATACTGGCTGTGTGACCTTGGGAAAGGTACTTCTTTGTGCTGAGGCTCTTTCCCCATCTGAAAGCGGGGGAAAAACAACCCTTATCTCAGTGAGTTGCTGGAACACCAGTAAGAAAATATAAGCAAGGGGCTTAGAACAATGCTTGGCACATAATGAGTGTTTTGCAAATGTTCAAAAGCTATGTGTTCAAAAGCATGTGACAGATACGGCAGACGCTGCCGCCAGGGTCAATTTGCTCATCTGTAAGTTGCTCCCAATTTGCAGATGAGAAACCTGACACGGAGCGCAGGAGTGAAGCCGGCACTTGAATCCGAGGGCCTGGTTCCAAGCATTTCCACTCTCCCAAGGGTTCCTCACTCCGTAGCTCTTCACAGAACAGTGAAGTCACACAGCTGCTAAGTGGCGGAGCCGGGACTCCCCTCTGCCCCCACCCCCACCCCCACCCCCACCCCCGACCCTGGGGAATCAGAACTGGGAAGTGATGAGTTGGGGGTATTTGTTACATTTGCTTCTGATAGAATTTATTTAATTATTTATGCGTGTCTAATTTACTAGTTAATAATGGCTGTGTTTAACGGCTGACTCACAAAATTCCTGGAAATTTAGCAATCAGCCCTCCTGAACCAATACTATACATGGCCAATTATGTCTCAGGGCTGTTGTAAAAGGAAAGGAGGTAATGTCAGTATCAACCATCAGCCTGCTGGAACCAGCTGTGGGATCTCGGGCAAGTTTCTTAACCATCGCATGCTTCAGATTTTCCCCATCTGTAAAATGCTGTTGTGAGAAAATGTATTTAAAGAATCAGCCAGGGGTGTGCCCGGGTGGCTCAGCTGGTTAAGCGTCCGACTTCAGCTCAGGTCATGATCTCACGGTTTGTGGGTTTGAGCCCCGCGTCAGGCTCTGAGCTGACAGCCTGAAGCCTGCTTTGGATTCTGTGTCTCCCTCTCTCTCTGCCCCCTCCTCCACTGGTACTCTCTCTCTCAAAAATAAATAAATGAACTTTAAAAAAAATAAATAAAAAGGGAATCAGCCAGGGCGGGACCAAGCAAGGAGACAGTCGCGCAAAATTCAACAAGGCACTCTCTCCGGGTCATGCTAGTGCGAGGCTGGCACTGTATGCTTGCTTAACATTTATATACTAGGTGCCTTACTCACCTCACCCTAGTCCCAGCCCCACTCCTGACACATAGTAGGTACTTTAGTAGGTACTTGCTGCTCTGTTGCCACTGCAAAAGCTTCAGAGTGGGTGTAACCTAACAGGCTGGACTAGAAAAGTTATCTAACAACACATGAGAAACACAAGAGCTCAGTACATTGTCCCGGAGCATATGGTAGATACCCAACAAGGCTTTCAGATAATGAGGGTTATATTTCAGCAAATAACCCCCACGGCCTGCCGAGGAGACTGGGCTGTCACTAGAAGATCCAGGGCTATCTCTGGAAACAGTTGCTGCAAGCAAGAATGTCTTTGCATTAATTTGAAAGATAAAAACCACTAGTCTTCAAAGTATATGTTCTCCCACATAGGTAGATATATATTGTAGTATTATCCTCCCCCAAAAACGTTTCCAGTAAAGTCGGCACCAGTAGAAGATGGGCCTGTGGACCTGTGGTTTCCCAAGCTCTTTGACACCCCCTTGTATACCACCTACCCAAAGGTGGTGGTTCGGGGCAGGGAAGGTGCTGAGACACCGGCCAGACCCATCCCAGTGCAGGCTGGAGGCAGTGAGAAGAGAGCATTTGCTAAGCACGAGGGAAGGGGACCTGGGGTTTGCATTAGGGTCTCCAGAGAAACAGAATCAATAGGATACATGGAGATATATAGAAAGAGACTTATTATCAGGGATTGGCTCACAGGATTATGAAGGCTGAGAAGTCCTACCATCTGCCACCTACAAAGCATAAGGCCAGAAAAGCCAGTGCCATGGTTCTAGTCCAAATCCAAAGGCCTGAACCAGGGGAGCCGATGGGAGCCGATGGTGTGAGTCCCAGTCCTGGTCTGAGTCCAGAGGTCCCGAGAACGGGGAAGCCGAGGATATAAATCCCAGCCCTAGTCTGAAGGCCTGAGAGCAGAAGCACTAATGTCCAAGGGCCGGAGAAGATGGATATTCCAACTCAAAGAGCAAATTCTTCCCTCCGCCTTTTTGTTTTATTCAGGCCCTCTTCGCATACTATGATGTGCTGCTACCCTGGTGAGGGCACTCTTCTCTACCGGGTCTACCAGTTCAAATGCCGATCTTTTCTAGAAAACACCTTCAGACACACTCAGAGATCATGTTTTACCAGCTATCTGGGCATCTCTTAGCTCAGTCAAGTTCACATATAAAATTAACCATCACAGGGGTGGCACCATAAAAAAGGTGACTGGAACATTCCTAAAGTGTATCACATTTTGAAGGAAGACCAGTGTCAAATCTCTACACTAAATCATTTGTCTTCAATGCAAATTCCAGATTAATACTGAAGTATTGTGATACAAGCATTGGGTTTGGAATTAAACAGCTCAATTCCCACTCCTTACCACCTCCATAAACTTGGGCAAACCATTTGATCTCTAGAAGCCTCAGTTTCTGTAAAAAGTCCCCATAAAACAGGGACTGAGGTGAAGAACAGAGGGAAGGGGGGCTCTTGAACACAGAGAGTTTCTACACAAATGCTCACAAAGGCTATGGGTTGGTTGGCCATTGGCAGATCCCCAGCCAATGGCACCAAGAGCCAAGAAGAAGGTCCCTGTGGCTTCCGGAATGCACAGTGAGAACTGCAGGTGAGTGCCGTTCCCACAGATTCATCCTGACCCATGAATATTTGAACTGTGCATGCGCAGTTCCCACCCAGCTGGTCTCAGGTGGAGATACTACAAGAACACTTCTGATTCCTGGGGTGGAAGGAGGGACTCCACTCTAACCACTGCAGATTGATGTCTTAGTATCGAAGGTGTTCCTTCAGCAAACCCACATTGCCAGTGAACGGGGATGGGCCCGAGTCTCTCGGCCTTTCTTTACACAGAAGCCTAGCTCTCCAGGCTGGATTCTCCTCCCGCCGAAGGTGAGTTGGCCTGGGGTGTCTCTCCTCCATGCCCACTCTGGTTCTGTAGCCCCAGCCCTTGGGACACCTGAATTTGTTCTCTTCTGAGCCTGGGGGTGCTGAGGGAACACAGTGGGGTTCTACACAGCAGCTCAGGTAACAAAAAGAGCAGGGGGGTGAAGGAGAAATGGCCAGGGACCTGTGGGAGGCACCTTAATGTGAGTTGTGGGATGGCAAGGAGGTGCGTAACCCAAAGGTGGAGGTATGGCCCCAGGCAGCCCAGGAAACAGATTACTGCGAGGCTCCTGTCCTCCCCCACCCATGTCTTGACAAGAATTATCATTCCACTCAAGATAAACAGCAGGGCCATATTGTACGCTGGATGCTCTTTGACTTGCCTTTTGTGAGTGCATTTCTTTTGCATTTTATGTAGGGAGGTGAATTTCTACCTCTTGGTGATCCTACCTACCTTTGAAGTACCTGCCAAATTTCCCTAAGCTCAAAAGGAAACTTTCTTTAAGGGCTGATAAACCAAGAGAAGCAGTAGTATCCTGTGTGATCCACTCACCTATGTTTTTTCTATAAAAGTATCTTCTATTAAGGAAAGGCATCTTTTATTAAAGTTTCTATTAAGCTAATTTTGCTTATTAGCTAAGCGAGTACAGGGCCTTAAAAAAGTAAACCACTAAGTACATATTCTTTACTCAACGTCACTGTTGGCAATGTGTCCCCATCCAACTCTGGATGCTCTTCAGAGAAAAATGAATGAATGTCATACTAGGTCCTTTTACTCTGGAATCCACGGCTGTGCTTCACGTTATCCCCTACAGCCACCTCTGCCCTTCCCCTGAGTCACAGACCTTCATGTCTGGTTCCAGGGCCCCAAACCGGAAGCACACAACATCCCTCTGTCTCCTATCTGCCCCTCTCCCTCAGAAGGCTGTCCCTCAGTTTTTCAACTGGCTTCGTAAAGGGGCAAACCTTCTACCTTCTGAAATTCTTAAACAAACAAACAAACAAACAAAAAAACCTAATAAACTCACACATGCTTTCAAATTCCCAATTTGAATTTTCAATTCCCAGTGGGGCCACGTCAGGTAACACAGTGACATAGAATCAGTTTCTCCGTTCCATCCACCTCCTCCCTCCCTTTCTTTATTCCTCCTTCTCCACCCCCATGATACAAGTTAGAGCTTCTTGGCCGCAAGCAACAGAAATGCGATCTGGCTGACTGAAGCAAAATAGAAATTCACTGAAAGGGTAGTATATACCTCACATAATCTGTCTACATGTTGACTCTGTCTACAAGTTTGGGACTCTGCAGCCGGAGGAATTTCCTTAAAACACAGCCCAGGGCTTGCCTAGTTAGAACACCACCTGCCGGGGGTACTGGGCACGGTGGCTTGTGCCACTAGCACGCCATCCCTGGACCCTACACCCAGCTCCTAGCCCCACAGCCACCACTGCCCCCAAACTCACACCACCTCCAGAGAGAGTTTACTGGTCTCCACTTCTTCGAATCATTAGCTCCTGTTCTGAGTACGAGGGCAGGCACGGCTGATTGCCAAAGCCCAGGTCATAGGTCCGTGCCCTGGCCTCAAAGGGAGGCCGGGAAAGGGAACACATGGCATTTTCATCATCTAAAGAGGCGGGCTCTCATGCCACCCATTAGGACTAGGAAGGCAGGAATCCCTAAACATGGGGAAAGGTTCAGGCACCAGCCGAAAGAAAAGCAACCATGGGTGACGTTCTCCAAGCCACTCGGCTCTCTGCTGCTTCCCCCCGCACCCAGATCCACTGCCCCGGTAATCAGTGGAGGAGAATATTATAGGACAGAGACGTTCCCACACTTGACCCAGATAGTCTCTGACTCCTACTATGTCTAAGAGTAGAACAAACACTGGTTTTGATTGTCCACCAGACCACAAGCTGCCTAAAGGCATGGAACATGTGATAGATCATTTGTAAAAATGGCTACAAACGCTCCTATCCTCTAGATGGGACTTTGCAGCTCCTCGCCCGAGGAGCAGAGTCTTCTTCCCGTCTCAGTGCATCCCTGTCCAACTGCCAATTGTAGCACCTGTATCTCCGCCTGGGGCCTGTCTCTGGCCATCAGAGCCGCCCTGCCCATCCTCACAGCAGGGTAGAAGGGCCAAGTGGCCCTCAACCCATGACTGAGGGACTGCCGTATGCATACCCCAGCTCCTTGCCCCTTGGGTGTGCTTCCCTGAGACACGTGTCCTTTACGGTTCCTAGACCGTCCCACAAGATCAAGGTCCAGCCACCCCCAGTGATACTAACTGGAAAACAAGCCCCTTTATTGGCTGCCTTCCCTTCTCTGACTCACTCCCCCGCTCTCCTACTGGGGCTTGCTGGGGTCACCTCTCAAATTAACCACTGCACTCAAATCCTTATCTTGGGGTTTACTTCTAAGCAACTAAAGACCAGGGGGCACCGGGCTGGGGCTTCTACTCAGAACCACTGTTGCTGTCAGCATCTCACCTCTGTTTCCACTGCTTCCTCCACTCCAGTGAGGGAGCCACCTGCATAGACACTGCCCTCTAACCCACCCGCACCGCCTCTGTGCGCAAACACCCCAGGACAGCTCCTCACGGGGCTTCAGTGGCTTGAAGAACCATTTCCTCCACCATCTGGCTTTGTCCTTCACTCTGCCATCCACCAACTGTGTCACCTCATGGTCTGGAGGGTGAAGGTGGGTGGAGGAGGAAAGACTGAGAAAAGAGGAAGAGCCAGACTTGGAACAGAAAGGTGTGGAGTAGGCGGGGCTACCCTGCCTGTCTCTCTTACCGGGCCCAGATCTGGCAGAAGGCCCAACCTGAGCCCCTGGCAGGATGTGGTACTCAGAGGAACAAGTTCCCCAGCCCCAGGGACACAGGAGCCGTCTGCCCAGTGCATACATTCAAAGACATCTACTGAGAGCCTCTCAGCTGCCAAGACTGCTCTGGGTGCTGAGATACAGTGCATGCACACACACGTGCGCACACACACACACACACACAACATATATCTCTCACCCCAGGCCAGGGGTTTCTGTCTTAGAGCCTCACGGCACAGAGGAAGCAGAAGTAGGAATTGGTTCTGGGGTCAGGTAGACCTGTATCTAAATCCTGTCTCCAGCCTCAAGTAGCTGTGTGACCTTGGGCATGTTGGTTAACCTCTCTGTGTGTTTCCCCACTCCGAGATAGGGAGAGTAGCAGGACTTATCTCGCAGGGTTGTTGGGAAGGTTAAGTGAGAGAACCCCAGGGGCACCTGGGTGGCTCAGTCGGTTAAGTGTCCGACTTCGGCTCAGGTCGTGTGATGCTTGCGTTCGGGCCCCGCGGCGGGGTTTGGTTCAGGTCTTGCGTCGGGCTCTGTGCTGACAGCTCAGAGCCTGAGGCCTGCTGCGGATTCTGTGTCTCCCTCGCTCTTTGCCCCTCCCCCGCTCACACTCTGTGTCTCTCTGTCTCAAAAATAAATAAACATTAAAAAAAATTTGTTGTTAAGTGAAGGAACCTCTGACACCTATAAGCCCTTAATAAACCTCAGCTATTAGGATTCCCCTTAAGGCGGTACCTCTGTTGTATAATCCACCGTGTTGCCCACAAACTCCGCTGGCGCGGGGCCCGGCAGGAATGCATGTGAGTGTGGCTAGTGGGCTAAATTCCTTCAACATAACTGTCTTTTGTTTGCATTGTCTTCACTTCTCTGAAGAACTAGGCTTTTTCCTGTTGCCTTTTTTTCCCCCAAACCCTTAGTGCACTTGGGCTTTTATTTTCATTACTCTTGATGGAGATAGGAATACAGAGAAATACGTCTCTACCATTGGGGAAAAAGAAAAAAAAAAAAAGGTGGAGGAGGGCCTGGGGACCTACAGGGAGTGGTGGGGACTGAGGCAGGCCAGAGAGCACAAGCGGGTCTTAAAAGACGCTCCTCAGATCCACATGACTGACACCTCGGTTGATGTCAAAGGGGAATATGAGTCTTCCGTGGCCAGATACACCAATGGTTCAAGAGATGCCAGAAAACCCGATTACTATTTTCTAAATCTGCTGGTTTTTAAACGTTGGCTCAAAATATTTAGAAATATTGTGTCAGGCACAGTACATTTTAATGGGCCCAAGGGCTGGCTGATTCAAACGCATGGACAGTGACCTTGAGACCTCTCCATCCTTATCATCTCCAGGTCTCTGCGGTCTGAGCTCTTCGTGACGCAGGGGCACCACACGTCGCCGCTCCAGTGGATGCCATTCCCATTCAATTCCCTGAGACTGATGGCTTAGAGCTGTAGCGGGTCCGTCCCGTACCCCCCAGAGCCAAGCCAGTGGGCAACCACAAGCAAGCCTCTCTCCAGGCAGACGCAGGCACTCTCCAGCCTCTCCCCGCTGTGACTTGTTGGCACTAAATGCACCACCCAATTTGCAGACTGTCACAAGCTGTACTAGCCCCTAATTATCTCAAGCTAGTCTTTTATTGTATGTGTATAGAATGCCATCAGAGTCCAAAATCCAATCTCATTAATGGATGGCTTCATTAATTTATGCCTTACCTCCTCAGCCAAAAAGCAAACTCTTTTATGAACAAGGATCACATTTTCCGTCTTTTTGAACCATATAGCACCTTTCATGTTGTACTAGTACCCAATACTAGTACCAATCAGCACAGAGGGAATTCTGAGTTTGTGGTGGATGCCATTTGGGTTAACACATCAGGATACAGAAGAAATCTCTTCCAGGAACACAAAGAAAGAGGAGTAGGTAGGGCCAGACCCAAATTTATCTAACAACAAAAAATTAGCCATCTCTATGCCCTGTGCATCAACACTTACCAGCAACCATAAATAGCTGCAGGGGCTGATTTCATGTTGTCATTAAGAGTAGCTTGTTTTGGGGGCGCCTGGGTGGCGCAGTCGGTTAAGCGTCCGACTTCAGCCAGGTCATGATCTCGTGGTCCGTGAGTTCGAGCCCCGCGTCAGGCTCTGGGCTGATGGCTCAGAGCCTGGAGCCTGTTTCTGATTCTGTGTCTCCCTCTCTCTCTGCCCCTCCCCCGTTCATGCTCTGTCTCTCTCTGTCCCCAAAAAAATAAATAAACGTTAAAAAAAAAAAGAGTAGCCTGTTTTGGGGACACCTGGGGGGCTCAGTTGGTTAAGTGTCCGACTTCGGCTCAGGTCATGATCTCACAGTTCCGGGAGTTCGAGCCCCGCGTCGGGCTCTGTGCTGACAGCTCAGAGACTGGAACCTGCTTCGGATTCTGTGTCTCCCTCTCTCTCTGCCCCTCCCCCACTTGTGCTCTGTCAAAAATAAATACACATTAAAAATTTAAAAAAGAGTAGCTGATTTTTAATTTTTTTCTCACCAGTGAAATGGACTCATCCAAGCTTACTAGGCATCTCCTAGCCAGGAAGGAAGAATGTATAAACCTGTTTGTAAAGTATATTTTAAAGCAGAGAGATAATTAGGTATGTTGCAGCCGAGTGCACTGTTAGATGGCTAAAGTATATCAGTAAAAAACAATCCTCAGTTGTTAATTTGTGTCTGAGTTGAACTATCTATATTTAACCTGGTGATTACTTAATTAAATAGTTTCCTTGGTGTCTACCTGCGGTTCTTGTAATTTGTTATGTGGAATAAAATAATCCATTTGCATTTGTATTTACTCTTCACTTCCCAAGGCTACTTAGTTGTGGGTTTTTTTCCTCTTTTAATAGCCCCAGAACCCCTAATAAAAGAGAGTTGAACAAACAGTTTGAGAACAGAGGAGTGAGTACAAAACACAGAGCACTTGAATCACAAGGTGGTCCAGCTGGAAAGAGCCTTGAGATAACCAAATCCAACCCTGTCCTCTTACAGATGAAGCAGCCAAGCCCCCAAAAAGGTTGGGTGACTCACCCACGGATACGGCCAGCAAGACACTCTGCCCACCTGACTCCCCAGGGCTCGCTCTGCTCTCCCTCAGTTCCTTCCAACGTCTGCAACCACTGAGGGGCCCAATCCCGTGGGACGAGGGGCTCGTAGGATCGGAAGCTATAAAGCCTATTCCAATAGCAAAAATTTTATCCATTCGGGAGGTGTCGGGTGTCTGCTGAGTGCCAGGAGATGGAACACTGGAGACAGAACAGTGAATAAGGGCCCAGGTGTCTGCTTTGTCACCTTGACCTTCAAGTTTGGCACGATGATGACTGAGAATAAATAAATCAATCAATAAATATGACGCTTTCAGAGAGTGAGCCGTACTAAAATAGTATACCAGGATCGTATGACAGCTTAAGGAGGAGGGGGCTGCTTTGGTAAGTATGTCATGCAATCACTCTGTAGTCTCCCTGATGGGGGCCGGGGGGTGGGGTAGGGCTGGAGAGCATTGTGGGGGCCTGGGAGGGAGGTTGGTAAGCCCCCAGCTTTGGTTTGAATATCACCCATGACAGGAAATTCACTACCTCCAAAGGCCAACCCAGCTTGTTAAAAAGCTCTTTCCTGAACTCAGCTGAAATCTACCTCCCTGGGACTTCAAATTTCAATAACTCATTCTCCAAGTGTCACAGAAACCAGTCAGCTAGTGATGTTAAGCAGCATGTGCAAGTGCAAAGCACCATCCTAAAATAAGACAGTTGTTTGAATGTTTTGATGTTAAATGGTGTGTTTGGCAAGTACAACATACCAGGGAGGTGGCTTACAGGGTCTCATTCAACCTCCAGTTCGTAAAAGTGTTTCAAACCACCACTTCAAAGGAGGTTCAGACCGTCAACTTCTAGAGTCCCAGACCCGTCCGTGTGAGTCACCTGACGTCATTAACAGGACACCTCAACACCCTACTGTCCAGAACTCTAGGTGGGGCTTGGGAGCATCGACACTGCTGGCTCCATCGCCCCAGCAGTTGGCGTGGCGGAGGAAGTTTGGCTCCATGCATTTTGCTTTCTAAGAGATTCATGGAATCCTAGAACCAAGAACGCATCTGGTCCAACCCCCCTATAGCGCAGACAAGGAAATGAAAGGCTAGAAATTAGAAGTGGCCGCTCAGGTTCATCAGCAAGCTATGGCAAGGGTGGGACTTGTCCTCTCCAGCCCCCAAACCAGGCTGGGCACAGCTGGGCAGCTGTACTCATAATATATAACTCCCGGGTTTACCTTCATGTTGGCATGAACTTGCAATCCTCCAGTGATTTTTTTTTTAATTTTTTTTCAACGTTTTTTATTTATTTTTGGGACCGAGAGAGACAGAGCATGAACGGGGGAGGGGCAGAGAGAGAGGGAGACACAGAATCGGAAACAGGCTCCAGGCTCTGAGCCATCAGCCCAGAGCCTGACGCGGGGCTCGAACTCACGGACCGCGAGATCGTGACCTGGCTGAAGTCGGACGCTTAACCGACTGCGCCACCCAGGCGCCCCTCCTCCAGTGATTTTTAATGTACGTCTAAGATGAGAAAGCCCGGCTCCCGAACCCCCTTTGCATGTAGACCTGCAGTCCAGAAACCCTCCGGAACATCCGACTCTGCACGGAAGGGGCCGGGCCCCCTCTCTGGCTTTGATGTGCTCTGTTTGCCTTGCAGGGTCATCCACTGTGCAGGAACACTCTGCTGTAGCTCCAAACCAAACCAGAAGCTGCAGGATGCAAGGAGAGAAGCAGAGGCAAGGACAACACAGAAACCAAAAATATTTTGGCTTTTACCTGAGTCCAAGAGTCTGACCGAACCCACCGCCTGGCTGCCCAGATTGCCAGAGGGCACTCGAGGCCGGGGCAAAGTGTCAGCAACAGGGGAAGAAAGAGACCTGGGGAAACAGGCCTTTTTGAGCCAATCACTGAGCCCTGCCCACCCTCTCCCAGCTTGAGGCAATTGGGGGAGGATTCGAGTGGGGGCTGTGGCTGATCGGCAGTGCCTCCTTCCCCTGTCCTCACCGGGCACTGTCCTCATCGGGTACTGGCTGCAGCTTGAGAACCTATCATTTTTCTCCCCCTGACCCTGCACTCGCAGGAATAAGTGACTTTCTTGAGTGGAGGGGGAATGCTGGAATGCAGTCAGATAATTACAGGTAGCATCTCTCAGAAAAGGAAGCACCAGAAGAAGAAACAGCAACTCCAGCAACTGTCCAGGGCCTGCCAGAGAAGACCCCCAAGGTCCCAGGTTCCAGGTGGACAGGAAGGCTGGTTAGGGAGTATAATCACCCTAGCCCTCAGGAGGCTCCTGAAGCATCCGGGGTCGCTCCGTCACTCATCGGGCAGGACGACACTAAAATATTATTCTCTCCACCACGAGTCATGCAGCAGCACACCTGAGACAGGGACTTGGTTTTCAATGCAGCTGCTGCAACTGAGGGTGATCCCGGTGCACTCGCCACTACCATATTGTACCTCAGTTTCTCCATTTGTAAAAGAGGCAGAAAATCAGCCGACCCCCTGCTCACCACCCCGACCCCCTGCGCTGTGGAGAGGGTAACCGGATGGGATGGCAACATCCCAAGGAAGGACAAGCTGAGGGGAGACATATTCTCCTCCATTCCTGTGGGTCCCCAGGGGAGAGTAAACCGCGGAACCCAAATCTGCTGGTGACCCCAGTGCATCTAACATCTGTCTCCCTCCCAGTTGGAGCGTGGGGACTTGAGAGCTTGGGTGGTGGGGTCAGACGGACCAGGGTTACAGCTCAGTCATGTACAACTGTGTGATTGGGAATACTGACCTCTTCCTGAGCCCGACTTTCCCCATCTGTAAAATGGGTCTAATAATAGTACTTACTCATAAGTACTATCAAATGAGAACATGTGATGGAAGACTGAAACCAGCACCTGGAACACCTGGTAGGTCTCCACAAACACTGACGAGTGTCATTATTTTTATGATGTAAATTTTGAAGATTCACCTACAACATACACGCCACATGTGAACTCAAGGCAGGGAACCCAGAAGATGGGCCACATCAACAAAGCGCTTCAAGTTATGACACTAAAACATCCCTGGGGAGGGGGCTCTGTCACCCTGGAGTGCAGCAAGCTACTCCTACGCCCTCAATACCACCTTTGTCCAGGGTCTTTCATTTCCAAAACTCCTTCCTCTCCGTCTCCTCTGATCCTCACCACAGCAGGGTATGTTTCCTGTACCCACGCTTAGAGGAGGAAAACAAGTCTCAGAGAGGTTAAGTGACTTGCCCAAGGCCACACAGCTTGTAAGTGCCGGAGCAGGGTTATAAATCCAGGCGGGCATGGCAGGGCTAGAGTGAGAGGGAGGGAAGTGAGATGGCAGGAGTGCCAAATTTAGGGAGGCACTCATTTGTACAACACTGAGAGGGAACATCTTCAATTCCGCCATTCTGTCTGAGCCCAACCAAGCCTCAGGCCCTTCCCAGAGCACTGAGGCTACGGCCTCCACATACTGCCCTTGTGGACCAGCCCTGCAAGAGCCTGTCCCCAAGCCTGGGGGTGGACAGACCCATCAGCTGAGCTGGGTGTCTCCCTCAGGATCCAAGAAGTTTCCCAAAGCCTTAATACTGCAACCGTGTCCCAAAAGAGTGGAATGGAACAGGGGTCAGAAGTGGTGCCGTGACGGCCACGTGAGGCTTCAATGCACCCTTGAGCCTGAGGGCGGGGGAAGACAGGCTGGGCCAGGCAGGCCCCTCAGAGGCCTCCCAGCCCCCATCAGCCTCAGGGGCAGATGGGCCTGGACAGGCAGGCCATGTGGAGGAATCCCAGGACACTAATGCTGGCCTGCCCAGCCAAGCTCTCCTCTCTCCAGCCCCTCAGAGCTCAGAAAGGCTCTAACTTGGCCTCCCTCTATCTCACACAAAGTGTGGGAGGTACCAACTAGCCACAGGAGATTAATTTTGAATCTGCAGAGCGAGAAACTCTTTTCTAATGTGGAAGCTTCTATTTACTAATGAGATCTTTTGATTTACTAATTAGCTTGCTTGAGTCTGGATGGCTGTGCATTGAGTTTTTCTAAGGAAACAACACCTGTGCATTGAGGGGCATATAGGGTAGTGGGCAGCTGTGTAGGCTTGAAACCGACGTGCCGGAATTCAAATCCCACTTCACGTACACAAGTCCCCCAGCTGCTCCGAACCCATTCTCTCCTTCTATAAAAAGGGAACAGGAGTGGTACTGATGTCCTCAGGTCGTGGCTATTACCAAAACCAGCCACAAGGTGCTGAGTGCCTATACTGGGTCGGGTACTCATTTCGTTTCACTTTTTTCTTTTCTTTCTTTCTTTCTTTCTTTCTTTCTTTCTTTCGTTCTTTCTTCTTTCTTTCTTTCTTTTTTGATGAATTTCATTTTTCCCTTATATGTAGGAACACTTACAACAACGCGATAGGTGTTTGTATTTACATGTAACTTACATACAGTAAAGTACTTGCATCTTCCTCATGCAGCTCAATGAACTTTGGTGTGTATGTTGTCTATCTTCTAATGGGATCTCTATCATCGTAGATCGTTTCGCCTGCTTATGAACTTCATATAAGTGGACTTACACACAATACACTCTTTTTGGCTGGCTTCTATCCCTTAACTTTACGTTTCTGTAATTCATCCATGTTGTTGTGTTTCCCCGCATTGGTTTTTTATACAGCCGTATAGTACTCCATTGTGTGCGCTGTGGTTTATCCATCAGACCGAGGTGTCGTTATCATCTTGTCGTCATCCCATCTCGCGAATGGGGAAACTGGGGCTCTAAGCTGTTCGCTAAGTGTTCAGCCTGGGGTCACAACGGTGAGGTTGACACTGAGCAGGGATTTGAACCCAGCTGCTTCCGGCTCCAAATCCAGCCCCTCACCCTGGACAACAGAGGCTCCCATGCCCCTGGAGCACTGGGATGGGCAGAAATGAACTCTGTGCCTTGTGGTCATGACCTCCTTCTCCCTGAGGCACAGTGGGGAGTCAGGAGGCAGCTGCCTGACTAGCCCCGGGAGGTGAGAAAATTGCCTCAGGTTTGGCCATTGCCAATATTTATTTTCACTGTGGCCCAGGCTGATGGTGCAGGCACAGGTGTCACTCCCAGCTTTGTACCTTGAGACCTGGCCTTCGCCAACATGTTGAAATAACTGCAAACAGCCGAGACGTGGGGGAAGCATCCTCGTCCCTGAGCAGCAGCTGGCTCTCATGGGTAGGAGGAGGGAATCTGGCCTGGCTTGGGGACAGCACCTGCCCTGGCTCCTCAGAGATTAGTTCCCACAACAGTAGCTCGGATGTAACCCTCTGTGACTGAGGGTTCTGAGGCCGGGAGATCTTCTGCAATCCAAGCTTTGCCCACTAAGAAGAGGTGGGTCACCATGGGGACTCCTAGCGCTGGCCTGATCTCAAGAAATTGCCAAGGTTTTGCACTGCTCCCCAACTCTCTGGGTCCTTGCTTGCGCCTAGCAGACCAGAAGCCGGTCAGAGAAGGGTCATCCGCAAGGCAGCAGGAGGAGGTGAGGAGCCTGGGTAGTCTCCTGGGCCCCCTCCCCCCCTGAACCCAGGCACTGTTTCAGGCAGTCCAGCCAGACGTGATTAAATGGTTGGCTACGTGCAGGAGGGTAAGATCCCAGGGGAAGAAGGGCACAGGGCCAACACCCCAGGTGGCCCTGGGGCACCCTTTGCTCTGTCGATCATTAACAGAAGCCACCCCATGGCAGGCAGACAAGGGGAAAGTCCAAGGGGGAGGCCTACCCCCTCCTCCCAGGCACCGTCCTCCAAACATGCCAACCCAGGACCTCGTGGGACATGAGATCATGACACTGGAGGGGTGTGTGCAGAGTCATCTAATCCAACTGGCTGCTTCTTGTGTCCCTACAAAGTCTCCACAGGCCAAAGGAGTTGGGAACTAACACCGGTCGATTTGCAGTTACTATGTGCCAGGGACTGTGCCAAATGTAGTCAGTATGCCAGCCTGCAACATGGTGGCAAAATGCAATGAGGGAGCTGGCCCGCCTGGGTTCAAATCTCAACACTTCTAGCTTTGTGACCAATCAGTGAGCTTCTCTGTGCCCCAATTTCTCCATACATAAAATGAGGAGAGTATAGGAGTGCCTCCATGAGGTCACATGAGCATGTAATGAGTTGACACACAGGAAGTTCTCAGACTACCTGCCACTTGTGAAGAGCTGTCTGTGCTAACTGTTCACTGGATCCTCAGCCACCTCTTGAGATACAGATGAAAACTCCAAGGTTGAGTCATCTGCCCAAGGCACAGCTGGCACAAAGAGAGCTGGGATCTGAACCCGGGTCAAAGGGTTCCATCGCCCTCTCCCTCCATGCCATGGAAGCTTCCTCCTGCCATGACGCTGTCTGTTCCTTTGGTAACCAGTGTTTCATGATCCAATGGGCTATAAGACCTATCTCGTGTCTGCCTCCCTGTTCTCTCAAAGGCCCTCCTTTCACCAGAGTGTCAATGAGCTGCAGTAGGCCCCCAAACTTCCTCCTGAAAATGAAGCTTCCTGGCCCAGAGAGGTAAGTCCTTGCTCAGTGGCCAAAGTAACTCTTTTCTTTTTGCTGCTCCAAGGGAAGACCCGTAGCCAAGGGCCAGACCATGGGTTGCCAGACAAACAGCCATGGAGGCCCTGCCCTACCAGGGCAGACCTCATGCAGGCCCCCAAACCAGAGATGCCCCAAGGTCTGGGACCGGAGGTAGGGAAGCAGTCCTTGCATCTAAGGAACTTGCTGACAAAGGCAGACCTGACCTTCCCTGCTCCACTTCCCTTGGTGTAGGCCTTACCTCCAGCTCTCTCTGCATGTCTCCCGTCTTCCCTGCTGCAGAGGAGCTTAGGGATGAAGGTCTTCTGCCAACTCTGGGCTCACACCTCCCTCACGTGCAGCTTAGAGCACAGGCCCATTGCTAAGGCCCCTCCATCTTCCAGGATTTAGGAAGAAAAGGCCCAAGTTTCTGCTAGTTCTTTTCCCATATAACTTTGGACGGATCTCCTCTATCTTGAAGATGTAGATGGCAGAAAATCCAACTTTGTGGTGATAACCGTGCAGGGCCTGAGCGGCCGAAATTCCAGCCTGTGTTTCCCATGGAGACTCTTAGGTGGGGAAAAGGGTCAAGGCTTAGGTACAGAGAGTTTCCCAAGGCCATAGCGAGTATCTCCTTGCCTGTACAGGCAACCCCCACCCTCAAAGGCATCCTGGAGTCTATGTTTCTAATTTTGGTATCACTCAAGTGATGGATTCCAACTGAAGAAATTCTGAGCAGACCGATGGGTATGCTTAGCCTCTGAGAACCCAGCCAGTGTCACCATGAGCCAGAGAATTAGATGTCTGCCATATGCTCACCTACGCCTGCAGGGAATGAGCTCAAGGTAAACAATTAAATGTCTTTTTGCCTTTAGTCAGCAAGGAAGATCACATGCCACCACCACCACCACCACCACCACGCGCGCGCACGCGCACACACACACACACACACACACACACACACCCTCGTTCCCTCTGCACGCACTGGCAGCCTGGGTTCACTCCAGTCCCAGGAAGGGCTGCTGTCCCCTCCCTCCACCAGCAGTCGCTGCCCTAGGAAAGGGCATCTGCCCCCCCCACCCCAGCAGGGAAGGAAGAGTTGACAGGGTGCATTAAGGTAGGTCTTCCCAAGCCTCAAGGGCAGCCCAGCCAATGTCTGCTGCAGACGTAACTTTGGGAGAGATCAAGTGAAGGTAGAAATTCAGCTCACCCCCAAAACTTACTGAGTGCAAGGAACCAAAGGCAGCCTCAAATAGCAATATCCATCCCTGCCTCCCCGAAAAGAACGGCTCCCAAGAACCAAGAACCAGACTTAGGGTTTTCAGAAGGATCCAACCCCTCTGGCAAGCAAAATATCCCCTTCAAAGCGGTCATCTGGCCTTGGCTGCAGTGCTTCTAGCTAGGGGGACCTGACTCTTCCCAAGATGACAACCTACCTATCCTGCCTGGCATGTGTAACAGGACTTAAGGTGGTGGGAATTCCTGATGACTTCCCATTAGGACTGGCCATTTTAACAGCCACTTCCCCCTAACAGCCCTCCAAATACAGAAGTGCAGGTCAGCTCCAGGTGGACCCACCCCCAACTCCAGTGCCCTTGTTTGGGCCCCTGACCATCTTAGATGCTCCTCTCCAAGCCTGCAATCCTTCATCATGCCCACCCCAGACAGGTGTTGAGAGGCTATAGAGTTTCAGGTCAATTTCATGTGGGAAAAATGAGCCTGCAAACACTCCACAAAGAACTCACTCAAACCCAGACTTGGTTGGAGTACCATGTGCCAGGGGAAAAGGAATGAAGACCGTAAAGTGGAGAAGACTGTGCTTCAGCTTTTGCTGAAGGCCTCCGAAGCTGCACAGGTGCCCAAGGCTGGTCCCTGGTCAATAACCAACACACTCGGAAGATAATAGAGAAGTATGGGCTCCCTTTGCAATAAACTTCCATCCCATCCCCTCTAAGCTCAGAGACTTCCAGCATCAAGGGAGGGAAGTACAGCCATAGGTTTAGCTGTTATGGCTGAGAAAAAAGCAACAAGCACTTCTCCTCTTCCCCAGCACCTGTATCCTATACAAAGGACAAACCTACAGGCAAAGGAAAACCACAAACCAAGTAAAACCAGCTTCACCATCCATGTTTCTTGAAAAAAACGGGGTTTATTGATTTTTAAACTGCAAATAGTCGTTACAAAAAGTTTTTTTTTCTTTTAAATAAATTCACACAAAGAAAGAGAAATAGAAAGCGACGGTAGTGACCAGCAAGAGGAATAATAATTACATTCATCTTAATGTGTGTGTGCCAGTTCTGTTTGCATTAACATTGGAAAACTCCAAACCTGGAATCCAGAACCTCAAATCTGCAACCGGAATGTCTTGAGATGGGCACGTGGAAGTCAAAGGGTTTCTTTTGTTTTTTTGTTTTTTCCCTTTTAGAAGCCATACATAAAAGTTGTTTTCCTTCTGTACTGTCACAGAACTTTTACATACATTCTCAGTCCTAGCTGAAAAGGCCTAAAGAAGAAGAAACTCAATTTGCAGTCCAACACAAAGGGGGGAAATTTCTAAAATAAATAATCCAACAGTTTTTTGCATTTTTTTAAATTAATTTTTCATTTTTTTAAAATAAAATAACCAAAAAAAGTGTAAAGTTACAAAAAATGTCGTTGAAGAATAATATATTAAAACTGTGGAAAAAAAAAAGGAAAAAGACACGTCACAAAATTTTAAGATTAATATGAAGATCATAATTTAACATAAAAGAATATATTCTATGGATTTGTCATCCCGATAAATATGAACAAAATTAACAAAAAAAAAGCATAGTTTTGGCAATAAATACGTTTTGATAAGTTAAATAAGCTTTTTTATATTGATGTGCAGTGACAAGCAAAATTTTTGCTCTCCAATTTCTGAAAGTTATATGAAGTTTAAAACCCAGGGAAAAAAGCATGGCGTGAGTGCTCTAAGGATAGACCTACGGTATTCTAGAGCAAAAACCATTGAAGCTACTTCTACAGGAAATCGTTTTAACACAGCTATTGTATGTGGAATGAATACCATTAACTGCTCACCCCTTACATGTTTTTTTAGCTTTTCTCTCATTTTTTTGTTATTTTTTTTTTTAAAGATGTCACATATGAACTGGGGAACTTTAGCACCAAAATCAAGTCTCTCATAGTCCATCTAGCTTCCCCATCCTCCCCACTTTAAAAAAAAAAAAAAAGAAAGAAAAAATTAAATCACAAAGTCCCACTTATGTCGCGATCTTCATCCACTTTTTGTCTTCCTTCCTGTAGACCTACGCGAACCCAGGCAAGATTAGTCAACAGAGGTTCAGGTCGGGAAGAAAAAGGTATTGAATGTCAAGATAGGTTTCCCCAAAAACCCAAGTCTGGCAACAACTCTCCCAAGAGGGGTGTGGGGGGGTCATGGGGAGAGGGGAGGGGGAGGGTGTGGGAGGCTGAAATAAGGGAAGGTGCAGTTGGGTCGCCAGCGGAGGGAGCTGCTGGTTCTGGGTCCCCTCCCCCTCCCCCATGGGCAGAGGCTCAGGGAGGCCCACGGGTGCCCTCTGGCGCTGAAGAGGTAATGTAGTCACAGTGACAAAGTTAGATTACAAGGCACTAAATTGCTTCTGTAAACTGTTACTGCTTTTTCTTTTGTGATTTGGCACTTAAGGCGTAAGCCGAGGGGAAAAAGGCATCTACTGACAAATATGGGACTTGTCTGTTATGCATGGTAAGTGGGCTATAAAATCGAGGAGAGGGGGTTTCAAGCCAGAGGAAGCTACTGACAAATTGACTTGTCCTTATGTTGGGGGGGGGGGGTCAAGAGAGGGGAGAGGGAAGGGGCATTCCAAGGTTCTGGGGGAAAGGGGTTGAGCTTAACCTTGTTAATGTAGGGGTTGTCAGGAATCAGGGAGAGAGGGAGGGGAGGGTAAGGATGGGGGGTGGAGTAGGCAGGGGGTCCCTCCCTACCCGGGGTTTAGTCATCTGAGATGGAAAGTCTGCTGAAAATGGGCAGGCGTCTTGAGTTGTCCAAGGTGGGGGAATCTGAGCCACTGTGGCTGCTGCTGGAGCTGCTCAGATAGCCCTCCTGGTCCGAGAGAGAATCCTGAGGGCTGGGGGGAGAGTCAAACATGTGAGGGGACTCGGACATGGGCCGGAAGAGGAAGGTGGTCGGGGAGCCACCCCCGGGCAGCCCCATGCTAGGGGCAAAGAGGTTCGCCAGCTCCTGGCTGGAGAAGGCGAAGGGATTATTGGTGCCATCTGGCAGGGTGGGTGAGCCCAGGAGGTCATCGGCGCTCAGGATGGGGGGTGGGGTGATGGACGTGGGGCTGTCCAGCAGCCCTGTGGCAGCGGCGGTGGCAGCGGCACTGGGAAACCCAGCAAAGCTAAAGCTATGCTGGAGGCGGGGACGGTCAGCGGAGAGGTCCCGGGCCCCGGCCAGGGCGCGGCGCTCCTCAGCGTTGTGGATGAAGTGGCAGCGGGGCCCATATGGGCAAAAGCCGATGGTGTGGAAGGTGCGGCACAGCTCCGTCTTGTACTTGGGGTGACGGGTCAGGCTTCGGAGCTCGTGGATGCCATGCGCGAACTGGCACTTGTCCCCGTACTTACAGGCGCCGTTCTCCTCAAAGGGGCGGCACAGCTCCGTCTTGTAGCGGCTGGAGTTGACCTGGCCGCTCCCTGGCTGCTTCTGGGTGGGCAGCAGCCGCTCGCCCCCTTCTGAGAAAGAGCGGTCTCGGAAGCGGCTGTCCCGAGAGCTCAGAGCTGGGGCCGGCTCGCCCTTGAGGCTGCTGAGGAGCTGGTTCTGGTGGAACTTGGAGCTGGGCAGGGTGACCGAGTGCCTTCGGGGGAAGCCCCCACCGGCAGGGGTGCCCACCGCCTTCCTGTCCAGCAGGCAGCCCCCTGCACTGGGAGTACTGTAGTTGAGCATCTTGTTACCCTGGAGGGAAGAGAGGGAAGAGAGAGGATGGTTGGTGACAAAGGCCACGTACCAGGGCCAAGAAAAGTACCCCTAAGTGCAGCCCCCTCCACAATCGGAAATGCCCCTTGTGTCTCTAAGGAACTACCTCTAACTCAGCCCTGGCAAGCCCCCTCCCACAAACCAGCCACCTGGCTTTACTTTGGCCCCATGCGTAAGAAACTACAAAGTCCTAACCTATAAAAAATTGTTATACATGCACCCTACTCCATGCGGACCCCTGGAATGCACCCCCATATCCTGTCTCCAAAGCTACCACTTTTATCCATAAAATCTAACTTTTTTACCTCCCCAGTAGATTCCTCAGCTAAAAAGATCTCCCGTAACTCCGACTTCTCTAGATTCCCTTTCCCCCCAAACAAGAACAGGTAAACCTCAGGAGACTCTGAGTACCCTCCTTTTAATCAGTCCCTCCTTGATTGACACTCCACACAAACAAACGCCTGGCTTCCCAAGACTCAACTTCCTCCTTCAGAAAGGTTCCCTTCCTTTGGCAACAGGTTTCCAGACTGCCTTTGCTTTACTTGCTAAGAGGAGGGGAAGAGGAAGGGTCAGGAGAAATCCTCCATCTGGGGTGGGGGGTGGGGGCCAGGAGAAGGATGGGATTCTAAAATAAAGTTCATTGCCCCACGCCCTGGAAAGAGGTGCCTTCTACAATGATCTCCCCACCCCCTCCACTGGGAAGATGCCTTTGCAGTTAGTGTTCTGGCTGCAAGGGCAGGCTTGGATAAGAGCGCCAGTGTTTAATCTTTAACGCAAAGCTGCAGGTGGGAAGGAAAAGGAAAGCACCAAATCCCCCCACCCGCCTCCCAGTCAATAGTAGATTTGGGGGGAGGGAAGCAGAGCCACCACAGACAGGTTTCTGTTCCAATGGTATACCCTGGTCACCTGCCCAATCTGTACCCAAGATTCGGAAAGGGCACAAGCTGGGGACCAGGGAGTTGGCTCCCAGCCCATGTGGGTGTCATTGTGCAAATTCTAAAGTTGGTCCCTTAGGATCAGCTGCAGGGGCTCGGGAATCTGTAACAGCAACCACCCCACAGAGCGGATTACAGGAACCAAGTGGAGAGCCCGGTTCCCAACAATAAGGTTCATTTAAAAAGTCCGGGGGGGGGGGGCGGGGGTAGGGAGCGAGGGAAAGAGAAATAGATCAAAGAGTGAGAAAGCCGGGAAGAGAAGGAAGGAGTGCAACAGAGCTCAGGTTAGCTGCCAGGGCAACTGGAGTTTGGGAAAGCCCAGAGAGGGAAGGAAGCTGAAATTCAAACTTTTTTTGATGTTGTTCTTCAGCTCCTCGGAGTCCCTGCACCCCAACCCTGCAGCCCTGGGGCCCTGGCAGCTGGGCCGACTGGAGAAGCAAGCTGGGAAAAGACAGCGACATGACCCAACGTGTTTAAAAGAAGGCAAAACACTTTAGCAATTAAAAGTAGCCTAGCAGCTCCCCGCTTTCAAAGTGGGGAGAGGGGACGAACATAATCTAACATCCAAAGGCTTTTGCTGTGTACGCTTAAACCGCATTCATGGAAAATTGTGTTTAAAACCTGCTTTTTTTCACACAGGCTGGCAAGCTACGCCACTTAAGGAGGCCCCATTAAATCCTTCCTCGCAGAGCCCCTTGAGCTCAGGCCGGCATTTTGTCCTCCAGGCCCCCCTCAACCCCCTCGGAAAACAGGTAAACGGGTCAAGCCTAGTACCATTATCACCCCAAAGTTTGCAGTACTGTAGGCGATCCCAGAAGGAAGCCTGGACGAGCTGGGGCGAACTGAAGTCCTACTGCAAACCCGTTCTGCAACATCCTTTTGAATCACAACTCTTGGCCTTTTTCTCGCAGGTTCCCAGCCCTTCCACATCAGACATCCCAGTAGAGATGTCGTCCGGAGACTCACTTCCCCAAGGGGAGCCCCTGCTGACCCCACTGGCTAGCGGTGTGGCTGGAGACTCGAACCCCTCCCGGCGACAGCGAGACTCAGAGCACGCACAGGCAAACCGAGCAGACCAGCGAAACCGGGCTCAAGCAGCACATTACGGGCGACGGAATCACCAAAAAAAAAAAAAAAAAAAAAAGGTCCCAGCAAATGACCCGCATCCCTCGGGCGGCCTCGCCACGCAAACTTCGCCCCCCAAAACTCTGATCTCCAAATTCCCATGCAGTAGCCGCCAGGACCTGTTGAAACTCAAAGGGTGGGAAGGAGAGAGCCAAATTCCTTTAAACTGGGGGGAAAGTAAGGCGGAAAAAAGAACCATCTTGCCTCTCTTCCTCTCCTTCCTACTTTCCAAGACCTGAACTTTTTGAGGGTTCTTTCTTTAAGCAAAAGAGGAAAAAGAAAACTTTGAAAAGCGAACCCTCCCCGCCCCACTCTACCTTGCATAAAACTTCACTCAAGTCGAAGATGGTGGCAGACACGAGGGTGGTGGTCATCCTGGGCGCTCGCACGGGGCAGGGACGAGGATCTGGTGTGCCGCGAAGGTCCCGGTGCGGGGAAGGCGCAGCCTCCGGCTCTCCGGTCTGGAGTCCCACACGCCTGCTCCCGGCGCCCCTCGCCTTTCTGACTCTCCCCGACTGCGGCGCGCGAAGCCCAATTTATAAAGTTCAGATTTGGTGGACCGGGGGAGGAGGAGCTTTAAACTTATTTAAATGAGGAAGAGGAGGAAAAAAAAGGTGATTGACACTGAAGTTGAATCAGCCATGCGGTCAAACTCGGGAAGAAAAAAAAAAAGAAACTTTCAAAAGGAAGAAGGGGGAGGGGAAACGAGGAAAGAAGGCTAAGAAAAAAAAAAAAAAAAAACCAACTGCAAGCAGCGCACAACTTTTTTTTCTTAAAGAGGAAAAGTTTCGAGTCTCTCGCTTGGCTACCCGGCGCTTGGGGCGCCCCTCTGTGGGGCCGCGCGGCGCGAGGGGGAGGGGCGCCCCCCCTTTGTCAGCCTGCGAGCGCGGCTCTGTGACATCATTCATTCCACCCTCTTCGGGGTTCTTGTTGTTGTGTTGTTGTTTTTTTGTCGGGCAGGAAGGCGGGCTCGACTTTCTCTTTTTGCAGGCGGGAGCAGAACCCGTCCTTAGCGCCCGGGCTGCGGTTTCCATCTTGAGCAGATCTCCCCTGAAACTTCTCCAAGTGCCCCCCACAACTTAACTCTTTTCCCGAGTTTTCTTCCGCACTCGGCTGCCTTCCGCAAACCAAGCAGGACCAGAACATCGGGAATTTGGGACGCAGAAAGCATTCGGGTCTAAGGTTTTTAGTTTAGTTTAGTTTTTGTTTTGTTTTTTTCAGCAGGTCGTGGGGGAGGTAGAGTGGTGGGGGAAACTAGGGAGAGTTTTTCCCTGGGGGGGGGGGGGGGGACCGGGCCGGCTGGGAGAGCGCAGCACGGTTTCGCGCGCCACACGCGTCTACACTCTCCTGTGCTTCGCAACCGAACGGCGGGAGGGGCAGTAGCGAAAAAGACCACCGCCCGGAAGGATTGCTTGCTTGTTTAACAGGCTTGGGAGTGGGATTTATTTCACGCATGCAACCCTTAAACTTCTTCAAAAAGAAAACATGAATCCTCATGAATGTCCTTTCCAATCCGCCCTCCTCGCCCCCCCTCCCGAAACACCAATAACGCACAACTTTCCACGAGCGCTCTGAACTATGGGACACACGCACACACCCGTAGACGCTTGAACAATGAAAAAAGTTACTTTGGCAAGAATGAAGGTAAAGAAATGGGGGAGGCGACACTTTTAACTTCTTGTTGCTTCTCCCCCGCCCCCACGGGAACGGAACATATGGCTTGTCACGCTGCGCTGTTTGGGCGGGATGGGGGGAAGGGGGCATGAGATCTTCCAACCCCCCCCCCAATAGATTATTACTTCTTTTAAGACTGTAATATATTTACTGTTAGCTTCAGAGGCCTCTCCTTCCACCCAAATAAAAAGTTGTTAACGTGTCGCCCACGGCCCCCGGGTGCTGGAGCGAAGACCCAGGCGGAAATCGCGGGGCTGTGTTTCTTTCCTATTTCCCCGCGTGCCCGGCCGCCTCCTCAGCCCTCGCACGTTTCTTCCCAGCACTCAAGGCGGCCGGGTCTGTTATGAAACCCCGTGCGCTGAGTGGCTAAGAGCGGGTTCCATTGCGATGTAATTAGGTCACCCCATTATGAGCACGTTTCTTTGGAAAGGACAGGGCGGGCGGAGCAGAGCGCTCGAGTCGCGCTCTCACCACCACCACCCACCCACACACACTCACGCATTTTTATTGCATTTCTGGTGTATTCGTCAACCTCCGAGCAGACCCAGGGAAACCTTCCAAATCACAACTGTTTTAGGAACCGGTTATTTTTCATCTTTGCGAAACACAGAACTTTTGCTGCAACCACCAACCTACGTGATCCCAGCCGGGTCTGCTTTTATTTGGCCCCTCTGACTTAAATTGATGGCCCCCATTTTTAACCCGGCTGCTGCCCCTTGCCTTTCCTTCTGCTGCTGTCCAGCCGCCTGTTGCTTCCCTCCCCCTGCTCCCATATTTCAGCTTTTCTTGAAATCTGGCAAGCGCCAGAAAGGGAAATAACTTCCATCCACCTTAATTTAAATCACTCAAGTGTAGGTTTCTTTCTTAAAGGGGTGTTTGCTCGCTCCTTTACCCAGCTCCAAGAAAGGGAGGGGGTCGTGCAGTTTCTTGGTGATGAGGTAATGAGTTCCAGATTTCAGGACAGAGCAGGCTGCGCGTTAAAACCACAAGGTTAGTCTGCGTCCTGATGTGAAGCTATTTCGTCCTTTTATCTGCCTCCCCCCCACCCCAAAAGACCCATTGGTCTTTAATTCTGGAGGGTTCGCGAAGCTCTGCTGGGGGGATGGAGGAGGGGTGGAAAAGCGAGGGAGAAGGGGGACCCGGAGCGGGTGGGGCCGCCTGCCCGGCCCCAGGCCTGGCCCGCTGTCCCCCCCGCCCGCGGCTGCAGGACTGGCTAGAAGCACCATCACGCGGCCCCGGAGCCGCAGGCTAGCTAAAAAGTCTTTTTACCCAACCCCCCCCCCCCCCCCCCGCAAGAGAACTCCGATTCCTCGAATTTCCTCCGCTTTTCCAACTCCCGGCCGCCTCTCCCCTCCCCCGCTCCCGGGGCGCGGGCAACGCGGGGCGGCGGCCAGCCTGGCCCGCTCGCTCCGGAGTTGTTTACCGGCCCCGCCGACCCACCGAGTTTGTTCCAGCTCCCAGAGCCTGCCTCTATAATTAAACTCTTTTTTAATTGTTGGGTTGAAACGTCATTTCGGGGACTTTCCAAGGGTGAGGGAGCCGAGGGGAGGGAGCGAGCCTCCTTAACCCTTCGCTGACCCGGCGGGCCGCAGAGTGGCGTCCAGCAGGGCCGAGGAGGGCTGAGAGTCCAGGGACCGGAGCCGGCCCGCCCCGACTGGACCGGCTCTGCAGGTGCCCGATGGCGGCGGGGACGGCGGAGAGCTCTGACCCGGACGGGAAGGCCGACGAAAGCCATCCGCCGAGCTCCCCGCCCCCTAAGCAATGCAGTCCGCGCTCAGGTTCCTTACCCGCGCGGGGCCGCGAGAGGCAGTCCCTCCACCTGCACTGCAGCTTCCGACCGGGAGGCGATCCGCCGGATCCTCCGTCCCAGGCCCGACTATCAGGGCCCTCCTGGCGCACTTGGAGCCGGTCCCCTCGCGAGGAGGGGCTGGGCAGGTATTTTTGGATGGGGGTGTTAGGTTTTGTTCAAGGAGGAAGGTGAAAGTCCCTCGAAATTAGGGAACCGCGACGGATGTATTCATGGGTGATTCTGGACCGTGGGCGCACCTCGCGGCAGGTGAGCGTGTGGGGTGCCAGGCCCCTAGCGGGCTTGGCCACGTCAACAGCGACCTCCAAGGCACCCCTCCCCAGGATCCCATCCTGGCCCGGTTGCAGCACGCGATCTGCCATCGCAGAATCCCACGGCTTCAGGTCGTTTGCACAAACCCCCAAATTCTTCGGATTGGGCCCCGCCCGCCCAGGACCTCTGCCACCTGAGACCCTGGAACAGCTGTAAGGTCTCTGGATTAGAGAGAGGTGGAGGTACGGCCAAGTGCGGCCTGAGAGTTACGTGGTTTAGATTCACCTGTAGTGCTTGTGGAATGCAGATTCCTGAGCTTGGACCCAGGCCCAGTGAATCAGATGGTCTGGGTGGGGATTCAGATGCTCTGGGGTGGGGTCAGGAATCTGCATTTCTAGTAATTTCCTGCTAGTGACTCAGACATTGAGGTCTGAGAATCAGTGGTCCAAAACGTTGAAGTTGGGCCATTCTGGATCCAAATCTTGGCCCTGCCATTTTCTAGCCGTGTGACTTTTCAAGACAGTGACCAAAGCCTCTGTTTTCTCATCCCTAAAATATGGATGATAATACCGCCTAAAATTGGCCGCTAAAGTGCTTAGTTTCAACCCTAGCAGAACCCTTTTATATGCCTAGCCATTGTATGTAAACGAAACCATTCTTGAGGCCTTATTACACCACAAAACACATTTTGGGGAGTATTCACTTTGCAAAAGGATGCTTCAGTATGAACATCCGTGAAATGGTCAGCTAACAACTTTGACCCCTTCTGCGCCTTCTCCTTCCTTGCCTGGGCCTGCCTAGAGACACAGGATAGCCCAGGAGTTTTGAGCCACCTAGACTTTGAGGGGAAGCCCAACTCTGCCAGCTGGTCACCAGTTGCACAACCTCAAGCAGGTCACTTATTCTCTGGGGTGGTCGGGAAGGTTAAACTCTTCCAGCCAGTGCTTAGCTCCAACAGCCACTTGCCCTCCAGTCACTCCAAACTGTAGCAGTTGCTGGTGGTTTGCTGCACAGCCCTCCCTGGGGCTTTGCTCAAGAGGTTCCTTCTGCTGGGGTTTCACGCAGCTCCCAGAGCAGGCAAAATACCTCTCTCGCAGCAGGCCCACTGCAGCCTGCGGCACTCCGGCATTCTACTGCATTTTATGGGAATTATCTGTTTACTCCCACTGGACCTGTCAACTCCTGGAGGGCAAGGGCAGCTCTATTACCTGGGTCTCAGGAGTAGGTCGTGAGTAGGTACGCAATTCATTTTTTTTCCCCAGCTTTTACAGCACCTGCTGTTGTAACCATTAGGATACTTTGGTCACCCTAAACCCGGCAGTGGGAATAGAAGAAGGATGGACGAGGCTCCAGGAGTGACAGGAAGGGGGGAGGCCTTGGGCTCTGCCATCAGGGGAGATGGCACCCTTGCCAGGTTCAGAAGGCCAGAGCTGGTAATTCAGGAAGGCTGGGCTTCCACGGCTTGCCAAGGGCAAGTTCTGTGCAGCTGTTAAGAGGTGACATAGTCTAATGGAATGAGCACTGGTCGAGGAGTCAGGAATCTTGGATTCTAGAGCTACTCTGCCACTAGTTCAGTAGGTCATTCTCTACTCCGGGCTTCCATATTCTGCTCTGTAGATGGAGAGCATTAGACTAGGCAGGTGGTACTCGAATATCACGCTGAGCAGAATTACCTGGGGAGCTTTTAAAGCTATACAGATGCCCTGCGCCACCCCATCCCAGTCCAGCCTCCTCCAAAGATTCCACTTCAGTTGGTCTGGTGTGAGGCCCAGCATTTGTATCTTCTAAGCTGTCCAGATAATTCTATTGTGAATCTATTATGAACCCAGAAGCACTGGATTTGATTATGTTAGATCAGTAGTTCTCAACCAGGGATGATTTTGCCCCCCACCCCCACCCCATGAACATTTGGCAATGTCTAGATACATTTTGGGTTGTCACTATTGGGAGGTGGGGAGGTCAGTGCTACTGGCATCTAGAAGATAGAGGCCTGATATGCTGCTAAACATCCACACAATAGCCCCCACAACAAAATTTATCTGACCCAAAATGTCCATGGTACCCAAACTGAAAAACCCAGTTTTAGAGGTTCTTTCCAACTCCCAAGATCCCTGCATACTTAGTTAGGCTCTATCCCCACTCCCCCTGAAACCCTTCTCCTTAGGGCAGCCCAAGTGATCTTTTTTCTTTTCTTGTTTTTTTTTTTTTTTCACGTTTATTTATTTATTTTGAGAGACAGAGCTCTTCGCTGTCAATGCAGAGCCTGACGCAGGGCTCAATCCTCTGAACCATGAGATCACGACCTGAGCTGAAATCAAGAGTCAGACGCTTAACCTATTCAGCCACCCAGGTGCCCCTCCAAGTGATCTTTTCCAAAACCTAGATCTAGGGTGCCTGGCTGTCTTAGTCAGTGGAGCATACCGCTCTTGATCTCAGGGTTGTGACTTCCAGCCCACATTGGGTGTAGAGATTACTTAAAAATAGAATCTTTAAACAACAACAACAACAACACCCCCCAAACCTAGACCTGATCTTGTGTTACACTTGCCTAAAAACCTTGGCTACCCATCCTTGTTGGAATAAAAACCATACCCATAGTCCAGCACAGTTTGACTCTCTTACTGCTCCAGTCTGGACTTTCATACCCCTCCCTCCCTCCCACCACTTCTCCCACCCCCCAGGGCACCCCCTTTGCTCTGGTCAATTTCAGATGAAAATGAAGGATACTTCCTTCTACCCTAGGGCCTTGACACTTGTTATTTCTCCTGTCTGAACTGACCTTCCTTTGGCCCAAATAAATTCTAAATCATCCTTTAGAATCCAGCTCAAGCATCACTCCCTCCAAGACAAGGTATCTCTCTCCTCTCTGAAGTCCTCATGGAATGTTCATTTCGTTCAGAGTAGTTATTTCCGTTTATAAGTATATGTTCATTCCTGTCACTTTTTTTTTTCTTTTTAATTTCACATGCAGAAAAATTGACCTATCTTTGGTGTACAGATTTTTTTTTTTTTAATTTTAGGGATGGAGAGAGACAGCACAGGAGCCAGGGAGAGGAGCAGAGGGAGTGAGAGTGAATCCTAAGTAAGCTCCCCGCTCAGCGGGGAGCCTGATGCAGGCTCCACCCAGGACCCTGGGATCGTGATCTGAGCCGAAATCAAGAGTCAGAGCCACCCAGGCGCCCTTAGCATGCAGACTTTTAATGTGAATAGATTAATCACCACCATGACCAGGAAACAGAACAGCTCCATCACCCCCAAAAACTTCCCTCATGCTACCCCCTTGTAGTCATGTGCTTCCCCTCCCTTCACTCTGCAACCACCGATCTGGTCCCTATACTGTAGTTTCATCTTTTCCAGAATGCCATATAAATAGAATCATATAGGATGTATGATTTCACACAACGTAATGCCTTTGAGATTTATCCATGTTGTTGCATGTATCGCTAGTTCATTCCTTTTTGTTGAAGAACACTATTTCACTGTATGGGTGCACCATTGTTTATTCACCTGTTGAAAGACATTGGATTATTTCTAGTTAGGGGCCCTGATGAATAGAGCTGCAGTAGCATTTGTGTACGGATTTTTCTGTGAACACGGTGCCTATTTCTCTAGGGTAAATAAGTAGGAGTGGGATTGCGGGGTCAAATGGTAAGTGTATGTGGAAGTTTATGTTAAAAACTGCCAAACTGGGGCGCCTGGGTGGCTCAGTCGTTGAGCTTCCAACACTTGATTTCCACTCAGGTCATGATCTCACAGTGAGTTCAATCCTTGAGTCTGGCTCTGCACTGACAGCATGGAGCCTGCTTGGGATTCTCTCTCTCTCTCTCTCTCTCTCTCTCTCTCTCTCTCTCTTTCTCCCCCTCCCCTGCTCACATGCTCTCTCTCAAAATAAATAAGTAACATTTAAAAAGAAACCTGCCAAACTGTTTCCCAGAGTGGATATACCATTAGGCATCTCCAACAGCAATATGTAAGTTACATGTAAGCAACAGTTGTTCCACACCCTGACACCAAGCCTTACGATTGTCCGTATTTTTTATTTCAGTCATTCCAATAGTGTGTGGTAGTATCTCATTATGGTTTTAATTTGCATTTCATTCATGGCTAATGATGTTAAACATCTTTTCATGTACTTATTTGCTATATGTGTATGTCCTCTTTGGTGAAATATCTGTCCAGGTCTTGCCCATTTTTAAAACTGGGTTATTTGTTTTCCCACTCTTGAGTATTGAGAGTTCTTTTTTTTTTTTTTAATGTTTATTTATTTTTGAGAGAGAGTCAGAGCGCGAGCGGGGGAGGGGCACATAAAGAAGGAGACACAGAATCTGAAGCAAAATGTGCAGAGCCCGATGCAGGGCTCCACCTCACAAACTGTCAGATCATGACCTGAGCCGAAGTCAGACTCTTAACCGACTGAGCCACCCAGGTGCCCCTCTTTTTTTTTTTAAGCTATTTTATTTATTTATTTTTAAAATGTTTGTTTGTTTGTTTATTGGGAGAGAGGGAGAGAGCAGAAATCCTAAGTAGGCTCCATGCTGTCATCACAGAGCAGGATGCCACCCAGGCGCCCGGAGGGTTCTTTATATATTCTAGATACAGTTGCTTTGTTGGATATGTGATGTGCAAATATTTTCTTCAGTCTGCACCTTAGCTTTTCATTCTCTGAGCAAAATATTTTTCACAGAGCAGAAGGTTTCAGTTTTGATGACTTTTTTTCAGTTTTTCTTTTGTGGATCATGCTTTTAATGTTGCATCTCACACTCTTTACCTGACCCTGCATTAAGATTTTTTCTTTTAAAATTTAATAGTTTTATGCTTTACACTTAGATCTGTGATCCATCTTGAGTTAGTTTTTATATACAATGCGAAATTTAGGTTGAGGTTTGTTTTTTTGCCTTTGGGTGTTCAATCCTAACACTATTGTTGGGTTTTTTTTTTAAGTTTATTTATTTTGAGAGAGAGAGAGAGGGGGGAGAGAGAGAGAGAGAGAGAGAGAGGGAGAACGAGATGGGGAGGAGCAGAGAAAGGGAGAGAGACAGAATCCCAAGCAGGCTCTGCACTGTTAGCGCAGAGCCCCATGCAGGGCTGGAACCCACGAACTGTGAGATCATGACCTGAGCCGAGATCATGACCTGAGCTGAGGTCAAGAGCCAGATGCTTACCAACTGAGCAACTCAGGCCACCCCCCCCCCCCAGCACTGTTTATTAAAGAGACTATCATTTGTCCATTGAATTGTTTGCGCCTATTCAAAAATCAGTTGGTCATAGTTGTATGGGTCTCTTTATTCTGTTTCACTGGTCTGTGTGTCCATTCTTTTGCCAGTGCTACACTTGTCTCGGTTATCATGGCTTCATGGGAAGTCTTAAAATCAGGTGGTGTAATTCCTCCAACTTTATTCTTATTTTTCAAAATTATTCTCATGAGTGTGCCTTTTCATATGAATTTCAGAATCATCTTGTCTGTATCTTCCAAAAAAATTGTGCTGGGAATTTTATTAGAATTGCATTAAACCTATAGATCAATTCAAGAAGAAGTGACATCTTTACCATGTTGAGTCTTCTAATCCATGTACATGGTATGTCTATTTATGTAGGTTTTTGGTTTCTTGAATCAGTGTTTTATAGTTTTTATTTATATGTATTTTTAAGTACGCTCCTTGCCCAGCGTGGAGCCCATGACCCCGAGATCAAGACCTGAGCTGAGATCAAAAGTTGGATGCTTAACCAACCAAGCCACCCAGACACCCCTTTGTAGTGTTTCGCCTATAGATCCTACACGTTTTGTTAGATTTATACCTAGTATTTCCCTCCTTTGGGGAACTATTATTTTTTCTTAATTTCAGTTCCTAATTTTTCATGGCTAGTGTATAGAAATACAGTTTTTTGTGCATTGGCCTTGTATCCTGTGTTCTAAGTCACCTTAGTTGTAAGAAGGTTTTTTTGGTAGATTCCTTAAGTTTTGTTTTGTGTGTATGTGTTTTTAACATAGACAATTATCTGCAAATAGGAACAGCTTAATTTCTTCCTTTCCAATCTCATGCCTTACATTTCTTTTTCCTGCCTTATTGCCCTGTCTAGGACTTCCAGTATGATACTGAATAGGCATTCATGAGTGGACACCCTCACCTGATCCCAATCTTAGGGGAAAGCATTCAGTCTTTGACTATTAAGTACAACATTGGTTTCAGGTTATTTTACAGTCGTTTAACTTTTTTGTTGTTGTTTATTTATTTTTGACAGAGAGAGAGAGACAGGGCATGAGTGGGGGAGGGGCAGAGAGAGAGGGTGACACAGAATCCAAAGCAGGCTCCAAGCTCCAGGCTGTCAGCACAGAGCCCGACGCGGGGCTCAGACTCACAGACCGTGAGGTCATGACCTGAGCCAAAGTCAGACGCTCAACCGACTGAGCCACCCAGGTGCCCCTGGTCATTTAACTTTTTGACATCTCCCTTCCCACTAGGATGTATACTCCATGAGAGCAGTCTCTCTGCTCTCAACTCAACCTTCAGTGCCTGCAACGGTACCTAACACACAGTTAACAATTCTCTACTTTAGTAACTTATCCAGCCATAACCACTGCCCTTATGACAGACAGCAGAGGGACTTGGCTGAACATTCAGACATTGTGAAGAATAACTGGACGATAAATACCCCAGTGGATCCAACCAGGCATTAGCCCCATGGAGTTGGCCACTTGAAACTGCAGCTTTCTAGCAAGCCATTCTGTGTCGAAGCATTGATCTATCAGGAAAAGATGACCGCAATAAAATAATTATTTCAGACTGAGAGCATTCTATTCCCAAAGGGAATCTAAACAAAAGCTCTTGGCTCTGAAAAACAGGGGCTTTCAGGGTAAAGAGTCACACTGCTCTGAAATCTTAGGCCCTCGGATGGGTGGGGTTGTTTCGCTAAATTTATTTCAGCCGCTTATAGAAACACAAGGGGGAAGAGGGGGGTGGCTGCTTGCACACCAGCCCTGGCTCTGGAGTATTAATATCTGCCGGGGCAGGCTTTTATTTGGGTTTTGTTTCACCTTTTGGGGGTGGGGAGACAGGCAGGCAGCAGGAACATCTCATGGCTGCACGGCTTCTGAGCTGTGGTTTTCCACCTTTCTCCCTGTGCACTCCCAGCAGGCCCACCCAGCCCCCTCCCGCCTCACCTGAGGGTAGCTCTCTACCCACTGAATACCAAGCAGTCTCACCCACGTACCTTTCACATCTACTCTTCTCCCATTTCCAGAAGGGGTCTGAGCGTTCCAAGAGAGTGAGAGTGAGAGATGGAACCTGCTTGCTTGCTTTCTGGCACAAGTGTGGGGCACCTTTGTCCCTGGCCCCATCAGAACCCCCTACCCAATCCCTTACCCCATCCTCTGTGGCTCTGCTATTTGCATTTGGGGTTGGGGGGGGGGGGCGGTTCTTGTATACGAAATCCAGGTCTTTTGAATCCTGTCTTCCTTCTCAGCCTCCCCCCAAGCACTGAACACACACGTTTCTCGGTGCCTGATACCTGTCACACGCTCACACCCATACGGAGAAAAAGGGGTTACGTGAAACCACCATGTTGCTCTCTAAACACCTGTTCTCGTCTGAATTTGGAATGCTTTATGGAACACAGGTTAATCACCTCCCACGGATGTGGGAGAAACTGAGGCACAGGAAGCGGAGGTGAGATGTGTATCCGCCGGCTGGCTCTCAGAGGTACCCACTGAACCGAAAGGCCCAGAGAAACATAGGGCCCCGTGTCTGGGAACTTGCTGTTGGTGCGGCCCGCTGTCTAAGGGCAGGAAGAGGAGACACACGAGCTGAACAAGCTGCTAGGCTTATGACTCAAATAATTACATGAGAATATGGGGAAGTACCTCACACGGTGCTCGGCCCATGGGAACCCAACAAATGCCAGCCCCGTTCTTTGGCAAACTCCTGCTTCCTGGCTCACCAGGGAAGATGGCAGACATATCCTCGTCCTCTCCGCTCCCCAGCCCCCAGTTCAAAAGACTGAACAGGCACTGATGGGAGGGGAAGGTGGCTGCTCCGGGGAGAATAAAGGTTATAGACACAAACTGTAAAGTGCTCACGAGGAAACTAAGTTTCTCTTTTGTCCCAGCACCAGCCAGTTGGCTTTGGAATTATCCCTCCAGCCCGGAGTGGGACCAACCCCGCCCTGGGGAGCTGTTCCTTTGAGGAGCAGGACTCACCTTCCCAGCCAGAACAGGGATCAGACAACTCTTGGAGGGTCGCCCATAGGCAGCGGGAGAGAGGATGGACCTTTGCCACAGCCCTGTGACTTCTCCCAAGATGAGTTTCTCCTGCCAAATGCACCCTCCACCCTGTGGGGACCACGGGCCCCCAAACCAGGGCCTGCCCTTGTCCCACCAAAGGCAACCAGATCTGTTGCAGCTGTTCAGTGAGAGGAAGAGCTCTCCCAGAGACCAGGGAAGTGGCTAGAGAGAGATTCCTGCCAGCCTGGGGGTGTAAATATTTATACAACGTGCTATGTGGGCAGAGGGAGGTGGCAGGAACGAGGCGGCCCCGAGACCGCAGAGTGTAGGAGCCTACTCTTTGCGCTCAGGTGGGAAGGGCAAGAGGCTGCTAGGATCCTAATCCCCCCCTCAACACCCCAAACCCCTACATCAAAGAGGCTGGTCTTTGTCCCCAGCCCTCCTGCCAGAATTGAGAGGAGAACTTAAAAGAAAGTTCACCATCCTTCTCCTAAGTCCCCTAACCGTTCATTCCTCCTGGCTAGGATAGGCCTCTCTGCCAGGAAGGAGGCCCCGCCTTCAACCAGAGACAGAGCAGCTCCACAGGGCCCAGGCCTAAGGATTTGTGGGCCCCTGGGGCTCATGGTTCTAGAGTTTTTAAGGATGCTCGGCCCCAAGACTTGGACTCTAGGGCTGAAGGCTTAGAAAATACAAGCAAAATATAAAATAGGCAAAGATTTCTCTCAAGCTTCTATATAATCAACAATACCTTTCCAAAGTAGCAGTAACATGGTACACGGATGGTGATGAGGAATGGATGGGACTGGCAAGAGAGCAAGGTGTGGAGAAGGTGGGGGAGCCCTTGATGGCACTTCCAGGACAGCACGTGGCCACCATCACACGGGGCCTAGGAAAAGACAGTGCAGCCCCACGGACGTCCACCTGGTGCTCTTGGGCCCCGGCACCCCAGGACGCAGCTCAGCCCCAGGTGTGCACTGACTTAGCTGCCCCTCATCTAGGCCGCTAAGGTCTCAGCCAGGACCCAATGGCACTGACGTCCCAGGGTGGGAGGCAAGCCTGGGTCGGGGGTGGGGGGTGAGGGGGACAGCCAGATGGACTCCAGTCGATCTGCCTCAGACAGCTGGGGAGCAGAGCCAGGATGCGCCTCTCCTCCCTCCCCCATCACTCCAGACAAGGAGGGGCGCGGCTGCAACTTCTTGGGTTTCTCTGCCACCGCGCCCGCGCCCATCGAGAAGCACCACCTGCTTCTATCAGTATGGGGCTGACCCTGAGGCCCCCCACAGGTGGGGTTTGTGTTGCTCCTCAGCGGCCAACAGCCTTTCAGACACCTGAAATGATCAGGCACCACTTGCATTCCCCGTGCCCCTTCAAAAACGCACACTGGCAGGAGTGGGGGTGTCGGGAAGGAAGGGCCTTCTACTGGAAAACCGCCTCGGTCTTCCGCCAGAGAGCGAACATCTAAAGACACCCGGCCTCCTCCAAGAGGCAGCCCCCTCTGCGGCAAGTCCCCCACCCACAGCACATCCCTTTGCGAGTAATACATTCCCAGTGCCCGCACCTCCCCTGAGCTCCGGCCTTTAGGGTGGAATCTGGTGAATGCCCCACCTGTCTGCTCAGAGAGGGACGGATTCCACTGCCGCCCTGAGCAGTGGGGCCCAGGCCCACACACACCGTGGAGGAAACACCATCTGCCCCAACCCTCAGCCCGGGGCCTGGCAGCCGATGTCAACCCTCACAGGGGGAGAGCAGCCCTGTCCCCAGCCCTCCCTCTCCAGAAGGGAGCTCCTCTTCCAGGGACACCAGGGCTGCGGTGAGAATCTTCAGATGCTCAGGTCCTCTTCTGCCGCCATGGCTCTGCCTGCCGGCTGTGGCCTCCTTCTTGCCAGCACTGCTTAAACAGATGAGCAAGAATAAAAGCCTGTGTGGCCCAAGGAAAGCTTTAGGGGAAAGAACTGACGCTGAAGGAAAAGGAGGGGAAGGACTCTTAAGAAACGGGAGAGGAGGGGAATTCAGGAAACAGACAAAATAAACCGTCCGAGAATCCAGATGTAAAACGAGGGAAGCCAAAAAAGAAAGAAAAATTATGCTAAGAAGGCAAAGCTGGGGTGGGGAAGGGAATTGAGAATGAAGAAGAAGGGGGGGGGCGGTTATAAATATGCTGAAAAGAGAGAAGAATGGGAGAGCAAACAACACCAGAAAAAAATAAAAAATAGAGACCCAGGAGAGAGACAGAGGCAGCAGTGAGTTTAAAACTGCTTTGACCCTCAACCAGCCACACTCCTAATGTTCTGAGTCTTAGTGCTTGAGTCTTGTTGATTTCAGAGCCTTCCAACAAGAGCAAAGGACAATCCTAGGAAAGCAAGCTTTCCTCCCTGCGTGTTTTTCCTACAATTCCCCCAGTGCATCTCCACTGTTGCTCTTTTTCGGGGGTAGAGCTCATCTCCCTGGGGCAAGGCGGAAAAGCATTCCAGTCCGCCCCAGACTCTGGTGGCTTCCATCATGGTGGCCCCTGGAGGGCCCACTGGAGGATCTGAGCAGCAGGAGCCCTGTGGTGGGAGAAGCACCGGGTTGTGATGCAGCTGTGCTGTCAGCTTTTCATCCTCCACGGAGGGGCTTACCCCAGCCACCTCTCTGTGGACCAGGGCTAACCTGGAACAGAGGGGCTCTGCAAAGCCAGAGGAGTCCCAGCAAATGCAACTTTTGGAAACAACTTGGATGATTTAGTTTCCAGGCATTCCCAAGGGGACCTAAAGATAGCTACAGTTTTCCCATTGCTGGGTTGGCAAACAGCTCCTTGAAGCTCACCTTTAATGCCTTGTATTCATAAACTCCATGAGCACCGGCAGAAGATTCTGGTTCCTCTCCCTTTGTTGGCTTGGCCTTTCAGCCTTGTGTTGCCTGTCTCTCTTCTGGAGTCAGCCAGCGTCTCTCGTCTGTGTCTGCTTAGGTCGTTCGTTTCCCTTAGGTTATCACTCCCCCTCTGCCCACTCTTCCATTTCTCTAGGGCAGCAGGAGTAGGGAGAAAGGCTAAAAACAAACCAAGGCAAAATCAAGCAGCAGAGGAAGTAAGTGAGTTTGGTTTAGCGGCCAGCGTTGGGGCTGTCTGCAGTGGGGGTGGCAGGCTCCTGATGGACGGGGGTCTGAGCCTCCCCAGGCCCCCTGAAACTGCTCCTCCAAAGTTCAGCCAAGGGGAAGCCACACAGGCTGAACTCTGACTGACAAGGACAAAGAAAACGGTTCTTGCACCAGCCCTTCTCCCCAAGAATTCTTAAGTGCTTGACCCTGGTTCTGTACGTTCCAAAAGTCGTATGTTTCTTCGCTCAAAAACTGAGGGATGGACACAATGGACAGAAGGGATGTCTAGGTTGTAGCCTTAGATACTCAAGCCGGTTTCTTCTCATCCCTCCTAACCTTCAAACCTGCCACAATCGTATAATCTGTGACTCAAACTATTATTTAACCATGAAAAAAGACAAACCAGGAAATTAGAGGCTGAATGACCTAAAATTTATTCCATTCAACTGAGCTAATCTCCTAATAAGGGTGTGTATAATAATAAGTCATGCTATATCTGTTCTGGAAGATGTGAACATTGCAGGGGAAAGCGCATGGTGATTGCAGATCCTAACTTGTTGAGATTTGTCCTCAAAAGGGTAAGTGCCTGGTCCTAGGCCAAGCTGCCTAGCAGTTTGCCAGATGAGTCTCAACATTTGGGAACCGATGTTGCAGCAAAGAGTGCCCAGTGTGCGGGCCGACCCCATTCAAACCCCTCACTGCCACCTCCTAGGCGAGCAAGGCACTTACCTGCCTCCTTTAGTCTCCTCCACTATGAAATGGCAATGACAGCAATCCTGATCTCCTGGGGCTGCTGCTGTGAGGACAGATGAGCGAGGCGCTTGGCACATGTGAGCAGCCCCCCTCCCTCCCATCAACCCCCCCCCCCCAGTCAACTGTTGCTGTATGTTAAGCAGCGAATTGGCAAGACTAAGGAGAAGGCTGGAGGCCCCACCAAGTGGGGTTCCACGGAGTCACTGGAACACAGTCAAGTATCCCAAGCAAGAGAGAGAAGAGGGTCCCAGAGGAAGCCCAGGCAGCTGGCGGGTGGAGCACTGCATGGAGAGCCAAGGACAGCCACTCAGAGCGTGGGGGCTGCACTCCAGTCCTGCTGCGTTAGCTCAACTCCTTGCATCCCCACCCTTGCATGGGTTCACCCTTACATGAAACCCAGCGCTAGCTCCCACTGGGTGCACAGCACCGGCCAGGCCCAGGGCTGTAGGGGGAGCAAGGTTACTAAGGGATCACTGGCCTCCGAGACTTCATGACCAGGCATTTCTGCCCAAATTCAGAAATCTGCCCTTTCAGGAGCCAGACTGTGAGGATATGACCAAATGCTGAGACATTCTTACTTCAGGGCCAGTTTTCTTTCTTTAAGTGGAAAGGCAAAGAGTTCAGAAATGTGCTGGAAATGTGAACACGAAATGGAATCTTGTTAACATTTAAGGACTATTGCTAATTTCTAGGTGAGGTAAAAGACAATATGGCTAAGTTTAATGAGGCCCTTTTATTTAGAGATACATACTGAAATACTGGCAGGTAAAATGCTATGCTCTGATATGTAGCATTTACTTCAATATTATATGGGAGGTGGAGAGGCGGACGGTGGTATAAATGGACAAGCTTGGCCAAGAGTTGGTGCTGTGGGTGGTGGGTACATGGGGATTCATCACACTACTCTGTCTCTTCCCATATATGTTTGAAATTTTCCATAATAAAAGGTCTTCAGTTCATAAAAGCTGAAAAAAACCTTAACTCGGGGATTCTTGTCTTATTGGGTCTTGTAACATGATATCTACTTCCTGAGGACATGTGCTCTTGGACATGAGATGAGCCTGTGGGAGACCTGCCAGGAGTGGGGAGGACTAGAGAACAGGCAGGGAGACCAGCATCCATGGGGCAGAAAAGCGCCCCAAACCCTCCACCCAGCCCCCCCCCAACACACACACATGAGAATCCAGAGTGGTGTCCCATCCCTCAGGGTCTCCCAGGCTGGGAAGAAACATTCGAAGAGGCTGGTGTTCATTTTGCACTGCTTTTAAACTCAGTGAAAATTATCTTTCAGTTGGTTTCAATGTGTTTTAAAGCACAATGAGTATTTTTTTTTTTTTTTTGCCAGTAGAGAGCTATTATCGAAGAGTGGGCAACCTCTCCAACCTCGAATGGAAAATGGGGAGAGTCACGCATGCCCCGCTTGCTAGAGTGTGAGGCGAAATGAGATTCATGAGCGTGAAGTGCCTAAGTGATAAACGATGGGTCTGATTTGAGGGGTCTTCGACAAATGCCAGCCTCTAGCCTCTCACGACCACCTTAGGGGTTCTGTTGCAACTGCAGAGGCTTCACTTCAACATCTGAATTAAATAAAAGTCAAAGCATTCCTACTCTGAGCCCTCTTTGGGCCAAGAATCCTACTGGGTGTCACAGAAGCCCCTGCTGTCCTCTCCGTCCCCCGAGGGGCCACCCCTGCTCCGGGAAGAACAGGCCACTTGGGATGGAGCCCTCACCACTTTCTGGTTGAAGAATGAGTTGGAAAATGAGGAATAGGGCACTCCCCACTCCAGGCCGTGACTTTGAATGGCAAAACGCATCCTAAGCAGGCAGGTGTACAGCCGATCATCTCCTTCCCAATCACAGAGGCAGGTAGCTCAGGGTACAGATGGACAGCAGATCCTGCGCTCACCAGCTCCCCGCTACAGGGAGCTTCTGGAACCTTCCCAGCTTGTTATAGGCAAGCAGCATGGAGGCCTCCAGACCCCAAAGGGCAGCAGAACACACCCTCCCAGGTCAGAGGGATGTGCCAAGTGGTTGGTCAAGGTGACTGGACCACCAACACCCTTCCAAGAATGAATCTAAGTAGCTATGGTGTCCAGAGGAAGGGGTCCCAGGAGAGACAGGTGGCCCACAGAGCCAATTCGAAAGTCTTTGCCACTTGTCCCCAGGCAACTGATAAGTGGCTTTCTAGAGACAGGTACCAGCCAGGAGTGGGTGTTTGTGACTTTAGGTGAGGGCTACAGGACTGGAAGGGACAGGGGACACAGCAGAAGGTAGTCCTGTCACTGAGAAAGCAGCCACCCCAAGCCTTGAGATTCTGGCTCTACAACCTCCTGCGAAGCGATGAAAGTATTTGCCCCATCCCAACCTGCTCCGTGCCCTAGTCTCTCCTTAACACCACCGTCCACCCAACGCGGCTGCGTGCTCTTTGCACCTTCTACCCTAGGAAGAAACAGAACGGAGGGAGGGAGGGTACCCTACACAAAATTTTAACACTCTCAAAAAGTCCTTGGGCTCTGGGAACTTTGAAATGCATCCATGGGGTTATTCTAAGCTCTCTGAAAGTCCCCTGGCTCCAGAGAAGAGAGCACTCTCTGTCGTGAGACCTTGAGTGTAGAGGCTAAGAGCACAGCCTTTGGAGCCACAAGGCCTGAGCCTGAAGCCCAGCTCTGCTATTTCCCCCCCTGTACCAAAGCACAAGGTACTCAGCCCTCTGGGCCTCAGTCTTCTCTGTAAAATGAGGATAACAGATGGCTCTGTAGGGCAGAGCTGGGGCTTACAGTGATGGCTGGACAGAAGAAGCCCTCAGTAAATAAATATTAGCAAGGGTTCCTCCTCAGCCCAGTGGGACACACTACCAACAACCCCTCGTTTCCTGGAAGAAACACCTGTGCTACAAGGTGGGAAGGTAGTGGAAGGAGGCCTAAAATCTTCATAGAAAGTGGCTCAAGGACATGCACAGAGTACCCTTCTCCACGGAAATCAGAAACCCCAAAGAGCTGTGCTTTTTTCCATCAGAATGCAGCTCCCGGAGACCACCAGGCTATGCAGGCTGCATGGGGCAGAGGCCCTGAGTCTGGAGTAGAAATTTTACCTAGTGTTTCCCTGGATGGGTGGAGACGGAAAGGGATACTGACTGGGTGCAGCCCTCCTGTGGCCCCTTTGGTTTTTGTGTCGGACACACAGAAAACATCACTCAGTTGGAAAACAGGGCGTATTAAACTCATCAGCCAGAGGCCTCGAGGCAGGCTGATTGCCCTGTGGGGACAGGCCCACGGAGGGGGGTGGGGGACAGGCCCGGGGAGAGCCAGTCTGGCCGAGGCCAGGCCTGCACCCAAGGGTTGGACTTCTCTGGGATGGGAAGGAAAGAGTTAAACCGACGCTGGGCTTTGGGAGGGAGGCTTTGCAGCTATAAACAGTGAGCCAAGGGAGGGAGGGAGCTGACACAGGATGTGGCCAGGGCTCTAGCTGTCTGATTATTAACTTCACTTTTATTTGGAGGGGGATTCGATTCTCTGTTTTACTTCCCATCAAGGAAGTGAAAGCCCAGGTCTCGGAGGGGCCTGGTTTCAGATTGTTTTGTCACAGCTCATTCATTTTTCCCCTTAAATAAATAAACAAAACCACCTCTTTGTTTTCCCCTTAATGAGCGTTCAGCAAATCATCTGTGGGTGGGGCATGAAAGGGGTTTTCTGGAGTCCTTCATGAAGTAACTTAGGCTTATTCTTCTGGAAGGAAAAAGGAGTCTTCTTTTGGCTTCAGCTTCCTCTAAGACTTTCTTTTCTACCTCCTCTGGAGATCTCAGCCTGAAATCATGACCTCAAGTCCAGCGTAGACCTTTCTTGGCTGGCCTCTGGGGCCTGACCTGCAGCCTGGCAACCCTTGTCCCAGGCTCCCACCCCAAGGCCACACAGAGGAAGCAACATCACAGGGCTCAGTAGTTAGTCTTCTTGATCAAGCTTGGACCCCTGGTGTTTGTTCCTATGGCACCCTGACATTTCCACTAAAAATAACTTAAAGCAATTAAAAACACAAAAGGATTCCATTACAGGGCTTAAGAAAACACCATTCCACTGTTCCTTCGCCCAAGGTTCAAAACGCTTGGGAACTTTGTTTCCAACATCACAACCCATTCAATAATTTCACGATTCTCTTGCAACAACCCTTTCCTGTTGGTGTGTGAGGTGCCACAGGGGACACAAAGACCACTACCAACTACCACATGGTCCCTCCTGTCCTGGTGCCCACAATTCAGTGGGGGAAGATGCAGGGGGAGGAAAAACAGGGGAGTCCTGGTGGCAAAGGCTAATGAATGGTACCATAGGTGGGCAGAGGAGGGGAGGGCCACATTCTGCTGGCAACATTGGGAGGAAAACTGAGGAAGGCTTCTTGGTGGAGCTGATATTTACGCTTGACCTTGCAGGGCTGACAATATTACAAGGAATATTCTAAATGCTGAGAAGTACCAAATGACAGACAGTATCAACGTGTGAACCAGGTCCGATATAAGACAACTGGAGTGTGGCCTGTAGGGGCTGTGGCTCCTCAAGTGGCATTCAGAATGGCATTGAAAGTCCCCAGGGTGGAGAGGGGCTGAAAGGAAACTGCCACTCAGATTCAGCCCCAGGCTGCCAGTCCTTGACCCTTGGCTTGGACCCCCGTGTGATCTGGGAAGGAGTGGCACTTCATGCTGTGAGCAACAGGATACCACACTTGGATACACACTCCTCTCAGATCCTGACTCTGGGTTGCCAGACCAACACCTGCTGACCAGTAGGAGCCACTTTACTGCCTCTGACTTCATGCTCTTTCAACACGGGGCAAGAAGAAAGAGCGTGCCCTGCAAAGAATCCAATTCACTTACAAAAGCTCTGACTTTTGGAATGGCTAGTGGGATGGGATTTCCAAACATCCCTGGGGAAGATGCCAGGGCGTCAGGTTTTCCTGAAGTTCTTAGAATTTTCCTTCCCGCGGCGACCGGGGCTCCGGCCCTGAGTCCGCCGCCCCCCGGCCATGAGGGGGTTAAGCGGCCGCCAAGATGGCCGACTTGTTTTGCACTTCGGAGGGGTCACGCGGGAGGCTGCCCTTTGCCTTGGGGAGGCTGTCAAGGTCCCGCCGCCCTCTCTGGCGCTATGCCCCAGGCGGCCTGACGGTATCTCCTCCCCTGCGTGTCCTGCAGTCCCGCAGAACCTTCCAGGCCCAAGGCGAGCCAGACTCGCCTCCAGGCCGGCCTTGGACGGCGAGGCAGGGAGGTCCGTCGTCGGGGAGGCAAGGGCCAGGGCTGCGCGTGGCTGCGCCCTTCGGCCCCTAGGAACGCGGGGGACCGGGAGCCTGGGGACGAAGGGCCGAGGCCGCTGCCTGGACCGGCTGTCCCAGCATTTCCTCGCCCCGGGCTGAAGCCACCCCAGCTGGTCTCCGGCCGGCCTCCGAGGGCTGCTCCCGCTCCCGCCGGCCGCCTTCGCAGGGACGCCATGAACGTGGTCGCACTGCCCTCCAGTGGCCAGCCGGCCAAACAGCGCGCGGGGGCCGGCGTGGATCCCCTCTCCGGGCTTATCTCCTTAGAGAAGGGCTGCTCCTCTGCTACGTTTGAACACGTGGCCTTGCTCACCCGCGGTTCTCCTTACAGGCGGCCCAAGCTGCCTCTTGCCACAGTGCACACTGATGGAAAAGCAGGGGACTTGCTTGCTCCAGTGGTTCTCAAACTTAAGTATGCACCAGGAACCCCCCCCCCCGCCCCCCCAGTTAGGTCAAACCCGTGTTGCTGGGTCCCACACCCAGGGTCAGAGAATTTGCATTTCTAACAAGTTCCCGGGGGTTGCTGCTGCCACTGGTCCTGGGACCACATTTACAGACCAACTAGCTCAGTTTGCCCATCCTTTCCTGGGGATTCTGGCATCACTCATTGAATATATAATGCACCTGCTGGGCACTGAGGACAAGAAGTGACCATGACCAAGTTCCCACCCTTGTGTGGCTTACTCTAACAAAGGAGATAGACTTGTTTAAACAAATAATTTCATAAACAGATACAAGATTCCATTTGAAAAAAGTTTTCAAATTCCCGTGAAGGAAGAAAATAAAGCATTCGAAGAACATATATACACGGGAAACTGGTTTCTTTTTTCTTTTTTTTTTTTTTTTTTTTTATTTTGGTGAGGGGGACTGGTTTCCATTTGGGATGGGCTATTGGAGAAGACCGCCCTGAGGAAACCCTTAAACTGGGGCCAGAAGGAGGAGGGGAGAGATCTGGGGAGGAACGGATGAGGGGCGTGGCTGCAGGCAGAGCAGGGAGAAGCTGTGGAGGGGCAGAGACTGGAGAGGCAGAGCTGGGGGGCAGGCAGAGGGTCACAGCAGCCCCCACCAGATCAGCACAACTGGTCCCAGAGACCTGCCTCTTCAGAAGGGTCAACATTCAGAGAAGAGGAGGAGAAAAGGTAGATACTGAGCTTGCACAGTCACTGCCCTCCCCCATTTGCTCATCATTAGATGGTCCCCCAGGTGTCTTGGTCAAAGCCCAGCCTGCCAGCACACTGTCAGAGGGATGGATGAATAGAAGCCCCTGCTCAGTGACCCTACAACTATGCGAAGGAAGGCCTTTGGATTAATAGCCTCAAGGGGAGGGAGGAAAGAACACCTGAAAAAATACATGCAGCTTTAGAGTCAAACGAATCCAGTTCAAATACTCGCCCTGCTCCCAACTCACTGTGTGATCTCCAGCAAGTGGCCTAACCTCTCTGAGCCTCAGCTTCCTCATCTGAGAAATGAGGACAGGACAGTACCTACCGCATGGGGTCGTTCTGAAGATAGAGTACTAACTACCATTTGCCAAGTGCCTATTCCATGCAAAGTCCTGCGCTAAGGGCTTCTCACCCATAACACGAGGTGCCGCAAGGAGTGAGGTTTGATCATGGGAGCCTGACTGTTACCATTTCACAGCGGCCCCCAGTGCTTTGTACAAGTGGGTACCTTCAGTAGAAGGAGCTTAGTGAGCCCTGGGAACCCAGTAAGCACTCAATAAATGGTGGCCTTCGTTTTTTAGCCAGAGAAAAGGGACCCTTGCGGAGAGGTGAGCGGGCCGGACAAGACGGCACACCCACTTCTCCCCAGGAGGGCCAGCCCCGGGTCTAGTTAGCCAATGCCCGTGTTGGGACGTCAGCTCTTACTCACTCTTCCCAAAGAGCAGCTAATTAGCCTCCCCACAGCCAGGAGCTCCCCAGATGAAAGGTGCTTAATACAAATGCAAGGCGTGACCCCCATATTTATAACCCAGGTTCCCTTGGGTGAGGTAGGCCCGGGGGTGGAGAGACAGGCCAGATCAGGGCCTCGCCTTCTTTATGACAGAGATTCTCAGGGAAGGTAGCTGGGCTGAGGTGGTTGTGAGCCTGAGAAAAAGGCTCCCGGCTGGTGGGTGTGGGGCCGCCCAGGTCCTGAGAGTGGGAGGTGCCAGTTGGCTGAGGGGGCAGAATGCTCCAGGTTCCAGGTTGCCTTCTAGACCAGGAGCTTAGAGGGCAGGAGGCGGACAGCTTAGGGTAGGGTGGGTCACAGCGGGGACTCGGATGCCAGGCTGCTGGGTGGAGATTCCACCTCCACAGTGGCTACATCGTGTCCCCGAGCCTCAGCTTCCTCATCTGCGAAGTGGGCATAAGGATAGCTGGACCTCACAGCTATTCACCGACAACACTTAGTACAGGCAGCACCTGGCACCCACTGTGTAAAGAATGAGGATTCGTGTATTTGTTCAATCAACAGACAGTTATCAAGCACTTACTAGGTGCCAGGCAATGGGCGCTGGAAATACAGTCGTGAGCCAAAGAGATCAAGGATCTCTTCCTGTGGAACTCACATTCTATATGGAAGACACACAAGAAACACAAGAACCGGGAGATTCCTGATACACTGCCCGGCAACGGGGTGCACTGTGAAGATGACGAGAGACGGGACACAGGGATGTGACGGGGGTGACATGCCGAACGCAGCGGTCACATACACTCTCCAAGGCGGGTAGAAGCAGGTATGAGCAGATTAAGAAATGCACCGGGGTTGAAGGGTCACCCCAAAGCTGTCCGGCAAATCGGAGGCTGGAGCCTGGCTCGGCAGCACGGGAACCGCGACCACAGCTGCTGAAGCGGCCACTGAAGTCCCCTCTTTCCCCCGGAAGAGGGGCTATGCCAGCCTCAGCCACCTGCCCTCATCTCCTCCAGCCAGCGCCTCACACGCACCTTCTCTCTGGATCCTCCCAGCCACCTACTGGGGCAGTCGCAACCCCATCATCTTCATTGAGGTGACACTTCCATGACAGAAAATGAACCTTTTTAAAGTGAACGATTCGGGGGCATCTAGCATGTGCGCGAAGTTGTGCGGCCCGGACCCCTATCTGGTTGTGAGTCATCTTCACCCCAAAAGGAGACTCCTATCCATTAAGCAGCTGCTCCCCCTGCCCCCTCCCCCCAGCCCCTGGAAACTGCCAGTCTGCTTTCTGTCTCTCTGGATTTGCCTCTTCTGATACTCCATATACCCAGACCTTTGGGGCCCGGCTTCTTTCATTTAGCGTGTTTTCAGGCACGGGCTGGGATTCCGCTTACTTTTTATGGCTGAATAATGCTCCATTGTATGTAAGCACCTCCATTTTACAGATGAGGAAACAGACTCGGGGCAAATAATCAACACCCAAAGGTCACAGCCCATCTGTGGCCGACTGGGATTTGATAGCAGCCCGAGTTCCCGCTGTGGAAACATGCATTCGAGCAGGCCTGCTCCCCAGAGGGCTGGCACCCGGGCACTACTGTCCCAAGAGGAGGGCTGCTGCTGGCACATGCTGGCTCCCCCCGTTGTGACCTGGCCTCTTCTCAGTACAGGCTCACAGGCGTGGGCAAGGTGGCCTCCCAGTCACCCTGCTCCAGGCAAGGCCAGAGCATGGCTGAAGAGGCCACCTCCTCAGGGGAAATTCCAGCTCCTGGCCAACCACAGGCGAGGGCACTCATGGGGTTCAAGCCCTCCCTCTCAACTGGGTCATGAGGCTGGGTGGTGACTCAGCCCTGGGGCTAGCCTGGTGGGCAGGCCACGTCGTGAGCATTTTCCCCAGCCAGCTCCCCGGGCAGAGCTGCGGGTACCTCAATGCACGAGAGTGTATTAAGCATTTACTCTATCTATGCCAGGCCTTTAAAGCAGCCCCTCTCTGAAGAGGGTGCCAGCCCCCAAATCGAAAGCGGGTGCTAAGACCAAGGAACAGGGCCTAGGAAATCCCTGACCTCACTCAAGAAGGCTGCACACAGGCTGGGTCTGCCACAGTCCCCCCCCTTCAGCACAGAGGCACCAGGGCAGGCAGCGCACAGGGGTCTAGAACGCCCGCCTGGGATGCCCACCTTGGCTCACTCCACGCCCAAGCGAGAAATGGTACTCACTCCCCCTTGACCCCGTTCTGACCCTGCCTAGTGGCCATTCATTCCATTCAGTCAGTGCCAGTCACACTGCTGGACACCGAGGATACAGAAGTTTAAAGAAAAAATAGTCCCTGTCCTTTAGAAGCTTAAAAGTGAGTGAACTAATCCAACTAAGCAAACTAGGAATGACCCCATGGCCGGGGGCGAGGAGCCCAGAGGCCAGGCCCCAACCGCGTGGGCAGCTGCAGCTGAAATGTGGGTGCACGTGTGTTTGCGTGGATCCCGCAGCTGAGCCCATCTTTAGACTGGAATCGATCCCCCAAGGCAGGTCCATTCAGTAAATTAGCCTGAAAACACGGGCCTGTGGGCTGTGGGCTCCTTAACCCCCTACCCCCCACCGGCACCCCCATTCAGGATGCAGAAGGCTTTTCCCAGCAAGGAAAGCTCCCCTAAAGGTGCCAGTGAGGACGGGCTGAGCCCATCACAGGCTCCAGGAGGCAGTCGTAGGGGTGCTGGGCTGAGCCAAATGGCCAGGGGACATCCAAGCAGGTACGCTGCCACTGCCCCCTGTGGCATCCCCTGATGACAGAGCACCTCGCAGGTGCCAGGCTCATGCTCAGCACTTCACGTGCAGCGCATGTCTTAAACCCCTGAGATTTTTTACCAGTGCTTTGCTCCATGTCAGAGGGCTGGCGGAGGATTTGCATTCTGGTCTGACCTACTCCAGAGTCCACACCCACAGTTCTACTCGCGTTCCCCAGCCAAGGCTAGCACAACACACGCCCCCATGTACTTGCAGCCTCCTGGCCAGGCTGCCGGAGGGTGGGGGTGGGGGAGGGGTGGGGGAGGGGAAGAAATCCCTCAGACAGAGGCCACTTCAACCCTGCTCCTGTCCCTCTTCCCTCTCCCGCCCCAGCTAACCCTTCCAGTTCAGCCAGTTTTTCTGCAGCCAGAAAGCACCTTCTGCCCCCAAGGAGCCCCCAGAGCAGCAGAAGGGAATAGTCCACACCAAGCCTGCGGAAGGGATTGGGGTTGGGGCTGAGTCCTGGCCAGGTATGGGCCTCAGACGGGAGTTGAAATGACCCCCTCGAGCGATCAGATGCTCTAGGTCTGTCCCCACCCCACAGCTGTCATGGCGAACTTGGCAGCAAAAAGGGAAGGAGGGAGCTAGATCTTCCAGGTGTCTTGGCTGACCTTATACAACCCCAGAGTGCCCCTCGGGCAAGAAGGCAGAGGGAAGGGGTGCGTGGGAAGGCAGTGATTATCGCCTTCCATGTCAAGGCTGGGCGTGGGGGCCACCTGCCCAAGGAGCATAGCCTGACTGAAAGGCAGGGATGAGATGGGGTAGCCGTGGGGAAATAGGCCAAGTACAGTCCCCAGAGCCAGACATGGCCACCGAGAGGCCCGGTAACCACAGCCCCATTTCCTGGCCTCTGGTTCAAGCACTTTAATTCATCCTGAAGCCAGTCTTTACATCCACTCTGGGAGGAGGAAGGTGCATGGGGTCTCTGTTTTCTATATGAGAAGACTGGCACTCAGAAATTTGAGAGTGTATGGGCACCTGGATGGCTCAGTCGGGTGAGCATCCGGCTCTCGATTTCAGCTCAAGTCATGATTCCAGGGTCATGGGATCGAGCTCCACCTCCAGCTCTCTGCTGAGCATGGAGCCTACTTAAGATTCTCTTTCTCTCTCTTTCTCTCTCTCTCCTTTTGCCCCTTTCCTCCACTCATGCATGTGCTCTCTCTATGTATAAATTTTTTAAAAAAGAAAAGAAGTTTGAGAGTAAAAAAAAAAAAAAATGTTGAGAATGTGCCCGTAGTCACGCGTCTAGGAAACAATACAATCAGGATTCACATCTGGTCCCTCTGGCCCCGAAGGCCCTGCCCTTGACCACTTAGCACTTCCTTGCTGGCTATTCCGGGCACTGGCCTGGCACCTGAGGTGTTCATTCACCGGATGAGGGAGGGAGTGGATAAGCAAGTGGACAGGCCTGGGGATAAGTGGAGAAGTGGGTCCACTTGTCCCACAGCCCCCAGTGGGTGAGCAAGTGGGCAGGTGAATGAGTGGATGAGGGAGGGAGGGGACCAATGCATCAGAAGTGGAGAGTAAACTAGTAAACCAGCAGCTGGATGGTTAACGGCTCAGCCGGAGGGAAGAGCAGTTGCTGCTGTCACATGGCCTCTGGGAGAGAGGAAGGAATGTGGCTTCGGAGAAACTGGGTGGCCCAGTGGCAGGCTGGCTCACCGTGAATACCCCCCAGGTCTCCCTCCCTAGACAGCAAGTCTCCAGAACAAGGGGCTCTGGAGGCCCCAGGGCCTCTGCCTGCCAGACACATGCACATTCGATGACCAAGTATCCGGCTGGCCTGGTCAATCATCAACGGGCCACTGAGAGCTCAATTGCTTAAGAGGACCCTGGGCCAGGTATCGACCTGCCCACCCCTTCTGGGAGGAATAGAGGAGCAAGAGACCCATTGGCCCTGCCTGAGGTGTAGGTGGGGGTGGGTGGCTGAGAGGCCCTCACCGCTGCCCTGCACAGGCAGGTAGGCCTGGCCGGGATAGCCACCCTGTCCACTGGCCGCTGGGCCTGGGGTCAGTGCCCTGGCCTGTTTGCCTAAGGGGGTGGGTTCAAGCTGGCATGGAAGTGGCTCACTGCCATGGCCAAGGAGAGCCGACGGCCCCTCCTTCTGGGGTAAGGCCCCACTTGGGCTCTGGACTGGGGGTGGGGGAGGCTAGATGGAGCCAGGAATAAAGATAATGTGTGAGAAAGGGGGCGAGGGTAAGGCTGTTGCTCTAATGAGAGGCTGTGTATCTTAGAGCTGGAGGGAGGGGCCCCTAGGGGTCTATGAGCCTACCTCCCAACACCTTCCATGAAACCCAAAGGGAAAGTCAAGGACAATTCTGTGCATTGACGGGCACACAGAGGGACTCCCCACCCCCAGTCAACTCTCTGGGGGAGACTGAAGTAAGCAAGAGGCAGGTGGGAGCCCAAGAATCTCTGGAGAACAAGTGCCAGATACTCCTCCACCCAGAGTCATGCCTGGTCAGGCACAGCCCTGCCTAGCCATGAGTTGTATCCCTACCTCCAATGGGTGCATGTGGGGGTGTGGGACATGTGGTCCAGGGAGGTAACAGGGGGTGTGAAGGGTGGGGGGAGGGCACACAGAAAGCTGCTCAAACAGCCTGGCTCCCTCCCTTGTGCCCTCTGGCCTTGCATGAGCCACCTGCCGCAAGGAACCCTTTCAGGGGACAGAGATCAATACTGCCCTCCTTGGCCTTCCGGTGCAGGGCCCCTTGGGCTAGTTAGCCCCATATCCCCAAATAGGGACCTTCTGGAGACTACACTCCATCCCAGAAAACACCACAGAGATCAGTCTGAAGACAGAGCAGGGCAGCAGTGGGAAGCTGAGTTTGGGGCTGGGGACCTCCCATCTCTGTCTCAGCATGGGCCCAGAGTGGGGACGCGAGCGCCCTCTGGTGCCTTCCTGTGGCACAGGCGCATAGAGCTATATGCCCCAGACGGGACTCAAGCGAGCACAGCTTCAAGGCAGCCTCCCACAGACTCCAGGAGCATCTTCGGAGCAACCAGCAACTGCCTAAAACCAAAGATTAAGGTGATACAGCCTACATCAAAGAGTCATTGTGAGGACTGCACGACATCCGCAGCCCTCTTCGCACCACGTTCTACAAATAATAATAATAACACCAAGAGGAAAAAGCTGTTTGAATCCTCACAACGACCGGGCTGAGGTAGGTGTTATTTCCAGTTTCCTGATGACATGAGGGCTTGCACAAGAGCACACAGATAGTATCTGGCAGAACGTGGATTTGAGCCTAGATGTGACACCAAACTTGTACTGTGTTCTAGGCACTCCACTATAACCACTCGGATCTTAACAAGAGAGGCCATTTCCAGCCAAAGGGTGGCTTTTTCTCTCCTGTCTCCTGCTCCCAAGAGAGACTGCGCTGCTGGCCCAGCAAAACGGTCCCTCCTTCTGTTGTGGTTGTAAAGTGTCAGTGGTAAGCCCTTGCTTATCTCGTTATACTTTACAAAGGACTTTTACCTGTGCTGTTGTCTCATTATCCCTTCACACTTGCCCTGTGAGGGAGGGGCCCGTAGCCCCATACAACATACACCCCCAAAGTCAGCGGTCCACTCAAGTTCCAGCCCCATACCCACACAACCCCCACCTGGGGCCAAAGCCAGTACCTGGGATTCCTGTAAAAATCTACTCACAGAAAATATTTGCAAAACACATCTGACAAGGGACTAGTATCCAGGATATAGAAGTAATAACTCAGTAATGAAAAGACAAATAACCCCATTTTCAAATAGGCAAAAGATTTAGACAAAAGATTTCAAAAGAAGATATGTGAATGGCCAATAAGCATATAAAAGGAGATAGTCAACACCATTAGTCATTATTAGTCATCACTATTAGTCATCATTAGGAAGTGCAAAATAAAACCACAGTGAGATACCTTTCTACGCTCACCACAACGGTGAAAATCAAAAAGCCTGACAGAGCCAAATGCTGACGAGAATGTTCACTGGAACATTCATACATTGTTGGTAAAGGTATAAAGTGGTACAACCACTCCGGAAAAGGTCTAGTGGTTTCTTTGAAAACAAAACATATACCTCGTCTATAACCTAGCAATTCCACTTCCTAGGTATGTAACCAAGAGAAATGAAGCCATATGTTCGCAAAAAGACTTGTACGGGAACGTTCCTAGCAACCGTACTCATAATAACCCCAAAACAGACTGTGGCACCCCTACCGAACAGAATATGATTTCACGATGAAAAGGGACATATCACAGACACACGTGGCATCATGAATGTATCAACAACATTATGCTGATGAAAGAAAGGGCTGCCAAGGAGACCTCTCGTGTGATTCTACTTATACGTGGTTCTAAAGCCGGCGAAACAGGGGCGCCCGGGTGGCTCATTCCGTTAAGCGTGCGATTCTTGATCTGGGCTCAGATCGTGATCTCACGATTTGTGAGATCGAGCCCAGCATGGGGCTCCACACCAACAGTGTGAAGCCTGCTTGGGATTCTCTCTCTCTCCCTTTCTCTCTGCCCCTCCCCTCTTCTCTCTCTCTCTCTCAAAGAAATAAACTTAAAAAAATATTTTAAAGCTGGCAAAATAATCGGTGGTGCGAAAGAAAGGGCAGTTGCCTCTTGGGGGCCGGGGCTGGGATTGATTGGGAAGAGGCATGGGGGAACTCACTGGTTGCTGGTAATGTTTTATGTCTTGATTGGAGTCTGGTTTCATCAGTAGATGCATTTGTCAAAACTCAAAGGGACAGTTACTGTGTACATTTCATGGTATATAAGTTTTACCCCAAAGGGGGGAAAAAGCCACTACAGATATTGAATCCTAATTAACAAGTTGCATGTGGGGGTACTCAGGGGGAAGTGTACTGATTGGTCCCAACCTGTCTCTCCAGAGACGTGCCCCACCAAACGGGTTCTGCCCACGAGTGGTGGCTGAGAGGGTGCCTCACAGATGCCAACATGCAAACAAATCACCTGCATGGCTTGCTAAGCAGAACATTCGGAATCAGAAGGCCTGGGCTGGGGCCCAAGAGTGTGCATTGCTAACAAGCTCCAGGTGTCGCTGCTGGTCCTCGGGCTCCACTTTGAGTAGCCAGGACTTAGAATATTACCTTCTGATAAAGGCAATTCATATATCGGGACCCACAAAATAGAGGCCACCCCAGTGGCCTGGCCCACATCACAGATCTAAACCCAAGTCAGGCTGCAATTAACAGGAAATGCGTCACTATCAGGAAACCGGATATACACCAATCACAGTCCTCCAACTCTGCACTCGCTCGCTCGGTGGCTCCTTTACTGACCCTAGGGAAATACGGCCTGCTAGCCTTTAAGGGAATCCCCGGCCTTGGAGCCAATCATGCTCTGTTTCCGCGTAAAACCCTTGCCCCAAATCCCTCAGGAAGACTGCTCCACGATTGTACGGCACTATTCTCCCCCCACCCCCATCCACAGAAAGACACCGAACTCATCGCTAAATTGTTTACGTTGGTCACTTGACATTTCCACCTCTTGGCCTTTGCTCCCACTGTTTCCTCACGCTCCAGCTTGCTCTGCCCTCCCCACGCCATGACTTGTCCTCTCCATGCCCATCCATGTCCTACCTTTTCCCATCCATCCTTCCTCTCCCAGCAGATGACAACTGATAACGATGATGATGATAAATGATAGTGACAACAACCTTTTGAGACCTTATTAGGTGCCAGGGACTGTGCTTTACGAGCATTATTTTAGGTTTAACCCTTTTAGTAACCCTATGGGGTTGGTATGAATATTGTTCCCATTTTATGGATGAGGAGACTGAAGTATAGAGAGGCTAAGTATTCGCCCAAGGTCACACAATCTTGGCCGTGTGGATGCTTCCTTTGGTTCTAATTATGGAACAGCCTTGTGGTAAAAAGCACCCATCCCCCACCGCCAGCTCCAAGCTCCCCACTCACCCCCACTGATCCCTTGTAGCTAGCTCTCTGCCTGCTATGTGGGTCTTTCTAGGCCATCCCCTCCAGTTCAGATCACTCCCTGCAATCTTCTCTCCAAACTCAGAGTGTCCAGAGTCTAAAGCAGCTGACCTGGGGTCCACTGACCTGGAGGAGACCCCACGAAAGACTGCTCTGCTCCCACCCCAAACTATAGGCTCTGTGAAGGCAGGCCCAGACCCGCCTTGTATAGTTGCATCCCCAGGGACATTTGCTCACTGTAGATAGATGGGGGGTGGGGGTGGCGTGGGGGGTGGCATAATGAGGTCTCCTGCGCTGGCCTGGTCCCCATAGATCTGCACCTGACTCAGATGAGAGGCACCTTCTTCACCTACCCCCAAGTAATCCTGCCACTCCTCAGTGTCTCCGTCACCCTCCAACCTAAACCCAGAGGCTGACAGGCTGGGGACTGATATCCTCAGACCCGAGGCACTACCCACCCTGAGCCCTCACCCCAGTCCTGCAGTTCCCAGCCTTCGCCGGCACACCCTCCATCCCAAAGGCCTTTGGCGGTTTCTCTCAACCCGCCCCCCCCCCCCAAGACCGCTTAGGGAGGATATTTTACTTTCCCAGTTAAGCTCGGGGATGCAATTTCTCCTCCTAAGAGGTTAGGCTAATTGCTCTTCCCAGAAGAAAATCCTCCGAGGTTTTCCTTGTGGTGGGATAGGAGGTTTGAAAATTACATGTTCAGGGCAACATCTGGTTACTATATTAAAGTCCAGTCTCAAAGTGGGGTGGCCACTGGGGAGCACAGGCGCCATCTGCTGGCCCAAAGAAGGATTGCGTCAAGAGTCTCCCAGCCGGACTTGATTTTTCTCATTTTAAAAGCGCCGTGACAACATTGATGTCTAATATTTTGGCCCGCACATACATTAATTGAATGATTTCCAGGGACGGAGAGACTTCAAATGTACCGGACACAAGCACATCAATTTGTATACGTTAAATATCCACGGCTTTCTGTTTATCAATCAGACCTCAATCAAGTAGTTTGTTTTTTTTTTTTAAAGTACCAGACACACAATTTATAAACCTTAGGCAATGAAAAGACTAGGTATGTGTATACACACACACACAAATACGCTGACATTTAATTGATGATAATCCCTAGCACTTCTTATATCAAATTAGTTATGCAGCTTTTATCCTATTAGATTATCTTAAGCTCGTCTTTAAACAAATGGGATCTCTCAAGCATTAAGGTGGGAACGTAAATGAGAGGTAATTTTCAGTCTATCGAATTATAAAAGCACATACTCATCAATGCAGCAATCCCATTACTGGTAATGAAACTTACAGACACATCCACATTCACGGGTACCAAGATAATGTTCAGGGGTTTCCTCGGCAGCCTCATTAATAACAGCAAAACACCAGGAAGCACCCATCTAATTCCAACACTCATATGCTTCAATTAAAAAAAAAAAAAAAAAAAGCTTGGAGCACCTGGGTGGCTCACTTGGTCGAGCACAGGACTTCAACTCAGGTCCTGATCTCATGGTCCGTGAGTTAGAGCCCCACGTGGGTTTCACTGAGGTCAGCAGACCCCTCTTTGGATCCTCAGGGCAGAGTCTGCTCTGAATCCTCTGTCCCCCTGTCTTTCTGCCCTTCCCCTGCTCACGTTCAATCTCTCAAAATTAAATAAGCATTTTTTTTTTTTTAAAGCTACCATACTTTTTCCAAAGAAATCCACTTTTGTAGGTGTCTGAGCATCCAGGGCCACAGTTAGGGCTTCAGAATGCACTGAGGAGCTCCATGAACTGGCCAATAGGTTTTGAAATGCAGACATAGCTTTCATACAGGGCAAAAAACAAAAACAAAAACAAAAAGCAAAACCACCAACCATTTAGCCAAGATACCTCGAAAACACAAAAAATTTTCGGAAACAGAGTTTTGATTCATAGCCGTCAGCCTTACCTTAAGCGTGTAGCGAAAGGGAAGTCAAGTCATGAGTTGGGTATTAGAAGAAAATATCAGGACAGAACTGAAGGGAAAGCCAAATCATGGCATGTTTCTGAGCGGAGTCGGGCCCAGAGAGCACCACATGCCTTAATCAGCCCTGGGGCACAAACCATCAGGGCTGAGGCTCAAGGGAGCCTGTGGCCTGTCTCAATGTATGCTAAACTTCTGCATGCAGTAGCTGGGAGAAATCAGACAGGCCTGTCAGCCTCCCAAAAGATGGGAGACCCATGTGGGCCAACATCCACAGCCCCAGGAGGACAGAAAACACTGGACAGTGTGAGCCACTGCAGACCTTGACTTCCCGGGCCCCTTGAAACAGATGTCAAGACGGACATTCACAGCAGCCGGAAACCACACACGGACCCCAGGCCCCAAGCACAAGCCGTGGGAGGGCACAGCATATGCAAATGGATGAGAGGGGAAAGGACTGGAAACTACTTCTTCAGCCCAGCTGGGGGCAGGTGGGACGGGGGCGGGGGTGGGGGGGTTGCTCGGTGAGGGGTTACTGCACCCTACAATATTCCAGAGGCAAAAAAGTCCAGAAGCATAAAAACCACAACTGAGAAGAAAAAAAGAACTACAACATTTCATCAACGCTAAGATGCACAGTTGTTTCGTTTTTTATTATCTTCGAAGTCTGGGTTTCAAACCTACAATTGATGGCAGGTCAGTTCATTTGGCAGCTTTGTTTTCTTTCTTAGAAGAGCGTAAGATGGTAACGACTGTAGAGGCACCTGGGTTAAGCGTCTGACTCTTGATTTCAGCTCAGGTCATGATCTCACAGCTCATGGGTTCAAGCCCCACGTCAGGATCTGTGCTGATAGCGTGGAGCTTGCTTGGAATTCTCTCTCTCCCTCTCCCTCTGCCCCTCCCCCACTCGCAACATAAATAAATAAATATGACTTTATTTTTTGATTGTGGCATGACTGACAAATTTAAAAAGTGTATAAGATACACGTACACATTGTAAAAGGATTCTCCCCCAAAAGATGCCTCTTACAATTGGTGGCATTCAATAATGTCTTAATAAAATTGAAAAAAATTGATGAATGTTAGAGTCAATGAAATCCAGTATCATTTATTGAGCCCTAACTATATTGCCGGCACATGTTGGTCAGTTAGCCTGCGGGAGCACACAACCCCAGGAGCCTTCCATCACAGAGGAGAAGCGAGACTCAGGTGAAATAACTTTCCCCGGGTCACAAAGGCAGTAAGCAGCAGAGACAGGATTCAGGGCCCAGGTTTGCTGGGCCCCTGTGCTTCCCATTATGTTGTCCTAGTCTCCTGCCTTCTAGATAAAGTGAGAGGGGCAAGGCCAAAGCCAGTTTGTCATTTCTGTCCTCAGGCCCTGGTTAATTCTCCAGGAGAGGTAGGTCATTGTCATCTGCTCTGTTTCAATCCTTAGTAGTCAGCTCCAGGCTCAGAAGTTTCCAGAAGCCCTGCTTCATGGCTCCCAGCTCACCTGATTCTGCCACAGCTCAGTGAGCTTGGCCTCCTTGACCTGTCTCCACCGCCCATCCTCCCAGGCTTTAATTGTGGGTTTCCTGTTGCCTTCCCAGCCCCACTGGGTCTTTACTGACCAAGCTTACCCCCTGCTTCTCTGCCCACCGCAGGCCCCAGAAGGAGATCCCAAAGGTGGCAGTTTGGCGAAAGACATTAATTGCAAGTTCTCTTGTCAGACCGGGACTGACTAGTAGGATGGCCAGGTCAGGGCTCCATGTTCAAAACGGCTGGTGACAGAAGGGGCCACTGGCAAGGCCTGTCTGGGTTCCAGCCTTGGGGGCTGGGAAGAGCCAGTGGGATCGCAGATCAAACCAGGGTCGCTGTCCCCCAGAGACCGAAGGACGCCTCTCCTTTCTCCTCCTCTATGCTGCAGCCACCTGCACCCCAAAGACCTGGCACCTCCTACACGAGCCCCTTACCCCCCAGTTGGGCTTCATTTCCTGATGTCCCCTGTGTGTTCAATTGCTCCCTGCCAGGCCTGGTGGGTTCAAAGCTTATGCTTGGACACTCAAATCTCGGCCAGAAGAGCCTTTGGCTCTCCCAGGCCTAAGGGTCCCCTTCCCTCTGCCCGGACACACATCCTGGCACCAGTTCTCACCTCTACTACCATTGTGGCTTTGCTATTCCCATGGGCTCAACAAATATTTGTACCCATGACGAGCAGACGCTCTGTCAAGTGCTGAGATGACAGGACACCACAGAGGGGGCAAGGAGCAGGAACAGACACAGTAGAGCATGGCAGGTGTTACAGGGGCAGTGCTGTGCAGAGAAGGCTCACGCCCCCCACCTCCCGCCCCCGAGAGCCAGCAGCGGGCACCTCCTCTCCACCTTGCGGTCCGGGCCATCAACTTAGTAGACGGAAATCGGCCACGGCGGGGGAGTGCTTATGCCACCGAGATCAGCAAATGCTGCAAACCAGAGCTCTATTTGTTTGCTAGACGGCAAGATGGTAACCGTGTCCTAGCAGGGACCCTGGGCCCGGGGAGGGCCACTGGCTTGGTTGGAGTTCTCCCTCAAAAACAGACCCTGAGTCCAGGACTGAAGAACAGGGGTTTATTTGGAAGCTGGTGGCCAGGAGCAGCAGTGGTGGGGCCCGAACTCTGAACAAGCTGGCCTCCCTCCTCCCCGCCCCTCTGCTTTCCAGCCTTGCCTGCCCCTGTGCTTGCTCAGCTTACCTCACAGGACCTCTTCCTTGCAGGGGTTTGTCCTGGTTTCAGAGCATTCTGAGGGCTTCGTGAAAAGCAGCCCCCCAGCAACCAGGACTTGGCTCCCAAGTGGCCTGTTACAGTGCCTCATCTCCGCACCCCCTCCCCCCCACCATGGGGCCTGTCCCAGGGATTAACTATTCCAGATGCCGGATGGGGCATTTCAGCTCAAAAATACTACCTGCCCTTACTCTGGGCCCCTTGCCAGACAATGCAAAAGTCCCCACCAACATCAAGGTGCCTAATTTCCATGGGGGTGTAGGGGAGGGGAAAAAAACAACAACTTTTTTTCCTCTACCCATCTCAGGTTCATGGCTCTGCATATTAGACTAACAAAAGACTGATTTCAGAAGTATTTTCCGCTTTATGTAGAACTACTCCTATAATAGCAAATGTAATATTAGAACAAAAATTTTCTTCTGGGTTTTGTTTCCACGGGTATTTGGACTCAGATTCTTAAAAAAAAAAAAAAATTAGGGGCGCCTGGGTGGCGCAGTCGGTTAAGCGTCCGACTTCAGCCAGGTCACGATCTCGCGGTCTGTGAGTTCGAGCCCCGCGTCGGGCTCTGGGCTGATGGCTCAGAGCCTGGAGCCTGTTTCTGATTCTGTGTCTCCCTCTCTCTCTGCCCTTCCCCCGTTCATGCTCTGTCTCTCTCTGTCCCCCCCCAAAAAATAAATAAACGTTGAAAAAAAAATTACTCTCTCTGCCCTTCCCCCGTTCATGCTCTGTCTCTCTCTGTCCCCCCCCCCCAAAAATAAATAAACGTTGAAAAAAAAATTTTAAAAAATTAACATATACTTCACAAAGTTGGGAAAAAAAGTTAACAAATGATAGATCTTCTGGAATGATTCAGATTGTCTATTTTATTTTTTTAAATGTTTATTTTTGAGAGACAGAGCACACGAGCAGGGGAGGGGCAGAGAGAGGGAGACACAGAATCCGAAGCAGGCTCCAGGCTCTGAGCTGTCAGCACAGAGCCTGATGCAGGGCTCGAACCCATGAACCATGAGATCATGACCTGAGCTGAAGTCGGACGCTTAACCGACTGAGCCACCCAGGCACCCTGGTATTTGTCTGTTTTAAATGGTAGATCTTCCTTAAATCAGATGGATGATTAATGATTCAATCCATATTTCTCTGTGAAAATCACAAATCTGAAATAACGATCGTTGTACCTCAGAGAAAAGGCCTCAACACAGAAGAAATTCACTTAATGCTTTAAAAAGTAGATAAAGAAAATTGAGATCATTTTTAATCTTTATTAACTTTTTAATATACCAAGTTATACTTTCTCTTTGAAGTACCAAGTCAAGTAAATGTAAGTTAATGACAAAGGCTGGAGTTCTGATGAAAAAAGACAGATCAACAAGGGGAAAACAAACAAGTTTATTAACACAGTCCTCCCACATACACATGGGAGCACTCAGAGTTGAATAACTCAGAAGGATGGAGGGGCGCCTGGGTGGCTCAGTCATTTGAGGGTCCAACTCATGGTTTCAGCTCAGGTCATGATCTCAAGGTTTGTGGGATTGAGCCCCACATGGGAATGTGATGACAGTGTGGAGCCTGCTTGGGATTCTCTCTCCCTCTCTCTGCCTTTTCCTGCTGGTATTCTCTCTCTCTCTCTCTCTCTCTCTCTCTCTCTTTCAGTAAATAAATAAATAAATAAATAAACATAAAAAAAGAAGGTGGTTAGAACTTGACCTTATACAGCATCTTGACTGAAGAACAATACATATTTAGAGAAGCAACAAAACACAGAAAAAGAGCTTTCAGTTTCTAGGGCAGCAAGTTGTGGGAAGGCAAATGAGGAGAAGTATGTTAAACAAGGGCTGGTCCCAGCCAGGTTTGTTATATAGGTTTCTTTGGTGCCACGTGCCGGAAGATAAGGGTATATAGAGTTCTCTCCGGTGACTAACTTCTGTCTTTCCTAGGAGAGAGGGAAGAAGGGGACACTCACACTCAGGCAGATAGGAGGAGGACAAGGAGCCTTTCTTTTTTTTTTTTTTTTAATTTTTTTTTTCAACGTTTATTTTATTTTTGGGAGAGAGACAGAGCATGAACGGGGGAGGGGCAGAGAGAGAGGGAGACACAGAATCGGAAACAGGCTCCAGGCTCGGAGCCATCAGCCCAGAGCCTGATGCAGGGCTCGAACTCACGGACCACGAGATCGTGACCTGGCTGAAGTCGGACGCTTAACCGACTGCGCCACCCAGGCGCCCCAAGGAGCCTTTCTTGTATCTGCTTTTGCTTCTCAGTCGCCTTCAGTTCAGAATAGTCCCTCTGCAGAAATGGCCTATTCTGGAGCGGCGTCCTGGGAGATGCACCGTCAACCGGTGGCGGAATGCCAAATGGACGGATTCCCCAAGTAGAAGAGAGCAGGGAGAGGAGGGCCGGTTCTCTCTTGGAGGCATCCTTATCTGCACGTTGGGGACATTGATCTCCAAGACTTACTCAAGGAAGGGAACTGAGGCTGTGTATATAAAACCACCTGGCACAATGGTTGGCCTGTGGACATTAATCGACTCCATATCTATGACTATTAGTTCTTTTTTATATCCAGACAGAATCTTCTCCAGACAATGATGAGGTCTTACGTTGGTGCTTCCCAAAGTGTGGCCCGTGAACCTGCTTGGATTACTTACTGGATTCTACCTAGAACATCCTAGGGACAGATCCCCAGTTCCCTTTGCTCCTCTTAGACCTACTCCACCATGTTCTCAGGGGACAGAGCCCTGCACTCTTTGACAAACTTCCCAAATGATTCCTGAGCACAGCCGAGTTTGAGAACCACTAGTAAGGCGAATGAAACATTGCTTCTGGGGATTAGAGAGACCTGGGTTCAAATCCCAGTTCTGTAACTAACTTAAAATGTCTATGCCTTGATTTCCTGGTTTTTAAAGGGATAAGAATAGTATGTGTGGAGATTAGATTATATGCATGTAAATTGCTTAAGACTTGGGCTAGCACAAAATAAGTGGTCAAACAAATGTTAGCTATTTTTTTTTCCTGCTAAGTGTTCCTGGTTGCATCTGCTGTCCCTCTGTGGCACAGATCAAGGCCCCTCGCCATCCCAGCAATTACTGAGTTGATACACGTTGGGAGCAGGAAAAACAAAAACAGGGGAGGCTGTCAGGGTGAGAGCTTTGGTATCGCCCTCAGCGGCTCTCATCTGTGAAACGCTGTAAAGACACACTTGGCCACTGGAGGGCAACATCCACCTAGCTCGTTTTAAGACCTGCTTTCTCAAAAAGCATCTTCAGATAGTAGTGTGGGAGGGTGGAAGCCTTAATGGGGAATTGGGGTTCTTTGCATTACTTAACATCCACTCTACTCCAGGCAGCGCTTAGTGCATAGGTGTGCCCTAAAATATAACCTGGAGAGACAAGTTTGGCATAAAGAACTGCTTTCCCATTGCCTTGAATTATAAAAGGGGAATTTTGCTTCTAAACCTGGGGTCTCCCACAGGTGCCCAGTGATAGCTTTCTGAGTGTCCACATGCCTGGCCACCAGGATCCCACAGCCCTCTGCAGGCACACAGAAGGCTCTTTCTCACCCTGCCAGCCGCTGGCTGCACATGAAGAAATACGCAGGCAGCCCTGGGGGAGGCGGCAGTCCCTCCCTGCATGCTTGGTGTTCCCTTCTCGACGTGGCAGCAGGGATGGATTCTCCAAAGCAGGTCCAAGCGTTCTAGAACCGTATTCGGACTGGGCGTGGGACCCCCTTGATGCTCATCTCGGGTCTAAACCGGGGCTCCCAGGTGAAGCCACACTCCAGGCACTCCCTGAGAATGGGCTGTTTATTTGGGTTATTCCCAAAGCAGCCTCTAGATGGCTGTTTGCGCTGTGAGCTCCGTGGGCAGCGGGACTCAGTGGAGAAACGCTGTGAAAGTTGCAAAACCCGTGCGTCACAATCAACCCATCCAAGGGGTAAGGGAGCTGGTATTCACTCTTCCTAGTAGCTACTTCCCGGTAGCCTGCCTCATCCTCAGGCCGAGTCTCCTTCTGCGGTTCTGGGGGGAAGGTCCCCAGGCACAGAGATGCAAGAACCATAGGTGGAAGTTTGCTGGGTATGGGCGGGGCAGTGCCAGCAGCTGCTAGAGGCTGCCTTTGCCTTTGGCCGTCGTGCTGACCCCAGTGCCCCCTGCCTCCAGCCCCTGATCTGGGGTGGGAACCCCTTCCTTCCCACTTCCGTGGATGATGTCACGCTGGCTGGCCAGCATCAGCACCGGGAGAACCCACTCCTTACGCGAGTTTTGCGGGGAAGCAGAGCCTTTCCTGTTGCTTGCGGTAGAGTCCTGACACGCCCACTCTGAGTCCAGGTGGCCTGGGTAGGGCTGCGCCCTCCAATCTAGGCTGAGCACCCAGGCCAGGCCGAAGCCGGTGAGCAAATCTCATTGCCCTGGCTGAGGCCAACATGTGACCTACCTCCGGGGGATGTCATTCTCTTCTCGGGGGCGTCTCTTCGCTAGACTTGAAGTTGCGAGGTGGTGACACGGGAGCCCCTGGCCATTTTGCCACCTCAGAAGGAGAGCCCGTTTGAGAATGGAGTCAATCCAGGGAAACCGCGTCCTGCTGGCCTTGGTGCGCCCCTGCCTCAGGCACCTGGGAAGACAGCATTACCTCTGGACACTTCATTTATCCAAGTCAGTGAAACGACCCTTCTGGCTTTACCAGCGTAGGTTGGGTTTCGTGACTCTTGCAGGCAAGTGTCCTAATCGTTAGATCACCCAGCAGCTCCTGATTCTCATCCACAAATGATTCGAGGTTGGGTAACAAGTTATCACATCTAATTATCTCATGCTGATTGTGTGCGGAAACAAAAGAGCCCTCTCTCTCTTTTTCTTCCCGCCTCTCTCTCCTCCCACGCACCTTGGCTCCAAACTTGGCTGTTCTGCACAGGGCACCGGGCTATGGGTCAGGAGACCTGGGTTCTCACCCTAGCTCTGCCTCAACCTACCCCTGTGACCTCGAGCAAGCCAATGCTCTCAGGCTGTAATCTTCTCCTCTGTCAGATGAAAAGGGTGGACTTTGTGACCTCTTCGGTTCTCTAACACTAACATTCCATGGACATCTTTGCCCTTCATCCCACATTTAGCTCGTCACTGAGGCCCACTGAAGCTTCCTTGGACGTCTCTCAGCCACCCCTCCTGCTATTACCTTGGAAGAGGAGTGGCTCCTCCCTTTCTTCCTGAAATGCTGCTTTCACCACTGGCTCTAAATCTAGAACTAAAAAGAATTTTGCAGTGAGTAGAGCCTGGGAGGGCTCCCTGGGAAATTCTGGACGGACAAGGGGACATCTCCGTTAATTCCGATCCTCAGAGAACGAAACTGAGATGAAGCTTCAGCTCCTAATTTTCCCAGACAACTCAGTGTCCTAGACTGTGTCCTGCCTGCAGCCCTCACCCCCTCAGCCCAGGGCCGCTAACCAGTCCACCCACCTCCTGTGGGCCCGGCCATTCCGGCCCTTTTGGGGTTTCAGGGTTTTGTAGCTTCCATCTCCCTCCTCTGTGGACTAGTGTTTTTAGGGTGAGGGGCTCTGGTCCAACAGCTGTGGCAGCCTCCCAGGGGCCAACATTGCAAACTCAAGCTTTTGAAGCAGGAGAGGTTTCTCCAGAGCCTCAAGCCTATAACATGGGCCCCTGGCGTCAGGGAGGCAACCAGGCTCCCGTGAGGCCTGAACAATGGAGCAGGTGTGAGTTTCCTACTACTGCTGTAACAAATTACCACAAACATAGTGGCTTCAAACAACACGAGTTTATTATCTTATACAGGCATCTACCTCAGAGATATTGCAGGTTTGGTTCCAGACCACCACAATTAAGCAAGTATCACAATAAAGCAAATCAAATGAATTTTTTGGTTCTCCACTGCATATAAATGTATGTTTACACTATACTGCAGCCTATTAAGCGTGCGATAGCATTATGTCAAAAAAAAAAAAAAGATGCGTGTGCCTTAATTTTAAAATACTTTATTGACACAGAGACACGAAGTTGGCAAATGCTGTTGGAAAAATGGCGCCAAGAGACTTGCTCGACTCCCGGCTGCCAAAAAATTTCAACCTGTACAAAACACGGTATCTGTGAGGTGCCATAAAGCAAGGTAAGCCTATATAGTTCTGGAGATCAGAAATACAAAGTCAGTAGCAGGGCCGCGTTTCTTCTGGAGGTTCTAGGGGAGAATCCATTTCCTTGTCTGTTCCAGCTTCTACTAGCCATCCACATCCCTCAGTTTATGGCTCTACAGCACTCCAATCTCTACCTTCACCGTCCCTACCTCTTGATGAAGGCCCACCCAGATAATCCAGAATATTCTCCCCATCTCAATATCCTTCAATACATCTGCAAAGTGCCATCTGCCCTGTGCAGTGGCGTAATCACACGTTCCAGGGATTAGGACGGGGACGTCTCCTGGGGACTATTATTAAGCCCACCACAGAGCTCAAAGACCGGAAGAGGACTCCCCTTAATGGTATTTTTCTAGAACCAGGCCTTTTGCCTCAAGAATTTTTAAAATAGCATAACAAAGCACAGCTAATTTTTAAAAAAAAAAAACTATACTATCACCTATTAAATGCCTATCGTGTGCCAGGCACAAAAGGTAAGTGGCATTATTGACGCCATTTGGGGAGGTTATTTACCTAGCTGGGGAGTAGGAGGGCACACCTGAGCCCACGTGTCTCCTTTGAAAGGCACTGATGTCAAAAGAGGTTGTATTCCTTCCCTCAGTGACAGGAAGGCAGACCCTAGTCTAAGGCTGGGTTTAGGTGGGACGACTCAGAGGCACCCCTCACCACACACGCCACCCTTGGGCACCCTCCATACTGAGCAACACTACCTGGCACAGGCCAAGGTACTGGCAGAGCCTCTGATCCCCTTCCAACCTAAGGAAATCTTAACTGTTCTCAGTTGTGGTAACTCACTCACCACACTGACTGTACCCTTTGAGCATTTGTCCTGGGTCCAGGGGACAGTTGTGAGTTGGTCCAGTGATGGAGGACACAGCAGATTCCTGAGACAGGCCTGGGACTTGGAATGGTCACAGGATCTCAACCAAACGCGTGACAGGCCAGAGAGAGAGGAGCTATTTTCGTAGACTGGCCTTCATCAGGCTGTCACCAAAGTCCCTCCAAATGTATGGACAGAGGCAGATAAAAACACAAGAGAAACGCATGCTCTACATAGGCAAGAGAGTCAATGAGCTCATCCCAAGGATGCAGGAACAACCAACTGCCACCTGCATCAGGACAGAAAATTCCACCTACCCTATCATTGCAAGTAAGCTGGAATTGTTTACAATGAAAATTGGCAAAGGGTGAAACATAAGAGATGACCAGCAGGTGAGGGGCATGGGCTCGGGGCACAGCAAACAGCCCTTGACTATTGGAGTCAAGGCCATGAGTTCACCGGTGCCTTGGGTGAAATCTAGAAGTGGGTGAGCACTTCATCTTGTGTCCTGGTTTGGAATCGCCACATGACAGATGTCACAATTCTGAACCTGTGACCCGAAAACCCAGCAATGAGCCACAGGGGAACTTAAAATCACCTATGTAGAAATAAGTAAATGGATGAAGTAAGTCAGACTCTCAGTATTAAGATTCTGGAGGGGGGGGGGGGGGTTACACAGTTTTATACTCGTGACAACCTGTGGCTTAATCTAAGGAGTTTGAACACATAAGAGAGCCCAGCACCTATCTGCTTTGGGATTTTCATCTGGAATGTGTAATTGAAATTAGATGCATGATTTTAATTTTGGAGGTGTGAGAGAATTGTTAGTAAACAGCTTTGCACTGCTCCAGAGAACTTGATTTACATTTATAATACTTCAACTGCTTTGTGCTAAGACTTTGCTGCTTCAATTTGAATTTGCCTTGGTGGGAGTCTGATGTATTGGAAAGAATGAAAATTTGTAAATATGTTTAAAATATTTAAAGGAACTTAATTATTTTGGGAAATTTAAACGGGGTTGTTTGTGGGTGGTTAACTTAAGATGTATGAATGATTAGGACAAGCAAGAGTGTTTTTACTTTTACAGAAAAAATCATATTGTCAATATATTAAGACAAGTGTGGTGACCTAAAAAGCTTAAGAAACAGGTTTTAAAATTTTTATCTCTTTAACAGATTGAACATTAAAGTAACTATAGTCATTTGCCCACATACAAGCATGCTTGAATATTGAAAAGGTCAAATAAGGGAATTTCTCTAAAGGATGTGGAATAACTCAGTAAGCATACTTGCATTGAAAGGACTCTTACACAATTTCTTTTTTAAACAAAGCAGTGAAAAGGTTGACTGATTGTACCTCTGGAAACTGTGGTATGGTAAAGTGCTTGCACCCCAGGTTTAGGAAACTTTCTGGTTGGAACGATTTCCCCTTCTCTTCAACTCCTGTCCCACTGTACCCTTGGTTAGACTTGCGTATAAATAGCTAAAAGAAGCCATCTTATATATTGGCCTCTCTCAAAGGACTCTGACCTTCAGAGACCAGCCTCTGGCTTTGTTCCACGGCTCTCCCCGTGCAGCTATACCCACAGCAGACCGACGGCTAAACATTTTCTGGACTTTTTACCAGCCAGTGGTAACACTGACAGGAATGTTTCCCAAAGCAAATGCCAACCTCTACCCCAGGTCCTTCCTTCTGAATGGCCTTCTTGCCTCTTACCCTGGGAAGTGAGTATTCCAAAATGTTCTAATATTCTTGGAGCTCTATGTGTTACCGCGATGGCTTTCCAAAAGCACTATTATTCCCACTTAACAGATAAGGGAACTATAGTGCAGTTTACCCATTTGGGAAATGGCAGTCTACTGCACTATTACTGGTATGATCACTAATTGTCTTTACTCCCTGTACTTGAAGTAAAAGCCTCAGGGAGGAGAGACAGGTAAGGAGAAAAAACTACAGAAGCCAGAGCAGTGCACACAGATCCCCTGGGGATCTTGTTAAAATGCAGATTATGGGGTGCCTGCATGGCTCAGTCAGTTAAGCGTCCGACTTTGGCTCAGGTCATGATCTCACAGTTCGTGGGTTCGAGCCCCACATTGGGATCTGTGCTGACAGCTCAGAGCCGGGAGCCTGCTTGGGATTCTGTGTCTCCCTCTCTCTCTGCCCCTCTCCTGTTTGTACTCTCTTTCAAAAATAAATAAACATTAAAAAAAATGCAGATTCTGAGTCTGAAAGTCTGGGGTGGGGCCTGGGACTCTGTATTTCGAGCAAGCTCCCAGGTGATGCTGGACAGCTGTTGTCTGTGGAACATTTTGAATAGCAAGGGGTGGGAAGGGTTATTGAGACCTCAGTGCGTTCCCTTGTAGCAAAGATACAAGGAAGGGGGGCACAGAGATGTCACAGAGCTGTTTCATGCCACAGAAAACAAAGGTAGGACTTATCATTAAACGGCCCCTTCCTTTAATGGGTCACATCTGTGACCTTATTCTCAACTCACAGGAGCCTTCCGAGGAAACCACCTTTTAAAATAAAGGGGGTCGCCTGGGTGGCTCTTTCAGTAAAGAGTCCAACTCTTGGATTGACTATGCCAAGGTCAGAAACATATTAAGGTTGGGTACAGGTGGCCCCCATCATCCTTGACCCCACATACGCACTTCTGGAAAACAGTAAGCAAGGAGCAAGCAAAAAGCGGTCATGGGAACGCTGTCGCTTTAATATGGTGTGTGACAAGCAATACCAAAGTTGTCCACACTCTCCGATCTTGTTCTGACCATTTTTAATAGGCAGTATTAAAATTAAAGGGAAAATAGTGTGTGCTGATAAAGAACCTAACCACACTTCTGGACTTAAAAACGAGAAGACAAGCCACATAAATTCTCTCCCTTAGAAAACAGCCATTTCAAAAGATTTTCTTTAATATCATAAAATATTCTCATGGACAAGTGAGCTAGCAAACACACATGCACCAATGTGCCTTTTGACAAGATCCCCCCACCCCCACCCCCACCCCCACATCAAGGTGGACATGAGATTGGCGAAATGAATACAGCAGATGATACAGAGAGGAAAAAAAAATCGATAAAAAGTATGGAATATAACATTGTGCTTGGTTATTTTCCTATGTCACAACAAAACAAAACATTTCGGTGCAAACAGTTAATTTTTCCTCTTTTCCATTGAAGTCTGGTGGAGAAAAAAATACTTTTTCTATAATAAAATATGTGGTTTTTTGGTGTTTTTTTTTGTTTTTTGTTTTTCCTTTTTTTAATGTAACTTTTTTTTTTCTTTTTTTTGCAGAAAATAATTTTGTAAACTGTCACTTTGCGGGCAGGGCGGCTCGACGCCACGTGGGTCCCGGCTCGCCCGGTTCGAGGGTTCGAGGCTGCGCGAGGAGACCAAACCCGGGCTGGGGTGGCGGGCGGGGGAGCAGCGGGGGCGCGGGGGGGGGGGGGTGGCGCACAGCGGGCAGGGCGAGGGCGCTGGCGGGGGCCGGCGGGTTAGAGGTCGCTCTCGCCGTACAGCGCCGTGGAGAAGGACATGTAGTCCAGAGCACCGGGCACGGCGTCGGGGCCGGTGTAGGGGGCCATCCGGGCGATGCAGTACTCTGCCTGATCCGGCGGCAGCTCTCGGCGCAGCTCGTCCACCGTGATGTAGTTCTGCAGAGAGAGCGGGCGGGGCGGCCGGGACCCTCACTCAGGGCGGCAGGAAGTGCCCCGCCCTCCCGCTTCTGGATACGCAGGCATGTGTGTGCACACATATCCACGTGTACACCAAGTATACACGTGTGTTTATTATGCATACACAGGCATACATATACACCACGAAATACACAGGCATTTAAAATCTCCTGTTTGCCATTTCAACACCGACTTTGGCCGGCTTCCAAGCTAATTCCAAGTGGGAACTGCACCTGTAATTTCATGTACCACTCTAGTCTGCAGGAACCATGGGCAGGATCAACACCAGCAGGTACTCTGGTGGAAGACAGGGGACCCCACACCCACTCAAGGTGGGCTCTATGGAGGTCGTGTCATTTCATCAAATACAGTGAGCATCCAAGTTTGACACCCGGCTGCTGTCTCCTCCACCGCGTTGGCAGGTCTTGGGCCTGCCCCCGCCCCCACCCGGCCTGGCTCCCGGTCTAGGTTATCTGCTTGCCCATGACAGGCCTCCTTGGAAGCTGCTTCTCTTGGGAGCTTCAGGCTCCAGAAGGGCTCACTCACAGGATCTGACCCACAAGGTGGGCCCCTAGCCCCATGCCCTACTTCTTGCCAGAGTCCCCTAGGAACCAGTTTCAAGGAGGGTGGGGTTGATCAGATCCCTCCAGAAGTCAGGAGACCAGGCCCCAGAGTCACTTCAACAAGGTGGTTTCTGAGGGTCATTCCAGCTCTAGGTATGACTCTGATAAGGTGTCCCTGAACTTAAATCAGATCTTTAGGAACCTCTATAGGTTCAGTCTTTTTTCCCTTATGGATTGAGGCATTTCCAAAATCATAAATCCCTATTGGCTTTCGTTTTTTATAATTGAATCTTTCCCGTCTGAAAGGAAAGGATGGCATGAAGGATTAAAGGAAATCTGGCCTCTAGAATCCCTGCTTTGCTAGTTTCCCTTGGTGCTCCCACTTTTCCACTGCCAGGCAGGGAACTTGGGAAATTTGGAAACCAAAACGGATTGCTGCTTGGGGTAGACAAATGCGAGACATGCTTCCCTCCTGCTCCCCTCCAACCTTCCACACCTATGCCCAGAGTGATGTAAGGGTGACATCACCCTTACATCACTCAGTCACATACTCCCCCGACCCCCACTCTACCCACCTCTGCCACTCATCACTCCATCCCAAGTGTGAAGGAGTCCCACGCCCTGGCAGGAGACCCCTTTAAGCTAATATGTGTCCTAACACCTTAGCAGATGCCCAGGCATTACAGAAATGGGTAGAAGTGGACAGCACTGGGAGGCCCCAGCGGGAGGAAGAGGCTATGGGGTGCAAGTGGCCTCCCCTCCAGATCAGAGTGGCCCCTGCACGGTGCCCACGCCATAGCAGACCCACCTTGTCCCCAGCCAGGATCTTGAAGGAGGCCATGACTTGGTCTGCTGTGTCCGTGTCGGCCGTCTCCCGAGACATAAAGTCGATGAAGGCCTGGAACGTCACTACCCCCAGGCGGTTGGGGTCCACAATGCTCATGATGCGGGCAAATTCTGCCTCTCCCTGGAGAGAAGAGCCAACCCCAGGCCTGTCAGCCTCTCTGCCACAGCCCGCTGGGAATCTCTCCTATGGTCCTGAAGCCCCAGGGGGCTCAGAGTAGCCTGAGGCTGTCAGAGGCGGGGCACAGGGGCCCTCTGACCTAACCTGGGCTGTCCTGAGGGCATGACAGGGACACAACATCTAGGAGTGGAGACCCGGTTCAGGCTTCCCGCCCCCCTGCAGGTTCCCGGGGGAGCAAATGCTGATAATGCCGGTCACAGCTGTAATCACAACCACTGCACGCCAGGCGCTACTCTAACCACCACACACGTTTCATCTCACTTAACCCTCACCACGACCATAGGACACGGGCATTTATTATTTCCATCAGGCTTCCACATGAGAAACCCGAGGCCCGGACGGGCTTGGTGACTTGCTCAAGGTCACACGACCAGTAAGTAGTAGAGTTGGGACTTGAACTTGGATGGTCTGCCTCCACAGCCTGTGCTCTCCCCACCACCCCGTACTTTGTGTGTCAGACGTACTTTGTGTGCCCAGCATTCAGGGAAGTTCCTTCATTTAACCCTTACGACAGGCCTGCAGGGTTCCCCTGGTCCCCAAGCTGGAGCTGGGATTTACTCCTGGGCTCCCCACATAGACAGCCTGCGCCCTTGCTCTGCCCTGGGCAGCCCACAAGCTCTGCGCTCTGCATCATGGCTCAGGAGCTGCCCGGCCGCCCAGGTAGGCCCCTGCTCTGCTCAGAAGGCCTGCTTGGGGGCAGACCACTGAGAAAGTTGTGAAGGCCAAGGGGCGGCAGGCGTGGCTGGAGCCCCCACCGGGGCAGAGACAGAAATCTCTTGCTTCATGAAAAGACAAAGTAGAGCCAACTCGGGGCCAGAAAGGCCAAACTACCAGTCCTTCCTGCTGGCCTTGGGGTCAGCCCCGCCATCTGCCATGGGAGTGAAAAAGCCCATCTCCACAGTAAGTACCAAAAGACAACGCCAGCACCGAGACGGAGGGGAGAAGGCCAGGCCTCGGGGACACGCACAGGCCACGAGGCCGGGCCCAGACTTCAGGGCACCATCTTCCCCACCGACCAGAATCTTGAGGGCCCTCCGGGGAGAGCAGCCCCTAGCCTGGGGCCTCCAGCCTGCCCTGGCCAGGACTTGGCTTCTCTGGCCAGCTGGCTGGCCCTCGCCAGAACAGAGGGTGGGGTTTACATTACCATGTTGTAACCCATGGAGATAAGGCAGGCGCGGAAATCATCCGTGTCCATCATGCCTGTCTTCTTCTGTGGGGCAGTAGCGAGGGTCAGAGGCAGGAGGAGGAAGAGCCGGCCCGGGGCCAGGAAGACAGGGAACAGATGACCAGAGGGGAGGTCAAGGTATACGGTTGGGAGGTTTGGAGGGGAAAAGGAACACAGGAAGAGACACATCCACAGGGAGGAGAAAGAATAGGGAGGTACAAAAGTTGGTCCACAGGATGGAGGGCAACGAGGAGAGAGGAAGGTGGGCCCCGAGCAGGTTCCCACGAAAGACAACCAAGGGCAGAGGTCAGAGGTAGGAGCCCGACGCAGGCCAGGCAGGGACAGCAGGAGAAGACGAGCCCCGAGGCCCACAGGAAAGGGAAGACAGGGAGATCCAGACAGAGAGAGAAAAGAAAAAGGAGAAACGCGTTATTTCTCGCCCCGGATGCCACCCCTGAGCGTGCTCCATGCAGGAGGCGAGTACCTGGGGGTCGTTGCCAATATCATAACCCAAGCTGATGAGGCAGGCTTTGAACTCCTCGGGACCCAGCGTGCCGGAGTGATCCTGGGGCCGCCGTGCGCCAGGCAGCGAGCCATGCGGTGCCAGGGAGGTGGAGGCCGTGAGGGGAGGGGGGTGGGCCATGCCCCGGGTGGAGGGTGGTGTGTGTGGGGAGACACAGGGACAAAGGCATGCGGACGGAGAGGGTGGAGGGTGGAAGGGGCAGGGGAGGAGGGGAAATAAAAGTGCACACGGTTAGACACACGGACGAGGTCCAGAGGGTGCCCTCTCCCTGGCACACACAGCCCTGCTCCGGGAAGCAGGCCAGAGGGGAGCACGGTGAGCCGTGGGGGTGCCCAGCCCACCCCAGCCCCAATGCCCAGACCCGGCTTTCTAAGAGGGCCTCACCCACCTCACCCAAGAGGCTGGAGGACAGTGAAGCAGGCAGAGGTGGTGGGCAGCACCTGGCCCCATGCTTCCACCCCTCTGGCCGCCCCGGAGCCCCAGGGCACTGGGAGGGGCAGCCCACACAGAACCCAGCCTGTCCCTGAGCTAGGATGAGAACCCATGACTTAACATCACTGACACCCCCATAGCGTCTCCCGAAGGCTGTGGGGTGGGGTGGGGGGTGCGGTGGGGAGGAAGCCTCTGCTCCTCTGTCCTGAGGCAGAGGCAAGTGATAGTCCCCACAGCCAGGGGACATCAGGCCTGCCCTTAAGGCCATGGTAGCCTTGCTCCCAAGGGTTGACCCCTCGTGGCAGAAGAGCAAGTGTCGTGGGCCAAATAGCCTGTCTCTACCCACTACATGAGCTCTTGCTTCAGAAAAGCAGGGAAATTCACAGGACACCAGGACAGGTTGATAGCACTTCCTGCCCAGGAACTGGCCCGGCATGGCCGTCCATCCCCTAGGCAGTGCCCTCCAGGGCCCTGGGGCAAGGGTTGGGGGCTGCTCTAAGTGCAGGGGCTCTCACCCGGTCAAAGTGGTTGAAGGAAGCTCGGAACTCATTCATCTGCTCCTGGCTGATGCCTTTGGCATCTCGGGTCAGGATCTGATTCTCCACCTCATTGATGGTCCTGGCAATGGTGGTGAGGAGCTGCTCCCAGCCCACACGGATGTGCTAGGGGTGCATGAGGGGCCTGTCATCAAAGGGCACCCCCCCAGGCCCGGACCCAGGCCGCTCATGGCTACTCCCTTCCCCCAACTGTCAAAATGGCCCAAGCAATCAAATCCAGCCTTCTGTCCAGATTTACAGCATCACCAGGACAAGGACAACACACTCTCTAGGACAGAGAACCCAGATGATGATCAGGGAAGTTCAGGCAGGTCGGTGGCCTCTGCCTGGGACAGCAGAGACCAGAACTGACAGCGTGGGTCAGGTCAGGAAGGAGGGCAGGTTTGGTAGAGGGAAGGATTAAAGAACAAAGCCTGGGTAATTCCCCGTACATCCTGCTCTGTGACCTCACGTACGTGCCTTCGTGGCCCGAACAATTCATCGCCTGGAAAGCAGGTGCCTAAGCCAGTGTTTGGAGACCACCCGCATCTGAATCACCAGGGTGCTTGTTAAAAATTTTGATTCCTCAGCCCCACCCCAGACCTTGTGAATCAAATTCTGGAGATGGAGCCTGAAAGTCTGCATACTCAACAAGCTCCCTGGAAATTCAGAAGGCCCTGAGGACTGAAGACCCTGAGCTCTAGGAGTGAGAAGCAGTGTGTATCCCCTCACTCCAAAGAGTCTGTCCTCCTAGTATGACCAGCTAGCTTCCTTGGAAGATGAGTAACTGTCCCCTGCCCCAGCCCAGGGGGCAGGGAGCAGAATGGGATCCAGGGCTCCCTTCCTGGAGGAGCAGAGTCGGCGCCACCCACCTCCATGGTGTAGTTAGTGTGCTTGTTGTCGAAGATGAGAGCCTCCTGGATGAGCTGGTGGTCGCCCTCCAGCTGGTCGATCTTGGGCTTGTAGTTGACGATGCTCTTCTCATACTGCCGCAGGTGGCTGAGCTGGTCCTCCAGGGTCCCGTGCATCTCAATGGAGATCCGCCCAATCTCCTGCTCACCCAGAAGCAAGCCCTGGTCAGACTACCCCACTCTGCGCCCCTAGGGTAAGGACTGGGGTGCCTAGGTCATCAGTCAGCCCCTCAGATGATTCCTCAGTTCCTACTCCAGCCCCAGGGAACCTGTCAGTGGTAATTAGTAAGCCGAGAACAAGACACATTCAGCAGGGACGCACTTTGGCATGGAAACAGCATCATAAAGGGGTATGACAAACACTGTCATCATCAGATGAAATACTTCCTGTCTCTCAAGTAGCTCTCAACCTCAGAAAGGGGCTGCAAGGTCAGTTGCTAACCTAAATGCTCATTCCCCTGCTTGCCATTCAAACTCCCCGCCCAAGCCTTGTTCCCAACTGTCACCCATCTCAGGGACTCTCTCTGTGCCCAGGGAGCCAGATTCCTCACAGCCTCAGAGCACCGGACTTACCTCCTCAGTGGCTATGCCTGCCTTGGCCTGCCTCAATCCCACCTGCCCCATGGGCCAGGCCTAATCCCCCTTCCTGTCTGTCCTTCATCCATGTAAACAAACATTTGGAAAAGCCCTTTCTGTGCGCTCAATTCGATCCAGGAAATATTTCCTGAGCACCTACTATGCACAATGTGCTAAGCAGATAGGGCTGGGGTACAGGAGAGACACAAACATGACCTTAAGATGGTCTTTGCCCTCAAGGAGCTCAGAGGGACACCATGCTCTAACCCTAGCAGTGCCCCCTTCCCTGATCTACAGAACCCCAATATCTGGCCCAACGATTCAATAAAAAGTTCTATGCCTGCCCGAGTCTCGGTTCTCTCTCTGGAAAGATCCTCCTCTTTGCTCAGGAGGAAGGGAGGCCTGGTTAGCCAAATAAGCCGAAGTAAGCTAGTCAGTTCCCCAGGCACTCATCCCTCCATGGGACTTTCTCAGGTGGCTCTTCAGTGGCATCCCTGTGCAGGTCTTCGCTCCCGAACCAGACATTGGGACCAACCCACTGGCCTTCCCTGACAGGCTCCACACCCTCTGTAGGGCAGCAGACCAATCTTGAACCTATTTAGGACTGCATTCCTCCACAAGTCTCGCCAAGGAGGAGACAGGGCAAGCCTGACTGGCTGGGACGGTGCTGGGAAGGGGTGGAAACCCCTATCCCTGTCTCCCATGATGGGACTCACCTCCATCTTGGTCTGAATCCAGGGCCCGATGACATTGGCCTGGGCCGCGAACTGCTTGCGTAGCCTCTCGTTGTGCTGCTGGCGGGCATGCTCCTCTGTCAGGGCCTGGTCCCTCCGTGGCACCAACTGCCGCACCTGGGGTGGGAACAATCACAGAACCTTGGGAATGGACCAGCCACCTGCCCCATTCTTCAGATCAGGGAATGGAGGAGCCATGAAGGGAAGGGGCCAGTCAGTAAATAGAACAAGAGTGAACATGTTGACCTGTTCCAGAAATTCAGTCATTCATTAACTTGGCAGAGGAACGCTTGCCATGTAATGATGAAATAAAAAAATAAATAAAATCAATGAAAATCAACAACAAAAAAAGGTAAAATCCCTGCCCTCATAAAACTTGCAATGGCTCGGCCACAACGTCCCACCAGCCCTTGGACTCACGTGGTCCCACTTGCTATTGATCTCCTGAGGAGTGATGGTTGTGTAGGGGTTGGTGCCCGCCATGTTGACGTGGTAGGTCTGGACAATCTTGGACACCTCGTTGTGGATACCCAGGATGGCCAGGCGTTCCTTGTCGGCATCAGGGAGGGTGGCCTTGAACTGCTCGTGGGCTGTGGTCAGTCCCTGGATGCAAGAGAAACACAGTGACTGGTGCCTCGTGTGGGCAAGATGAACTACGGGAGCCCTACAGGTCCCAGGGTAGAGGTGGGTGGGAAGGCCACTGAAGGCATGGCCCCACACCAGCGGGGAGACCTGGAGCATCAACCAAGGATGCTCATGGCTGAGAACCAGGAGAGCAGGGCTGGCCACGGGGAGGTGAAGGCAGAGCCATTAAAGCAACCGCTTCATGCCTGTGGCTGGTAAAGTCAGGGGCGACCACCCTAGAGTGTGCACCGCCCCGCAGTCAGGTCGGGGACAAGTCTGCTTCCCAGGTGACCTCCCCCAACCCAGGCTCTCCCTCTGCAAAATCTTTTAAACCTAATACACCACAGCTGTATAAAAGAATGGGGAAGTGGTTTATTACAATGCAATGAGCTCCAAGATATTTAAAGATAAAGGGTTCAGAATACAGTACCCAACAAAAGCTACTTTTTGTGTTAAAAAGGGGTATGGGGAAGAACGTGTTAATAAATAAATCTATTTGCCTGCATGTGCAGAGACTGCGGGGCTGGGGGACAAAGGTAGGAGGGACAATTTATCGTATATTCTTTTTACCTTTTCGGTTTTACACGACCTGCATAAATTACCTAGTCAAAATAAATAAAATGCAATTCTTCCAAACCTATCAACTCCTTGCTCGCTATCTCCATTCCCCCATCCTCTCCCTAGAGAGCAGTCATGCAGGAGTAAGGTTTGCAGAGTGAGGTTTCCACGGGTGTCTGGTGGGGGTGCAGCTTCCAGGGGTGAGGGGTCCGCAGCGCACCTGGATCTCCTCGATGGTGTGCACGATGAAGGTGTCCTGCAGATCCTCCATGGCCCCCTCCATCCAGTTGTTGAAGGGTGCAGCCCGCTTGGCATACTCCAGGTACAGCTGGTCAATGGTCTCCAGCAGTTTCTCTGTCCGCTAGGAATGGCAGTTGAGGGGAGGGGGTGGATAGAAGGGTTGCAGCAGAGTCAGATCCAGAATCACCACTCCCTGCTCCCCCCACCCCTGAACCCCCAAGGTCCTCCCGGCCAGCCACAAGGGGTCCAAGTCTGGAAGCACCAGACTGTCAGACCGAAAGAATAGACTTTCTCTGGGACACTACTTCTTAATGTGGGGTCTACGGACCATCCCACATTGGAATCACCCGGCCTGGCCCCCGGTCTGGTGTGTAAATAGGAAAATTCTCCAAGGGCTGGGGTTGGGCTGTGAAGTGCACTGAACGATGAGGGGGAGGTATGGTCAGGGCCACAAAGGAGGCGTCTCCATTAAGGCAAAGCCCAATCTGGCGCCAGGGTGAACCTTCAACAGGCCACGGCAGGTCCAGGCAGCGCAGTGGAACCTTCTGGCCCAAAGCAAAGAGGCACACAGAGCTGCCATCTCCCTCAGGGGCCCTCACCTCCAAAGCTTCCCTCCGCTTCTGGGTTAGGGCTCCCAGATTATCCCACTGGTCACAGATCTTTTGGCACCGGGCGTTGACACTGGGTGAGTCGTAATAGTCCAGCTCACTGGAAGGGAAGAGACAGGAAGAGTCAGGTGACCCAGGTTACCTCCATGGCCTGCTCTCTTCTCCCTGGGGCTATGGGTGCGCTCCCTTCACCAAGACCTTCCACGTGCCCTCCCACCCCCAACTCCGTGGCTTTCAGAGGACCACTGGGAGATGAATGAAGGCCCGTTCTAAGGCCCCCCCTGCACCTGAGCTGGAGGCGATGCAGTCTTGACCCCAATGTCCAATGGCAGGGAGCCACTGAGGCCCAGCGAGAGCTCAGAGTGCACATGGTCATCCTCTGGTCCTGCACTACTTACAGGGAAGGACCAGAGGCCCTCCACGGGAAGGGTCACAGGCTCCTTCTCCACCTGGGGGATACTCAGAGTCCTCTGTATTGACGCCCTTCCCACTGGGGCACCGGCTGTACCCAGCCCCCTCACTTTTCACGGCCACGCCCCACTTCCCCCAGCAGCCCCAGCCCTCACTGGGCCTCGCATACTTGAGTTCCTGTGCGATGGCGGCAATTTGCTCCACGCGGTCCTGGTGGGCGGCGAGGTCACTCTCAAAGGCCTCATGCTTCTTGAGCAGGGCCTTGATCTCCGAGAGAGTGGCGGTCTCGTAATCCTTCTGCCGTAGCATAGCCTCTTTGCCTGGGTTCAAAGAGAGGGACACAAGGCTAAGCGGAAGCCGGGGCCCCCCATCTTCTTGGCCCCAACCATCCACCCCTTGGGACCCCAGGAACCCCATTTCCGGGAGTACATCCCCAGAAGATGTCCACCAGATAGCTCTCGATCATCTGCAGTTCGAGAAAGCAGATGTGCAACTGAACATCCCCTACGGGGCCAGGTAAGGGAAGTTACTACCTTCCATGGAACATGTACCACGTTCCATGGCCATGAGGAGCAGTTACATACAAAGGCTGCGCAGGGCTATGCCCTATGGTATAACCAGGAAAAAACAAGCCAGGCACCTCAGGGGCACCCCATCTTTAGAGTTTCTCCAGCTATTGTTGCTAGCCCCCAGCAGCCCTGCAGGGACCCCTCCCCTGAATTAGTCTCAGTTTCTCAGCATGTCTAGTGCCCTCTGCAAATAATCCACCACTGGCCAGAATATTCCCTGTCAGGGACACTGCCCTCTCTTTAGGAGTGGGGCAGGGCTTGCATTTCTTGGATCCCTCTTTTCCAGGAGGAAATGGGATGAGAAATGAACCTCTTGGGGCTGTCACTACATGACGTCCACCAGCTGTCTCGGGAAACACCCGGTACCAGACTGGGGCTGCCCTGGCCTTGCCCACACGCCCACCTTCCACGTCTGTGTCCACCAGGGATGTTCTGCCCTGCTCAGCAAACGAAAGCTGGGCCGTGAGGTCGGAGACTGTGCCTCATGTGGCCCTCCTTCCCTTCCCTCTACTTCTCTTTCCTTTGTTTTTTTTTTTTTTTTTTTTTTTTAAGATTTTATTTTTAAGTCATCTCTGCACCCAATGTGGGGCTCGAATTCAAGATTGTGAGATCAAGAGTTGCACGCTCCCCTGACTGAGCTAGCCAGGCACCCCTCCGCTTTCTTTTTTCTTTAAGTCCAAATAATAATATGACAAGTTTAGGGGAAAAAATTACAGATGAGCCTACCTATCTACCCCTTTTCAGTCTTTCCTTATACGGAGGCTGTGGTAAGACCATAGGGTATATGTAAATTCTGTTTCCTGCTTTTCAAACATTCAGCAGCACACCATCAGAGTCTGCCTTGGCGCCAGCTTTCCCACGTGCCCCCTCCGGTGGCCAGCGTTCCATCACGTGGCCGAACCACCAGTGGTGTAACCACCTGCCGCCCTACCGTGTGGCATTCAGGGCCCTCGGCTTGTGCTATTATAGAGGGTCTCATGGCAACCATCCGCAGACGTGTGATTTCCCCACATTTAGGGTTAATTCTTTAGACAGTCTCAAGAATTCCTAGGTCAGCAGGCAAGAACACCGTTAGGTGGGGATGTGTGTCACCGGACTGCTTTGCCCAGGGGCTGCGCCCGCGTCTGCCGCCAGCGTGCCGGCACTTCTCATGTCCTTGCCGGCGGCTGGCCAGCTGATGGGGTCCCTGCTCTGTACCTTTCTGTGAGCGGTTCCTTGGCCCTGGAGAGGACATGATAGAAGCGCATGGGTGAACTGGTACAGTTTCTAGTACTCTGCACCATCCGTACCTACATAAAGAACTTCGCACATGTGTGGGGGGGCAGGGGGGCAGCGACCTCACATCCTAGCGTTCTTATAACACGGAGCGAAACCCAACCTCCTCAGGCTGAGTCAAGCACACTCCCGTCTCCTACCAAGCCGGGCAGCTCCTGAGTGGCCACAGCGTACGGCTGTCCCTAATCGTCTCCAGCCTGAGATCAGAGGAGCCCAATGGAGCCCAATGGGGGAGTCTGGGGACATTGTGCCCCAGCAGCCAATAGGGTCTGCCGCAGGGGCTCCAGCCGAAGTGGCTGCAGAACCCTAGGAGGCGGGCGGCGTGGATTCTTCTCCAGCTCTGGCCCAGGTTCTGGGGAAAAGACGATTCCAGGTGTGATTCTCTCTCTTTGGAGTTAACTTCGGCCGTCAACAAGCAGACACCAGACATGGCCCCAAATGCCTCTGAGTTGGAGTAATGGAAACACATTTGTGCTAACAGGGAAAAGGCTCTAGGTCACTATAATTGGGGCCAGAAGGCAGTGGAGGAAGAATATCCAGGGCTACCATTTACTGAGTACATTCTACGTGTCATGCACTAATCTAAGCATAAAAGGTACTTGTGATACTTATGCCTACAACGATCCTACGAGGTGGTATGCTGAGTTGAACAGGGTCCCCCAAAACTCATGTCAACCCAGAACCTCAGAATCTGGGCTTATTTGAAAATAAAGTCTCGGGGCACCTGGGTGGTTCAGTCGGGTTAAGCGTCTGACTCTGGATTTCGGCTCAGGTCATGACCTCAATGTTTGTGAGTTTGAGCCCCAAATCGGGCTCTGTGCTGAGAGTGCAGAGCCTGCCTGGGATTCTCTCTCTTCCTCTCTCTGTCCCTTCCCACCCCCCTCAAAAATAAATAAATAAGCATTAAAAAAAAAAAAAAGGAAAAAGAAAACAGGGTCTTTGTAGATGCAATTAGTTAAGATGAGGTCATATGAGATTAGGGAGGCGACTAAATCCAATGACTGGTGTCTTTATTAGCAAAGGAAAGAGAAATTCCGTCACTGAGACGTAGAAGCAGCCATGTGGGGACGGAGGCAGGGAATGAACTAAGTCAGTGACACCAAGGATGGCCAGCAACCCCAGACGCCAGGAAGCAGCACAGATGGCCTCCGGCTCAGAGCCTCCAGAAGGCATCAATTCTGCCGACGCTTTCCCTTAGAACCCCTCCTGACCTGTGAGAGAACACGTTTCTGTTAAGCCAGCCAGTGTGTGGTCATTTGTTCTGGTGGCCCTAGGAAGCTAACACAGGAGAGGACACACGATCATCTGCATGTTACAGAAGTTGCTGGTCCAAATGTACTCTGCTTCTAGGTGGTAGAGTCGGGATTCGAACCCCAACCTAACGGACTCAGGGAAGAAGAAATCATCACGGTGACAAGAACCATCAACAAATTACACACACACAGCATCGTACCATGCCAGGAACTCTTCTCGATGCTTCAGATGTAGTAATCCATCAAATTCTCATAAACCTATGAAGTTGATACTCTGATTATCCCCACTTTGCAGACGAGGAAACTGAGGCAACCAAAGGGCTGATGAACTTGTCTAACATCGAGCAACCAGTAAGACACAAGGCAGAACAAACCAAAAAGCAGGAGAGAAAGGAGTCGTGGCCTGGCAGTTCAGTCAGCGGAGCACGAGGGTCAGAACCCTCCAGGAGGCAGGAGGTCAGGCTGGCCTTACCGTCCGTCCAGGCCTCGTGGATGGAGGCTTTCTGCCGGAATTTCTCTGCCAGGTGGTCGAGCCGCTCCAGCCTCCGGATCTCGTTCAGCAGCCACTCCTCGTAGCCCTTCTCTGCCTGCTCTAGGCAGCCCCAGGCATTGTTGATGTCCTGTAGGGATGAGAGGCATGGGGTCAGCCCCACCTGGCCCCCAAGACCCGCAGAGCTGCCCCAAGCCTTCTGGAAGAAGCCCCTTTCTCATCTCAGTTGTACCCACCCAGCCCTCTACTGGTGTTAACCTGGGCTTCTGGACACCAGGCCTCCCGGGCAGGGAGTGAGGCCCAAGTCCACGTGGGCCACCCAGCTATTGGGCTGTGGGTGTGCAGCTCTGTGAAGAGCCCAAGGCCCTCTGTGACCCAGGATTCTGGCCAATCAGAGGCTGGAGGGCCAGCCAGTGGAAAAGAACAATAACTGAATGAAGCAAGCAGGCATGGGAGCCTCCCAGCCTCCCCACATTTCTGGATCTGTTCATGGGCTCTGGGCAGTAGCCTGGAGCCTGCAGGGACCCTGGCCTGGGCGAGCTGGCCACGCACCTGAGGACAGTGACGGCTGCTGAGTACAACCCACAGCCCTTCAGGCAGGGAGCCACCCACCGGGTCGTCTCTACAATTAGCACAAGCGTGCCCGCTGGGCACATGTGGGCTGAAGCCAGCCTGCCCGCCACCTGGGGCCCAGGGGACAGGCCGCATCTACCCAGAGGGGGCACTTCTAACTCGCACAGAACACCCTCTGGTCAGCTGAGGCTCTGGCCACCTAAAAGCTGCAGATGCAGCCTGGAGTCTATAAAAAGACTGCAATTTTCCAAAGTGCATACACAATGGAAAGGGCCTATTTCTTTCCTCCAGATTCCCTGGGATCCTGCCGGCTTCCAATGCTGTTTGCTGGCTTGGCCGTTCCCTGCCCTTCCCTTTTATGTCCATGCCTTCTCATGATTTCTCATTTTGAAGGCCAAAAGCTCTATCTTGGTGGGTTTTTAAATTTTCTTTTGCATGTTTGTCTGTCTCATAACATTTCTCCCTGAGTCTGAGAGAGGGCAAGAAGGAAGGGGAAATAACGTAAGTAACATAAATGAAGATAATTTAACAACTTGGAAAGCCATTCACAATATAATTTTAGTTGGGTTTTTAAAATATTTTTTAATGTTTTATTTACTTTTGTGAGAGAGAGGGAGAGAGAGAGAGAACACAAGCGGGGAGGGGCAGAGAAAGAGACACACACACACAATCTGAAGCAGGCTCCAGGCTCTGAGCTGTCAGCACAGAGCCCGACATGGGGCTTGAACTCGTGAACAGTGAGATCATGACCTGAGCTAAAGTTGGATGCTTAAGCTACTGAGCCACCCAGGCACCCCTTAGGTTTTTTGTTTTGTTTTTTTTTTTTTTTTTAAGCAGCTTATTAAGTAAAACATGCTTTAGAATTCCCTTAAAAATCATATTTACGTAGGGCGCCTGGGTGGCTCAGTTCGTTAAGTGTCCAACTCCTTTTTTTTTTCCCCAAGTTTATTTTATTTCTTTTTGAGACAGAGACAGTGCAAAAAGGAGAGAGAGAGAGAGAGAGAGAGAGAGAGAGAGAGAGAGAGAGAATCCCAAGCAGACTCCACACTGTCAGCGTGGAGCCAGATGCAGGGCTCACAAACCATGAGATCATGACCTGAGCAGAAATCAAGAACTGGACAGTTAACTGACTGAGCCACCCAGGCGCCCCAAATGTCTTCTGACTTCAGCTCAGGTCATGACCTCAAGGGATTTGTGGATTAAGCCCTACGTCGGCTCCGTGCTGATGACCCAGAGCCTGCTTGGGATTCTCCCTCCTCTCTTTCTCTGCCCCTCCCTCCACTTGTACTCTTTCTCTCTCAAAATAAACACATTTTAAAAAAAATCCTATTTACATAGACTAAAAGAATCTTTTCCAAAAAACACTTTATTTCAAAACAAATTTTTAAGTTGATATTGGATAGTTAAGATTATGAGTAATTTCTATTTTCTGTATTTAGCAGATTTGTATCTTTGAAATATCCTACCAAAAAAAAAAAAAAAAAAAAAAAAACCACCAACTCATTACTTGTTTAAGGTAACACATTTTTTTTTTTTAAGTGCTTAAAAAAGATTTTACAGAGGGGCACCTGGGTGGCTCAGTTGGTTGAGAATCTGACTCTTGCTTGGGCTCAGGTCACGATCCCAAGGTCGTGGGCTCAAGCCCCGGGTCGGCTTGGCACTAAGAGTGGAGCCTGCTTATGATTCTTTCTCCCCTTGTCTCTCTCTCTGCCCCGCCCCTGCTCATGCTCACATCCTCTCTCTCTCTCTCAAAATAAATAAATAAAGTAATAAAATGTTTAAAAAAGTAAAAATCACCCTAATTGCTACTGAATTATGCCCTCTTTGGTTCAATATGTCAAGAGGCACTTAGTTTGCAGAGATGGTTTTCTAAGGTGGGGGGAGGGGGTGCTGGGAGGCCCGGGTGGATATTCAGGGGTCTGGCAGGACAGGTCTGACCTGGGATGGTCAGGAGACAGGGGGCTTGAGTCTGGGTGGCAATCTGGAAGGGAGAAACGATTTCTGGAACAGCGTATGCAGGTGGAAGGAAGCCCGTCCCGCCCTGTCCCGCCCTGTCCCGCCCACGGTGCCGCATTCGGCGGGAGCAGCTCGCTCACCGAGACCATCCTGCCCTCGGAGGGCATGAAGGCGGGCCGGTTGCTGAGGCGCAGCTTGGTCTGCAGCGTGTTGAAGTTGATCTCCAGCTGGCACTTCTCCTGCACCTTGGGCGGCTTGTGCAGACGCCGGTAGTCCCGGAAGTCCTCCAGCTTCTGCTGCATGGCGTGCATGGTGTTCTCCGGCGCCCGGTTCTCCAGCCACGGGATGGTGCGGCGGATCCACTCCAGCAGCTGGGGGGAGGGGCACGCGGAGGGCGTGAGGATGCTGGGAGGGGGGCCCGGGGCTGCCTCCCTTCCCTCCTACGGCCTTTGGGCCCCTTCCCTGACAGGGGGAGCCGGGGGATGTCTCTCCTGACAGCATGTCCCGTCCCAGCTACCACTCCCCGGCAGTAGAGGCCAGGCTCCAGGAGAGCCACAGGCTTCACGCAGCCTGGCCACCAGCCTCTTCTCTGCCAGGGGAAGGGGTTAACTCAAGCTCTGCCCAAGGAAGAACCGTGGACCTGGCAGGAAGTCAGCCAGACCAGGAGGAGACCCGAGCTCTGGGTCCAGCCCCACCAGCTGGCTGGGCCTCGGTGTCCTCTGTCCCGGGGAGGTAACAACCATAACAGCCGCTTCCTGAGGCCCTTGTCACCCGGGATCTAGAATTCTAGAATGTGGGCCTCTGACTCAAAAAGGAAGAGGCTGGCTTCTGGGGCACAGGCAGGGAACAGCCTGGATGAGGTGATGACGGTGGAGAAAGTGGAGGAGGAGTGGAATGGGTGACAGGAAACAGAACGAGCACCTGCAAGGTGCCAGCGTGTCCCCCAGACGGACTCATCGGAATGAGGATTGGGATCCCATGGGGTTCTGTGCTGTGACTCCTGCCCCAGGTTACAGAGAGGTAAACCGAGGCGCCGTGAGGTTATGTGACTTGCCAAGGTGACCAAGCTGGAATGGCAGAGCTGGGCTTACACCTGGCACCTGCGTTCTTACTATGCTGGATGGCAGATCCACCAAGAGGCTGGGCTGAGCTGTTCAGAAGGCTGATTTCTTTTAGGCAAGTGGAGCCCTACCCCAAATATAGTCAACGGCAGAACAGCAAACCCAGCCCTGTCTCCTCCTGTCCCCTGGGTGGGCCCAGCTGCCTAGCGAGCCTGAGGCAGCACTGATCCCATCTCCAGATCACATCCTCTCAGAACCAGGCATACTGTTTTTCTAGGCCAAGCGACTCACAGAACAACAGTATACCAGGCTAGAAAGGCCCTTGAGATCCCTTGGCTTAGCTCTCACTCGGCAAGGGGAAAAAACCCAAGACCCAGAGAGGTGAAAAGTTTCCCGGGCTCACTGTTTGTTGGCAAGAAACACAGCCTACGACTCGGCTTTCTGGAGCCTAGAGATGAGCCCCACCTCTGCCCTGGGTCAGCTGTGCCGGGACCAAGGACTACGCCCAGCCTGGGGCTGTACCCCAGGGATGGGTCTGGAGGTACAGGCTCTGGGGGCTCCCTCTTCTCCCGGGGTGGGGTAGCAGAGCCCTGCCGGAGCCAGCTGGGGGAACTCAAGAGGTACCCACATCGCTGGCCAGCTTCTCATAGTCTTCCATAAGCTGCTCGTTCTCCTGGTTGACGGCCAACACCTTGCAGATGCGATTGGCTGCTGTCTCCGCCTGGCAACAAGAAAGGGCGTGGGTGTCACGGTCAGCCCTGGGCAGCAGGAGCTCCCGCCCTGCAGCTCTACCGGCAGGAAGTCAGCCCCTGAGGCTTTCAGTCCACATCTTCCTCCTCATCCTCTGCCAGCCCATGCCGGGTCCCACAGGTCAAGTGAGCCCAAAGAGAGATCTTGGTGGCTGAACCGGGGCCCTTGGAGAAGGACCAGAGTTTGAGGCCAACCATGCACGTTGGGAAGTAACTAATGTGATGACTGATACGTTCAAAACGGTCAGCTCAGGTAAAGAGGGCAGAAAAATTCATGCCAAGCCTACAATCCCAAGTGGAGGCCCTGGGGTCCCCGAGGCTCAGGCTCTCGGGTTGGATTTGCCAGGATCTTAGGAGATGCAGGAATTCAAACCTGGGAGTCCAGAATGAGGTGCTGACTGAGAAACAAAGGGGCCTACAGAATCTGCTCCTGGCTCAAAGCCCAAAGAACATTAGAGAAGACTCAGGGACCCCTACTGCATGAAGGGCAAGACTTCAGGATCAAGCCAGCATGCACAGAATGTCCAGAAAGCTGGGCACTGGCACGTCTGGGAAAGCGGAGGCCTCATGCTCAGTGAGTGCCGGGCAAACAGACACAGGACGCAGGTTTTGGCAACAAGAGGACTGAAAGGAAATCAGATGCAAAGGTCCGGAAACTCCAGGGACACCACCTTCTTGGGCCATGGAAGGCACCGTGGACTTAACACCAGCAAGGGCCAGGTGGTCCTAAACCACCAGGAGCTCAGGTAACCTTTAAATTCATCTGTTTTCTTGTGTACATCATAACCCAACTCCAAGGGGAGGGGAACTCAAAGCCTTTTTGGGGTCCTGGGATAGAAAGACAGCCTGGGAGTAGGAGCAGATAACGCCTATTAGAGGAGGGTGAGCCTACAGATGACAAGGGTTTAGGGGATAGAAAGATGGGACCTCACAACTGGTTGATGAACAAGGCAAAATGGGTTTTGACTGCAGCAAGATAAACTGAGGCTAGGCATGAAGAAGAACTTCCTGAGAATGAGGGTGCTTTGAACTGAGAAGGAGTAATTAAAATGTAAATGTTTTTTCTTTGCAAAACTTTTCAAATAGGACACACAGCCACCAAATCCCATGATTGGGAGTGGCTGCTGGGATGGGGGGGCGTGCAGAATGAGGTCAGCATAAAGGTCTTTTCAAACTCAAAGTCAGGAGATCACACCCCCCGCCCCAGGCAAGGTGTTAGAGCAGGTGGGCCTCCACCAGGCAACTGGGAATGGCTAGAGGGCCTCCAAGATGGGCACTTTGAGTCTTGGGTCTCAAGAAACTGAGGCAAGGAGTCACATCCTTAGACCTTCACCCCCCTGCCCTCTGACCTAACTCTGCCCTGGAGATGCCATGACCATTTCTTCCATGGAGCTCTTGATTGATTGTCCTTCCTCTTAAGAACTAACAAGTAACCACAGGGAATACCAAAAGGTGACAAGGAGAGAAATTCTTTCCTGGAGACTGTGCCAGAAGACGTGGGGCCCTTGGAAAGAGCAAGGTCATGGGAAACATGCCAATGTGCCCCATGAAGAGGGCTGGGGGTAGCAATCTGCCTGAAGCGACCAGGCCCACTTCCTGTGAAGGCCGGGGAAGGGGACACAGGGGCCAGTGGTCTCTGTGCTGACATAAGTAAGCTATGCCCAGCATGCTGACCAAGTGGGTAAGAATCAGAGGTGGCCACGCATCACAGGCAAGAAGCGGCTGCCACCGTGATGTCTCATGGATAAAACCCTCCTTGGCCTCGTTACCCCCGACGCATCTTGAAATCCTGGGCTCAGTGGTCATAAGCTTTGACTTGTGTGTCAGTCGGTCAAACTGGCAGACTGAGTGAGGCCTGCGTTCATGGGATTTTAGGAGATAATCCATTGAGCCTCAGGAGCCTCACCCATCCGCAGAGCCTGTTGACGGACTGTTCTAGGATCAACAGAGGCTCCTTTTGGATGCCGTCTGGGGGACGTTCCCAGGTGGGCCACCTGGGGACTTTTTGCAGAGACCCACCTCTTTCCCAAGCTTGCGGCTCAGCCTGCCCCACTCCTAGGTGGCTTCACCAGCAGAGACTGAGAAAACCACTCATTATAACCAGGAAATCTGTCTTTGGAAAGAAAGCACGGGCATCATGGAACAAGAGAGCTTTCTTTAAGAGAGCTGTCTGCAAACTCCATCTGGATTGCCTCTGCCCTCGAGGGACAGCCCAGCTTCCACGGTTACCTTTAGGAAGGAAGAAGACTCCTGGAACCCAGATTTAATGTTAGGGGAAAAAAGAAAAAAAAAAAAAAAAAAGTAGAAACCTCAAGACCTTGACCCATCTCTTTCACTCACTGCTTAACTCCCTCCCCCAGGCTGGCAGTCTCACCCTTTACAAGGTCCCTTTACAAAGAAGGGTTCAGTCATCCACCACCACCAGCCCAGGAGGTCACAGAGACCAGGCAGGAAAGGCCAATGTGGTAAGGCCTGAAGGACATAATCCCTGGGGTGGAAGGCAAGCGGGACTCTTGAGCGTGGGACCCAGGCTTACCCTAGCACCCCACTTTCTGGTTTTCTAGAAACTGTTTCTTCCGTGGCCACAAGAACGCCATCACCATGAGGGATTTAGGAGAGAGGTACTTAGCACCACCAGCTCCTAAAGAGACCGCCCAAAGGAGAGATTTGTTCTAGGGGAGGAAAGATTCATTCTCTGAGAGAAACAGAAATTGAAACGCCATCAGAAAAACAACCGTAGGAGAGTCCTGGCCTCGGGCAGTTCCCGCAAGAGGAGATGGGCTGTTCCAGAACCCAAGAAGCAAAACCAGCGTGCCCAGGCCTTTCTGATGTTGGCAGAATTTGCACAAGGGGTGGAAGCGTAAATATCGTAAATGGGCTGAGAAAATATTTTGTAACACTAGGCAATAAACACACAAAAAAGGGAGACTTCTAGAAATCTGCATTTGCCTTCCCTTGGTTTATATTTTCACAACTTACTTTAAGTTATATTATTATACAGCTTAACACAGAACAATCTGTTTGGCTTTATATTAGTAACTTTTTTTTTAAGTTATGGACTCTTACTCCTGGAGTACTAATAACTTAGCTATCCCAACTGAAACTCTGCTATCCCAAAGCCACACTGCTGTGCTAACACGCAGCATCGAACTCGCTGGTACAAGGTAGTTAATTAAGGTAACACCTAACACCCAAATGTGGCCAAATGACGCACAATGGCTCTGCCACCCACAAGCCACAGATTCACATGAATGCCACAAAAATGTCATCTGTGACCTTTTTAGTCGAGAATTTCCCAGATCTATCTAGAATTGCCCATTTCCTTCCTCCCACAGCCTAGCCTCTCCCTGTGCCTAAGTCAGCACCCAGCCAGCCAGGCCCGCAGGCAAAGGCACGCAGCCTGCTCCCCGTCTCTGGCTCCCCCTGTGCTCCTCACCCCAGAGGACCAGGGCTAACTCGCTGTCCCCTCACAGGCTGACCTGTGACATCTCGAAGCTGTCACACAAGCTGTGACCGCCTTCCTGATCTTTGCCACACTTTCACTTGAGGACCCCTACTCCACCCTTAAGACCCCCAAGACCAGGTGCCTCCTGTTCAAGAAAGCCTCCGTGTGGTGCAGCCCCGTGGCCCTCCCCCCCCTGCCCGTCCCCTGCTCAGGCCCACAGCACAGCAGGCACTGACTAGACCGCAGCCATTGCTGGCTTCCAGGTTTCAAGGTTTCCCCAGATGGACCATAATCCTTCAAGGGCACAAATGGCTGTTTCCTTCCCTTAGGAGATTCACGATGTGACAAAAGCAAGCAAGGGGCCAAGCGAAGAGATGCAAACGTCACCATCTACTCCTGAAAGCATCCAGAAACACCTGCAGCAGATCTAGCCTGTGCTTTAAATGGCTGTTTCTCCAACATTCCCAATAGACTGTGAACTTTAAGGCACAAACTACATAAACAAAAATCTGGTGCTTTCTGTTGATTCTGAATCGACACGGGGGACGAGGAGGGCAAAGGAAAACTGAGAAAGAGTCAGAACCCAAACCAACATGTCAAACAGAAGTCGGTCCTCACCTGACAAGGAAAACCAACGACGTGCCCCTGTGTGGGTGCGTGGACGGCCACACACGCACGCACACGCATGCACACGCGTGTACACGTGTGCACGCGTGTGCATGCATGTGTATACCATCGTATGGTGCATGCATGTATGTACTGAGCATGGGTTTCAGAATATGGCCCCCCACTGGCATCAGACACGGAGACAGTCAAGACACGAAGAGTGTGTGAGTCGGAATGAATCGTCCTTCTTCCAAGGAGAGGAGGAAGCTTCCCCTCCCCCTGGTCTGCTTGGCTCTAAGCAGTTGCCTGAATCCTTAGAAGTGGTTACGGGCAACTCTAGGAGAGGCCCCCGACCCAGGACATGAGATGGACGCCACCGCCCCCCCGCCCCCAGCCCCACACTGGTGACCTTGTCCTCGAATGTGGACAAAAGGAGTGTGAAATGGTTGCAACAAGGATGAGAGGGAGGGAAGAGGGGCGTGGGGAGAGGTGGTATGAAATCTGGGAGGGAGAAAAGCAGGCTGCTAATGCACACGCACATACGCACACGCACGTGCACACGCTCTCGCACACGCACGCACACACTCCCGTCCGAGCATTATCATCAGCCAGGACACAGGGAAGGCCAGTGTCGGCAGGCGTGAAGCCCAGGAGAGGACCCCTGGAGGGGCAGGGGACAGAGACGAGGAGCTGGAAAACCCCAGAGCAGAGAGCAGTCTAGCTACAGAGGCGGGCAAGCAGGCCCTCTGTGGTTATCAGGGCTGGGGGGGGGCCCACCAAGGAAGGGGACAGATGCTGCTCACAACCTGGCTGACAGGTGGGGGCTCAGAGGGGCCAGAAGAAGTTGACGAGAGAGCAGCAGCAGAGGTGGGACAGAGGGAAACAGGAGGAAGCAAGAGGCAGGCCAGAGAGGAGGTTGGAGGGGGCTGGGGATCCTGGGAGGGCCAGGACACCTGTGAGTCACGGAAGCCTCCACGAGGGGCAGCTCTCCCGTCTCAGTGCCAGTGAGGCCTGCAAGGAAGGCGAGGAGGGTTCTGGTGCCCGTCCAGCCAGGGGACGGGGTTGCTACAAGCCCACGTGCCTCTGTGTAACTTTTTAAAGGCACCTCTTCTCAAGGCATTCCTATTGGAAAACTGTCATACTGATCTGTTAGAGAATATTGTTACTGCCACCTGCAGGATTCCTTCTGTAACAAATATCCAAATCTCCATGGTCTATGGTGCACACATGGCAGGCTTGTGGAGTGCGCAACCTGCACCACGTCCGTGGCAGGCCTGGTTGGGAAGGGCTCTGAGCCTCTGGCCTGGACACCAGGGAGAAGGCAGGAAGGCTTCTCCCTGCCCTGTCTGCTGGGTAATTTGAAAGGATGGTTGTGACTGGGCGGGAAGGAGAGAAAATGAAGGGGTCCTGAATGTTTAAGGGAACAGTTAGGAAGCATAGCCCAGAGCCATATCGCTTGGGATAAGGGCTCTTGACTCAGGGTCCAGGGAAGGAGCTGAGACCACGAGCTTCTTTCCCATCTGTGACCTCCACTAAGCCCAGTGTGCATGGTCAGAGACACAAGGGGCCATCCAGAGGCTGGGGCTCTCTGGCGTCTTCAACCGGCCAAGGTTCAGAGAGCACCCTGCCCTCCTACAAGAGGAGGAGGGGCTGCAGGCCCACGGACTGCTGCCGGAGCATCCAGGGAGGAAGGAAGAGGTGGGCGGAGGGCGGCAGGGAGAGCGGGCGAGGCCGAGGGAGAGCTCACCTTCTGCGCACCCAAGAAGGCGTGGCAGTGACATGAAACATTAGGTCACATGGCCTTCCCATCCTTAGCGTGCCTACACATCTGCACAGAGAAGGAGAAGAGGTTGAGAGGAGAAAGGGAGCAGCAGCACAGAATAAACCCAAACAGCCGTGGCGGACAGGGAGAATGCAAGACAGACGCACAGACAGCAGATGAGGGAACGGGCAGAGAGAGACGAAATGAGATGGTGGGAGGAGAGAAGGGTGAGGAGGTGGAGGGCACAGGCTGAGACAGGAAAGGGAGAGAGAGAGCAGAGGGGAAGGCTGGGCAGAGGTGGGAGGGGGGAGCGCCCCCATCATGCATTTGGAGACAGGTCACTCAGACTCCATGCGGAGGGTGGGAAATTGGCCTGAGCACATCCAACCTGATGTGACAGGTCCACGGCTCGACACCGTGAAGGCCCAGTCTGTGGTCCTGTCAACCTGCATGTTGTGTTTCCAGGGTCCTGCCTGTGAGTGGGGTCTGGGAGAGAGGCTTCTGCTGCCTGAGCTAAGCCTGGTAACAAAAATATTCAGCGCTCTTTAGTTGTGGTACCCTTGTGCAGTGTGCAACCCGCACAACTGGACTTTAAACTCAGGCCTCCCTGAGCAAAACTGAGCCGGGACATTTGAAGGGGGCTCACAGAGGCCCACCTCCTCCCATCCCCCTCCAAGGGGCCGTGCTTATGTCTGTAAATACAGCATGCAGAGTGACCCCACATGTGGGTCCCCGGCAGGATACAGAAGGCATCAGGGCCCGAAAAAAAAGCTGTGGACAGATTTGCCACATCATGCCCATGAGTGGGAGAAAGGCGGGGGGCTTCACGACACCTTTGCACAACAGGTCAGTGAGGACAGGAGATGCCTCCCTAAGGGAAGCCCGGCTGCTGTGTTAAAAAGCCTGTGGCTTCAACAAAGGTGGGCGCGGAGGGACTGCTGCCTACTGCAGCTTCCAGGAGTCCAGAACCCCCAGGCTGATTCCACACATGCAGCTCTTCCTGCTCAAGCCAGCCCTCTGGGCCCCAGAAGGCGAGCTCGAGCCCAGTCCTCTCAGAGACTGCAGGGGAAGAGGAGAAGAGGAACACAGGGGCAGGGCGGGAGAGGAGCCGAGCGAGAGCAGCACGCCGCGTTGGCACCGGGAGCTAACTCTACCAGAGAGACGCGCCATCCAGACCCTGCTGCCAGGGAGAGGCGGGGGGGGGGGGGGGGGGGCAGGGGCGCATGGTTTGGGTCCCGGCCCGAGGTGTGCTGCACAAGGAAGGAGGGGAAGGGGGGGCGGGTACCTTCTGGGCTCCGGAGAAGGCATGGTAGAAGCTGGACACGTAAGTCATGATGGCTTTCTCATCCGGTCGGGCGGTTCCGACGATGTCTGTCAAGAAAAATCTGGAGTTAAAAGCCAGCTGGCGAACACATGATGCACTTCCTGATGTGACGCGGAAGGAAGCTTGCAGAATCACCAAGTCTTCTGGGCCACAGGCTGAGCCTGAATCTCACCAGCTTCTGGACTCAGCTTCCTTCCGCTTACAGGAACATGAGAGGTAGAGGGAGGAGAGAGACAGCGACCCAAGGAAGCAAACAACGAACCCAGAATGAGGAACATTCCATGAGCAGCTGGCCCCATCTGTGCAACAAGTTTCACGGCAGGAATAAAAAAGGGATGAAGGAAGGAGGGAAGTACTACAGATTGGAAAAGACATAAGAAATAGAACTAAACGCCATGTGCGGACCTTATCTGGATCCTGGTTAAAACAAACCAGCTCTAGGGGCGCCTGGGTGGCTCAGTCAGTTAAGCGTCCGACTTTGGCTTAGGTCATGATCTCACGGTCCGTGAGTTTGAGCCCTGCATCTGGCTCTGTGCTGACAGTGTGGAGCCTGCTTCGAATTCTCTCTCTCTCCCTCTCTCTCTGTCCCTTTTGCACTCTCTCTCTCTCAAAATAAATAAAATAAACTTGAAATTAAAAAAAGGAGTTGGACACTTAACCAACTGAGCCACCCAGGTGCCCTACATAAATATGATTTTTAAGGGAATTCTAAAGTATCTTTTATTTAAAATGCTGCTTAAAAAAAGCAAAAAACAAAAACTAAGGGGTGCCCGGGTGGCTCAGTACCTTAAGCATCTGACTTTAGCTCAGGTCATGATCTCACTGTTCAGGAGTTCGAGCCCCACGTCGGGCTCTGCGCAACAGCTCAGAGCCTGGAGCCTGCTTCAGATTCTGTGTCTCCCTCTCTCGCTGCCCTGCTTGTGCTGTGTCTCTCTCTCTCAAAAATTAAAAAAATAAATAAAAAACAAAATAATAAAACTCTAAAAAGAAACAATTGGGGAAATTTGATTTTGAATTAGGCAGTCAATATATCAAGGATTTACAGTCGCCTTCCTAGGCATGACATTTGTTTTATGGTTACGTAAGAATATTTTTAAGGTATGTGGTGGTAAAATGCTGTGATGTCTGGGATTTATTTGATAATATTCCAATGAAGAAAACAAAAGGGAAAAAAAGTGACAAAATCTAATTGTTTTATCTATACGCTGGGTAAATGGAAGTTCCTACACTATCCCCCTGCTTTTGCATATATTTGAAAATGGCCCCAGACACACATTGTCACAAACTATCACCTCTCCCTCCCATTCTCCTAAGGGCCCATTCATCTTTCTAAAAAGTCACTTGTTTTTCTATAAATGCCAGTTGTCCCCTCCATTTCCCCTACAAGTTGGGTATGGATATAGACCCCCAACTCCTAACCACCCCATGAAGGACTCATCACCGAGAGCTCTCATGTGTATACACACGATGCACTTGTTAAGAGACCTCTGTTTGCTTTTCTCCTGTTAATCTGTCTTTTGCCAGTCTAATGTGCAGGATCCCAGCTGGACAGCCTAGGAGGGTAAGGGGAAAGATTTTTTCCCTTGGCTCCAACAACAGAGGAACGCGGTGCCCCACCCTAGCACCCTCTACCTCAACTCCAAGACAGAGATGAGAACCATCTTTAGGCAGCTGATGCAGAAACGGCCTCAAAGCCCTTCTCAGCACCAGCTAGCCTCCCCTCCAAACCCCAGGGAACCGAGGAATCTCCGGCGGCAGGTGACCCCCAGGCTCTCCAGATGAGGTCCCAGAGACCAGACCTCTTCTCTTCCCACCTCGGGCTGCGGGGCCCCACCCTTCCCGGGTGAGAAAAGGGCCAGAGGCACAGACAGAGACGCCTTTTACCTTCAGCATCCAGCATCTTGGGGATGTCTAGGTACTTCTCTGCCACATCAAAGGCTGTGTTCAGATTTGTGAGTGGGTCATCCTAGAGGGAGACGAGGACGAAGGCATGTGAGAGGCCCAAGAAGTCACTGGTTACCCCCATGCAGGTGACCAAAGACTGGGGGGCAGAGGGGACTTCTGAAGTCCTCTCTCCCCCAAGCTGTGGTCCTCAAGGTCCAGCTCTGTGTGTACAAGGCTCGCTTCACCTCCAGGGCTTGTTGTGTGGGCGGTTAAAACGCCATCTTTCCCCGTCAAGCCTCAGTTTGTCAGCAACGGGATGGAGAGGGGCGCCTGGGTGGCTCAGTCGGTTGAGCGTCCGACTTCAGCTCAGGTCACGATCTCGCGGTTCGTGAGTTCGAGCCCTGCGTCAGGCTCTGGGCTGATGGCTCGGAGCCTGGAGCCTGCTTCCGATTCTGTGTCTCCCTCTCTCTCTGCCCCTCCCCCATTCATGCTCTGTCTCTCTCTGTCTCAAAAATAAACATTAAAAAAAAAAAATTAAAAAGAAGAAACGGGATGGAGAATACTGGCCTACAGCCCAAGAAAGAACTGCTAGGAACTACACGCTGCGAGCAGAGCGCTGGCCTGGGCATCGTCCTTCTTGGCTCCTGGCTTCAGTTCTGCCACCAGCCGGCGGGACTGGTACGTAACCCGACCTCAGCCTCCCCAGCTGTTTTTCAAGAGTCGGACTAGGCTCCCTCAAGCCCCTCCGGTGCTCACATTCCACAAAATCTGAGGGCACCTTCGCACAGCCACAACCTTTGACTATTCTGGCTTCTGCCGCCACATCCAGAAAACTCACTGGGGACTGGCGAGGACGTGGAGAAATCAGAACCCGTGGGCACTGCTGGTGGGAATATATAATGGTGCGGCCCCTGTGGAGCATAGTATCCTCCACAAGCGAAGCACAGGGTTCCTGGTAACCCAGCAGGCCCACTTCTGGGCATATCTCCCGAAGAATTGAAAGCGGGGACTCAAGCAGATGTGCGTACCCCCGGATTCACAGCAGCATTATTCACAAGAGCTAAACGGTGGAAATAACACAAAAGCCCACTGGCACATGAAGAGATAAACCAACTGTGCGATCCATACAACGGACTCTTACTCCGCCTGAAAAAGGAAGGAAGGAAATTCTGACACACGGCACAAGCAGGGTGAACCTTGAACACGTCGCGCGAAGTGAAACGAGCCAGACACAAATATCGTACGATGGCCACTTACACGAGGCATCTAGAGTCAGATTCATAGAGTCAGAAGGTAGAGGCTGGGGGAGGGGGAGGGGAGAGTGATGGTTTGGCGGGTTCCGAGTTGGAGTTGTGCAAGATGGAGAGAGCCCTGGAGGCGGAGAGTGATGGCGGCACAGTCAGGTGAATGCACTGTCACCACCCCATACGCCTCGACGCAGTTAAAGCTTTTAGATTATACGTGTTCTGCGTTTTTACGTATGTTACATTTTATATTATATACATTCTACCACAGTTAAAATAAATTTTTTTTTTTTTGACGTGGGAAAACACACAACCCAGTGATGGGAGCTCCTTGCTGACCCTCCCCGCTCCACGTCTCGGTGCCCCCTGGTTTTGTCAGCCCGGGACCCCGTTTCCCCATTTGCTACGGTGAGAATCACAAAGTTACAAAGAAATCAATACATTCACTCTGGATACTTTCAGGAAGAAACTGCTTAAAATAGAGAAGGTGGAGTCCTTCTGGAAAAGCTTCTGACAGCTTCCAGAACGATTTAAAAACCACTGCCAAGCAGTGAGAGTCACTTCCGTCCAGGGCCTCAAGCAGTCCTGCACACCCGCCTGCCCCACTCGATTCCCAGGGACCGCCAGGCCCCCGTGCCCACCTAAGGCCACAGCAGGAAGAGCTTCCCAGTCAAGAGCCCACGGCTCTCCCCTGTGTCCCAATGCCAGCTGGCTCTGGCAACCTGTGCTTTCTGGAAAGCATGCACACTTCAGTGGGCGCAGGTCTGTGCTAGGATTTGGGCTGGATTTTACTGATGCTGCTGAATTAAGGAGAGGGGAGACACAGTGAAACAGGGAGAAAAGAAAAGACACACGGGGGTGGGTGGCTGGTTAGGTATCAGACCAAGGCCCCTAGACCCTCACCTCCGGAATGGCTGAGGCTCCTGGAGTCTGTGGAATGGGGGAAGGGACTATAGTCACAGCCAGCAGGACCCCACTTTGTATGGGGTGGCCAACAGCTCTGGATTAAGTGGCTGTCACCCCACACACCGCCATAGGGATACATGCACGCTTGTCACCAAAGCACATCAGGCAAACAGTAAGGAGGTATGTGATGATGCCTCTTAAAAATATTTTTTTTAACGTTCATTCACTGAGAGACAGAGATAGAGCACGAGTGGGGGTGGGGCAGAGAGAGAGAGAGAGAGAGAGAGAGGCAGGCACAGAGCCCAATGTGGAGCTCGAGCTCACCAACTGTGAGATGATGTCCTGAGCCAAAGTTGGACGCTTAACCGACTGAACCACCCAGGCGCCCCAGTACGTGAGCGTGCCACTTAAAGCAAAAAATCACTGCTTCTAGGGTTTCTCGCCTCAGCTCTATTTGATGTGGCCACACAGCGTTCAGGTAAGTTAGGGGGTTCTCAACCTGATTTTCTTCCTTGCAAGGCAGCTGACTTAGAGCGCAGGGACCCTCCTACCCATTAAGAGGGTAGCTGTCCAAAGCCACGTGCAGGAGCGGGAAGGCTTTCTCTCCTTCAGCGGGTGGGCCAAGACCCCAGCCTCAGGCTTGGGCCCGACTTAGAGAAACTGGAGGGGGTGGGAGTCTGCTCCTTTTCTCCCCGACACCCTGGAAACGGAGGGCTTGACACCATCATGGAGTTCCCAGAGCAGCTCCCGTACCGGCAACATCCAGCCTTGCTTCTGGGGGCACAGGCCAGATGGGGGTCTTCACGGGACACTGTGCTCTCCAAGTGTCAAGGTCAAGTGGAGAAATACAAGAAGAGCCATTCCTAGCAGCTGCCTTGTCAAGAGATTCACACACATGGACAGGTGACATTCCAACCCAAGGTCTAGATCATCAACTGGGGGTGTGGGGAGGGCTCTAGGGGTGGCCTCTTGGTGTTGGGATGGGCTGAGAGGGAAGCTGGTGAGTGAGGTCAGAGTGGTCCCAGACAGGCCTCTCCAAGGTCTTGGCCAGCCCAGACACCAGAACCACCTCGAGGTTAGAAACACAGCTCCCACGCCCTGGTCTGCTCCACAACACATACGTGTGCTCAGGAAAATCCACCAGCTTCATGTCAAGACCCTAAGTGTGATTTCACTTCTTGATTTAGAAGCAGCTAAAGAAAATCCCCCACCCATGGGGCACCTGGCTGTCTCAGTTGGTTGCGCGTCCAACTCTTGGTTTCGGCTCAGGTCATGATCTCATGGTTCGTGGGTTCAAGTCCCGAGTCAGGCTCTGCACTGTCAGTGCAGAGGAATTCTCTCTCTCTCTCTCTTTCTCTGCCCTCCCTTCCCCTGCTCGTGCTCTCTCTCTTTCTCTCAAAATAAATAGAGTTTAAAAAAAAAGAAAAAAAGAAAATCGCTCAGCCAAACGTCAACAGTGACAGGGACCTGTGGGGACCGTCCAACAGCAACTCTTGGACATGGACGGAGGTAAATGCCTCTAAGAATATGCAAACAGCTTAAATTTAAAATATTATATCCACTTTACAAAACCCAGAAAATAGAAGGGGGAGATGCCTATTAGTGTTCCAATACCCCAACAAAAGGCTGCAGGGGTTTGGACATTCTGTGAGCTGTTCAGGTCAGCAAGTACATGCGTGCTGTGCACAGAGGGTACCCCAGCGGCCCTCACAGTGAAGGTGTTTTTCTCTTTCTCTTGTAGGCTATCTCCTGGACTAGTCTAAGGAGACCAACCCCCCCACCCTTACCATGGCCATGGACCCTCAGAATAAGGGCCCAGTCCTGCACTTCACCCCCACCCCGTCAGGGACCCAGCAAGAGGGCTCTGGCAGTGAGAAGTCAGGGAAGCACACATACCTTCCGCAGCTTCCCATAGTCAATCAGCTCAGGCCGGTGTCGGTGGATCAAGGCACAGAAGCCGAGGCCGTCCTTCCAGCTGCCCAAGGGAGAGAGAAGGGTGGGGGGCAAGCTGGTGAGTAGGGCCGGGCTCTAAGGGTAAAGCTCTAAGCAAGGATGGCGGGGGGGGTCCCCTTCTTTGTACCAGAGGTGAACCCACGGTGCTTTGGAGCAGGAGTGAGAAGACAGGATGGGAAGGCACACTCCTTCTGGCCACAATCCCAGGCTCTGGGGTCAAGATTCTATGGGGCGCGGGACGTTCGCACACCTGTCATATCCAACTATCCTCTCCGCCAAGGTCTTTGTCCCTCCTGCTCTGTTCCAGTGCCCTAGGCTGGAACCTACAGGACACGCTCCTTGGGGAGCTCTCCAGCAGCTGGGGCGTCGACCGAAAGTGCATAGAAGTAGCCACATCAAAGGGTTTGCGGCACACCCTGAGATAGCAGCTTCTTCCCCAAGGACCCCTGCTCTGTTCTGGAGCTGAGGCTAACCCAGCCAAAGGGGCCTGGGGGAGCAGCTGATGCTCTGCAAGAGCCCCTCCGCCCCTGGCCACTCACCTTATGTGGAAGTTCTGGATGTTGACGTTTTTGTAAGGGGCCGTCTTTCTCTGACACCACAAGAGCAGCCCCTCCTTCGCGGAAGTCTCTGTGAGGAGGGAGATGAAGGACAGAGAGGTCAGTGGGCTGGCTTGGTGGAGGGAGGGGTGTTGGTTCATGGGGAGTCCCCACCATGACCCCAGGGTCCATACAAAGACCCCCTAGATGGCAACCCTGCTGCTTCCAGGCCATCAAGTCTATTTCCTTGACAAAGTCTGAGTAGCTATTTGAGAAACAAAGAAGCAAACTAGGCAGCTTTTCAGGGCTGGCCACGTTACACATTTAAACACTGAGACAATGACCTTTCAAACTTTCAGGTCTCCCCCATCACTCCCTGTTATTCAAAGACATGGGAGCATTACAAAATAAATCAGCAAGCTGTATCAGGTCTATGTTTGATTGGTCTATGAAATCTGAAGTCCCAGAATCTCCAGACAGGGGTACATAGTACATAGGCCATGCAGAGTGCACACAGCTATACGGGGCAAAAGCATTAGGGTCATCTAAAACATAAAGTTGCCTTGTATTTAGTGCACCGCTGCTGCACGTGTGAAGCAGACAGGTGCCTCTAAGATAAAGCAGGCAGGTATCTGAGGGGACCCCAGGAGCTCCCAACACAGAAGGGCTGCAAACGACACTGCCCCCACGTGTTCACATCTGTGAATTGCAGATACGGCGCCCAGCAAAGAGGGTTCATGGATGATCTCCTTTCCTTTCAATTCACAAAATGGACTTTAAAATGACATTAAATGACTCCTGCAAAGATAATATTTCAAGCACAAGCAAACAATTAAAAAATCAGCAAAGCTAATGCTTCTACTCAGCTCCAGCTTTTCATCAGCTATATTACGAGATTAAAACAACGACAATTTAACCAGAGCCGACAAGGTCAGCCCCAAAGAATTAAACTAATCAGGGCGCCTGGATGGCTCAGTCAGTAAAGCATCTCACTTCCGCTCAGGTCATGCATGGTCTCGTGGTTTATGAGTTTGAGCCCCGCGTCAGGGTCTTTGTTGACAGCTCAGAGCCTAGAGCCTGCTTCAGATGCTGTGTCTTCCTCTCTCTCTGCCCCTCCCCTACTCATGCTATGTCTCTATCTCAAAAATAAATAAATACTTAAAAAAATCAAACTTATCAAGAAGGCAACTTGAAAATGGATTTATATCCATCATTACTAAAAAGAACCATGTTCAAAGTGACTATTGTGGACACATTTTTAACCACTTCAGCCCTAAATACCAAGTATCTATAAATAAAACTTAGACCTTCACATGGCTGTATCATCATGTGTCAAACCAAGATTTCTATAAGCAAACAATTTAATCTGCATTATTCTCATTAAAAAAATTACTTTGAATAAAAGTCTTTATAAGATTCCTGGGCCATAGAGGCACCTGGGTGGCTCAGTTGGTTAAGCATCCAACTTGTGGTCTTGGCTCAGGTCATGATCTCACAGTTCGTGGGTTTGAGCCCCACAATGGGCTCTGTGCTGTGAGTGTGGAGCCTTCTTGGGATTCTCTCTCTCTCTCCCTCCCTCTCTACTCTTCCCCTGCTTGTGATCTCTCTCTCAAAAATAAAGATTAAAAAAAAAAAAGATTCCTGGCTGATAAAATGAATTTAAATTATAAATTTTAAAGTGTATTTTTTTAGTGATCTCTACACCCAATGTGGGGCTCAAACTCACAACCCCAGGATAAGAGTCACATGTTCCAATGACTGAGCCAGCCAGGCGCCCCATGAATAAAAAATATTTAAAAAATATTATCTCCGTGTCATCTTTTTGAAATTTGTTTTGGTATAGGTTTCATAATATGAATTCCAATACACAAATATAACTTATTACAAAATGAATACACGCATATCAGATATAAAGCTCAGAAACTGCTGGAGTGTGGAACCAAAAGTTCAGAGATCCCAGCTCCTAACTATGGTGGCCTCTTAAAGATCTGCGAAGTGGCCACCAGAGGGTGCTGTGGGAGCAAAGTGGAGGACCTGGGGTCAACTCAGAATCCCAAGACACTCCCTCCACGCTGCTATCTCCCTCCCTTTTTGGATTTAACAGCCCACAAACCAGGTGGGGTTTCCAGTTCCCCAGAGCAACCTCAGGCAGGCTTAGCGTCAGGGGGATTCCCCAGGGACCAACATACCAGTGGAAACCAGAACCCCAATCAGTTCTTATTTCTCTACAGACTAGGAGGGAGGGCAGATAACAGCAAAGGGTCAGAAGCCCAAGATGTGGCCCATGATTAAGCCCCCATTGCCAGGGGTCAGGGAGTTCTCCAGGCTGAGTCCAGGAAAGAAGATGTGATGGCAAGGGCAGGGGAGTGGAGGGGGCTCAGGGACTAATGGAACAGAGCAGAAGACCCACCTTCCACAGAGATGTCCTGGATGGCGAAGCGGAGGATGATGGTCCAGATCATGCCCAGGGTCATTTTCACATTCCCATCCACGATTTCTACAGAAATGGCATCAGGACATGTTAGGATGGCTCTTGGCAGGGACAGAGTTAAAATTCCCGGAGTGCCCACATCCATGGGTGTACCATGTAGTAAATCAAGGACCACACAGCTCCACTTCTAGGGAAAAGTGGGTATGGGTTTTTAAAGTACAACGAGTTACCACAGGTGACAGGAGAGAAATCTATTTGGAGGTGACCCTGAGCACAAGGCAGGTGTGATCAATTCCAATGGGGTACATTTGGGAAGGCAAGAAGGGGGTGTCTTCACCAGCCTGACAGAGAAAAAGGAGATGTTTCTAAATCATTGCAAATGTTCTGGCAATTCTGTGAGTCAGGGAAGTCGGGGCGATCACAGCTCTCAAAATAGCCACCTACACCCAAAAAGCCAGTGTCCACATCAGAAGGTAATCAACCCAGCAAACATAGATCCCTAACCCTCACCTGCTTCCAGACCAGGAGACAGTAACCCGGCCCCATGGCAAGGTACTCTCAGCTAAGAGTTTGGCATCCAAAGAATATCTATTTTTTTTTTTTCCAACCTGAAAAGCTAACTGTAGGACAAACCTACCAGAACCATGAGAAGGAGTAAGTTCCAGGAACTCCCGATATCCTGAGCCCGTGTCCACTAGGGTCTGCTTCCCACAAACCCCTTAAACAAGAGTAGATTCCATTAAGGAGATGACATTCTAAGATTCTAACATCTTACCCCCTCCAAAGTGAGGGCAAAACTGCATGTTGCCACATGACCAAGAAGGTACAGAGCAGTGTTGCTGCTTCCTGGCGGGGGGCGGGAGGTGGGGGGTAACTCTGTGGAGCCTGCATGGGGGGTGGGGTCTAGAAGGAACAGTGTCCACGTTGGACAGGGGACAGGATGTAACCCTTCCTGCTAACGACGGCTTTAAATGCCCTTCCCAGAGCCCCAGATACCCGCGGGACACAGACCCGAGTCGGAGGACCTGGGTTAGAAACAGACAACTGAGCAGCATACGACCATCTTCTTTAACAGGTAAGAGAGCCAGCCAGCTCTTTGCAGAGCATGCTGGGGGGAAGTAGAGGCAGTTAATCAGTCAGGAGTCAGTTCATAAAGATTTGGTTTTTTAAAAATGCCTTTTCACTAGTGACTTCCGATGGTTTCGTATCTGTAACGTTTAAAGAGTTTATACAGGGAGAGCACCTGGGTGGCTCAGTCGGTTGAACGTCCAACTTTGGGTCAGGTCATGATCTCCCGGTTTGTGAGTTCGAGCCCCATATTGGGCTCTGTGCCGACAGCACGGAGCCCACTTTGGAGCCTCTGTCTCCCTCTCTCTCTGCCCATCCCCTGCTTGCGCTATCTCAAAAATAAATAAAACATTACAAATAAATTTAAAATTTTTTTAATTAAAAAAATAAAAGTTTATATAAATTGATACGGAAAAAATCTAAATTCACAATAGGCAAAAAACATGAATAAATACTTCACAAAATATGAAATATAACCAATTTATAACCATGTTCCTTCTCCCTGTGATTAAAGAGATAACATTTTCCCAGCTACTAAATTAGCAAAGTTAAAAAACAAGGAACACACACCATGATGGTAACAAGGCTACCACACTGCGGCTAGAAGTATAAACTGGTTGAAAAAAACACTTTCTGGGAAATAATTTGGCAACAGGATCAAGCACCTTGAAGTTGTTCGACTTTTTCACGGTGAAATCCACCTTTAGGAATCTGTCCCTAGCCAATGATCTGAAATGCAGAGTAAGGTTACTGCATAAAGGAGTTTGTCGTAGGGTCATTTATCATGGCCCCAAGTTGGAAACTTCAAGAATATACCAAGTTCGAGGTGTGACTGAGTAAATCCCCAGCCCCTGGCACCCCCATGCTCAGAACCTCCATAGCTTCCCACCTTACTCGGAGTCAAAGCCAGTGACCAGTGAGGCCCTCACGGTCCCCCCATCTCCTCCAGTCACATGGCCCCCATGTGACTTGTCCCTCACCTCCCTCCCATCTCCACTGCATCTTCTCCTAGAAACCTCCCACCTTACTCCCTGGTTTTTCCCCTTCTGACGCATGTATATGTGTATTTTCTCTGTTCCCCTTCCAGAACATAAGCTCCAAGGGGGGGAACAATTTTTCTGTTTTGCATCGCTGCTTAGAGCCCAGCATGGTGCCTGGCACAGAGAAAGCCCTCCATCAACATTTGCTGAATGAATGAATGAGTGAATGAATGAATGAATGAATACTGGAGGTCACTACACACGTGTGGGTGAATGGGTGGCGGTCACCCAGGCCTGGGGCTGGGAGAACATAACCGGACTCAAGCTCCTCCGGGGCAGGACCCAGGTCTGGGACAGAGCACAGGTGGGCTCAACAATTAACACAGCCACTAAATATTACATTCATGACTTTTTAATGACTTGGAGAAATCTTTGTAATATGGAAAGTGGAAAAAGCAAGTATGAAATTTCAGGGACGGTGTTTCAAATACAGGGGGCATTTTTTTAAAGCCTAGAAGAGGCTCCGGTGGTAACAGGGCCACGTGACCTTCCCATCGGAGGAGAGGCCGCTACATGGGTTCCCGCCTCTGCCCCAACCGTGAAGGCCAAACACCCGTGCCTCCTGCTGGCCCGGAGCTCAGCACCCTCCCAGCACTAAGGGAGACAAGCTCAGGGAGACAGAGTGCCTTCTTTCTTGGGTTTTGCCTGCTTACTCCTCTCTCCCTCCTTCCTCTAGAAACCCCCAGGGAGTTTTGCTCCCTGAATTCTCATACCAGATCTTTCGGGAAAGAGGAGAGCCAAGTACAGGCAAAAAGGGGGGGGGGTGTTAACACCCCATGCACCACCCCAGCCTCAGGGCCCACTGGCTCCCTGTCCCACCCCCAGAGAACAGCCCTCCCCAGAGGAGCCCCAGAACAAACCCTTTTCCCAGGCATCTGTATGTTTGGAGCAGGGACACCCCATCTCACCAGCAGGGGGCTACCACGCATGCTGGGTCCAAAAGGAGGGTCCCAAGGCCACCACTGGGCCCTGTGGACAAAACCACAATGACAGACTACAATGTGTGCCACGAGTGTGGGAAGAAGCGGCATGTTTCTGAATTTCTGGTCTACGGCCAGCCAAGGAGCTGCTCGCATCCTGCATTTACCCCCGGCCCCCACTCCAGGGATGCGGTTGCCTGCACACGATTCAGAGGGCAGAATGAAGACGTTCCACCTGGCAGAAACTAGACCTGGATGTCACCACCTCCCAGACCGATGCTTTAGTTACTGCACCCACTACCCCCTCCACCCCGAGGACACGTGAGAAATCATCAAGAGCACCGCCAGGCTCTTGGCCCCCAAAGCCATCAAGCTTTCCCTGCCCAAAGATCTTAACATAAATCCTTCCGGGTCCTCTCACCTGCTTAAATCCCAACCACTCACCTAGGACAAGCCTCAACTCTATGAAGTCTGGGCACTAAACCAAGTCTGGTAAAGGAAACCGTGAGGACCTATCCTAATCCCTCCGGGATGTACGCAAGTTCCCTGCCTTCGGCCTCCATCTGAACACCTTCAGGGACAGGGGCCATATGCCCCCCTGCCGGAGAGCACCCATTCCATTCCCGTGGGTTCTGCCCATCATGCAGAATCAGCCTGCCCAGGGGGGCTCCTGGGCCTGGTTCTGCCCTTCAGGGCCTGGCCGGAGTCTAGTCCTTGCACCACATGATAGTTCTTTAAAGGTCTTGCCCACGCCAGGCCTGCTCCCCTCGGCCCAGAATGGCTCCTCAGGGCAACCAGCAACACCTCCCCCACCCCAGCCCAGCCCAGCCCCCAGGAGAGCTCATCCCGGGTGATCCGCTCCACCGCGTTTTGTTATATAGTCTACAGCGGTAAACTTCATTTCATTAAAATAAACAAAGCCCACATGTGGCCTCGTCCAGTGTCCTGGCACAGCAGGGCAGCCATCACAGCATGATCTCAGTGCTCACCGTGAAACGGGAGAGAGGATTTCAAAGCGGAAGGCTCAGCCTGAAGCCCTGACTCCTGCAGGCAGAGAGAAGGTAAGGATGATCTCATTTTAAAGGACCCTTTAAAAATCTTTAGAGGAGGGGCGCCTGGGTGGCTCAGTCAGTTAAGTGTCCAACTTCCAGCCTGGGTCATGATCTCATGGTTCACAGGTTCGAGCCCAGCATCTTGTTCCAGATGGCTGATGGCATGGAGCCTACTTGAAATTCTCTCTCTCCCTCTCTCTGCCCTTCCCCTGCTCGGGTGTGCTCTCTCTCAAATAAATAAATTTTAAAAAATAATAATAAAAATCTTTAGAGGAGTGAGCCCATGTGAAAAAAATTGGAAACTGTGGCCAGCTTGGTTAACAGACTTCTGGGACCCAGAGGTGCTGGGTGGAGTTTGAGCCAGTGTCTGTCTTTGCTCTTCACCCCCTGCTGGGGGGAGCACAGCCAACCTGGCCCGCCACTTGGTCGCTGATGGGACAGTCCTATCCTTGGCCCCCGCATGGGACTCCAACGGTGTCCGGAGTGACAGGAAGAAGTTCAGACCTCAGCTCTGGAGCCCAAACCCCTGGGTTCAAAACCCTAGCAACGTTTGTAAGCTTCTGTTGCCTTGACTGTAAAATGTGGCCAGTGATACCCACCCTACAGGCCTGCCCTCAGGTCAAAGGGGGTATCCCATGCAAAGCATCCTGTCCAACCAGGAAAAGAGTCAGAACCAAGTGCTGTTCCCTCCCATCTGCCCATTCCCTCCTCCCCTTTGGACTTCAGAGTTTAAAAAAAAAACAAAACATTTTTTTGTTGTTGTTAGATAGCTATTAAATTTTTCTTTCTAAAAATCTGGATTTCTGGCTTCTTTTAAAACACTGAAAGATGTGGCGATGCTGGAACCCACATTCCCAGAGAGCAACAAACGATTAGAGATGCATGGCAGGTGCCCCGCTTAGAAGGACATGCTCTCCCAGTTCTCCACAATCCCCACCCATCCCTACGGTCATCCCTGACCCACCTTCTCCATCCTTCACTTCCCGGCCCCAGGGGACATGTGTGCTTGCTCCAGACCAGCTGAGTGCCATTTTCTTTGGTTTCCCAGCCCTGCTCGGTTGAAACTTTTTCTGCCACGTCTTTGTTCCTCCCTAACAGACCAACCTACTCTTTTCTTTTCTTCTTGTTAAAAAGCAGAGAATACGTCCCCACTCAGAAAACCAAGTACCCTGCCGTGTGCAAGTCCTTCAAACATTTACTGAGTACCTACTATGTGCATCACACTGTGAGGAGCCGGCGCCACACGGATGTGGAAGATGCAGTCTTTGCTCCACAGCTGAAGGTGTGCCGGGCCACACGAGGCCCTACCCATGACCGCTCAAGCATTAGCTTGAGTCCCCAGTAAGGCAGGGGATGGCAACATTTTTCTGTAAAAGGCCTGACAGGAAATAGTTTCAGCTTTGCAGGCCATATGGTCTCTGTCGCAACTATTCTGCCAATTGTAGTGGGAAAGCAGACACAGATAATATGCAAACAGACAGGTGTGGCTGAGTTCCAGTATTTACAAAAACCCGTGTCAGCCGCATTTGACATCACGGGCTACACTTTGCCAACACCGTGCTAACATTTGTGTTTGATGGAGCAATATTCAATCCCTCAATTTCTAGAAAAGAAGGGCGCCAGGGGCTTTAAATTCATCAACCAGAAGAGAGATCTGCTCCTGTGATTTACTGGAGCAAGTCCCCCACCCTCTTTAAGAAAAGGCCGCTCTCCAGGGGCATCTCTCTGGGGTCATGCAGACCGGGTCTGAGTTCTGGTTTTGCCATTTACTGCCCTTGGGACCTTAAGTAAGTTATTTCATCTCGCCAGGGCATCCGTTTCCTTCTCATCAAGTGAGGATAACCGGGGCCACCAGAGAGGGCCACTGTGAGGGTTAAATGAGATCACTGGTATACGGGGCTTTGACACACCCCCTCCACAGCATATGTGCTCAGCGATCGCAGCCGTGCACACACCTTCAATCGTGAATGAATGGACGGAGACTGTTTCCATCTCTAGATTTCTGGTGCTGCACAGCAGGTGCCCGCTGAGTCCTGGCTGAGTCCTTGGGACACAGTCCTGACACGGCCTGGTTAGGGTGTCCTATTCTAATCACCTCCACCCTCCCCAAATCCTTCAGAGCCGCCCCAGTGCACACAAGAAACTGCACTGCCTCTTCTAAACCATTAAGAACAAGCTAATAACAATTTATACTGAGCTTTAAAGTTTGTTTTTTTTGTTTTTCTCAAGTGAAGAAAAAAAAGAGTCAAGAAGCTAACAGGCAGAAGAATGCTATTCGGAATGTCCCAGAATGTCCCGGAAGGCTTCTGGACATCAGTCTTCCCGGGACTCTGTGGAGCCTCGGGGCAGCCCTCGCTGTCCAACCCAGTCCGTGTCTGACACTCTCCAGGCAATAGGATTCTCCACCCCGGGCAGCAAAGTGCAGGCAGGCCTTCGGGCGAGGGAAGTAGCATTCCGCTCACACGGGACCCCATGGCACCAGGATTAGGCTGGGCGTGTGGAGGAGGGGCTGGCACTGGGGTGAGGACCAGGGAGCTGGCCCTTGGCTTTCCAGGAGGCAGACCCGGGGGTGGGGGGCACAGAGACTGGATGGAAAGCGTATTTGTTACATGCAGAATCCACAGGTCGACCAGGTAGAGGTGCCGGCAGCCTCACTTCCAAATGCCCCCAGCGATGCGGGACCCGGGGAGTCAGGGCAGAAAAGGCCAGGAGAGCAGAGAGCAGAAACTCAGGCTCCGAGAGGAGCCAGCCCACCAGCAGGCCTCACTCACCTTCGGCTCCAATGGACACGAGCTTGACTCCCTTGCTGGCGATGAAATCCAGGGCCTTGTTGACGTTGGAGATCTTGTGCACTCTCATTTTGCCTCTCTCCGGCTTGGCCAAGCGCTCCCCTGAATACAGACCGAGAGGGAGGGCAGGAAGGGTGAGATGCTGTTTCCCGGGACCCGGGCTGCTGCTCTCACGACCCCCTCGCCTGGCTGCGAGCGAGGGCCACGCTGGCAGGAAACCACAGAGAGAGCCGACCCTGCCTCTTTCTGCCACTTCTCAGACCTGAACTGCTTGCCTCCACCCAGCAGATCTGTAGTAAGCACCCCCCCCCCCAATCAGGGACTTGGCTGGGTGCTAGGAATAGAGGGGTGAATGAAACCGTTTCCTGCCTTTGTGCACTTACGGACCAGGAGGAGCTTCAACAGAGAAACACACAAGTATATGCAAATGAGCAAACACCAAGAAGGATAAATACTTAACAAAAGGATGCAGAGGAGCACAGGAGGAGGACAAAGGGCTTAGGGAAGTCAGGGAAGGCCTGTGAGTGGGAGGGCAGCCAGGCCAGGACAGCAGGGAGTGATGTTCAAGGCAGAAAAGGAACAGCACATGCAAAGGCCCTGAATCCCTTCTAGTCGGGAACGTTCGGCCTGGGAAGGTGTGTCGGCACTCTCGAATATTCTGGAAAAGTTCCTGGCGTTTGAATGGAGCTGCCCACAGCCTCCCTCTCTCACTTGAAACCGCTGCCTCCCGCAGGGACATCGTTGGCTTGGCTCCAAGTCAACCCCCCCACCCTCACTCCACCCCCTCCTCCAACTCAGGTGTCAGGCTCAGAAGCTGTGGGGAAAGGATGGTGCCCCCAACAGCCCACTAAGAGCACTTTCGGCTCAGAACAGAGGCACTCGGGGCCTTCTCGAAACTATTTGAAAAATTCATGTGCCTAACACGCGCGCCCATACCGGGGGAAGGGCACAGAGCAGTAAAGTCTCTAAGAGGCCAGGGGCACCAAAGGGCTGAGCCCCAGACTCAGTACGCCTGCACCTGCCACGGTCTCCAGCACAGCCAGCTGCACACCCCTCTGTGCCACACCAAGCACGTGAGCCGCCTGGCTGAGGGAGTTCAAGGGGCTGGGCGGCCACAAGGTCAGAGCAGCGCTTCTGCAGGGGGCCTCCCGGCCCCCCAGCTTCTAGGGAACAGACTTCCTGCTACAGATGGGATGAGGCAGTTCCCAGGGAAGCACAGCTGGGCTTTTGTGATTAAATCAGGACTTTCCACTCGCGGCCGCTGCTCAGCCTCTCCAGCAAGGTACCCCGCCGTCCTCCCGGGCGGATGACACGCCACATCTTCCCACAGGATGGATGGAAGCGGCACCCCATCCCGCCCCCCGCCCCGAAGGCCCTCCTGCTAAAGACCCAGCCGTCAGGTCCCACCAAGCCCGGGCTCCCCAGCCAGCTGACGGCTGTGCACACCGGCTGGGACAGGACGGCGGAGGCGGTCAGGCGAGCAGTTCTCGAACTTCAGACACCCAGCCTTCACCTGCCTCCTACGTTTCTGATTTAGGAAGTTTGGGGCGTGTTCCGGGAATCTGCAGGCTGACAAGCAGTCCTGTGGACTCTGGTGTGGGTGGTCCAGGGACGCTTCTCAGAGAACCTCTGCAGGCAGCAGCCCCTTCCTTCCGTCACTCTATCCACCTCAAGACACTCAAGGAAGAAAAGGCAACGTCTCAGTGACTCCATTTCTCCCACTCCATGGGAAGAGACGAGCCCGCTTCACGGACACACGCCGGTCCCGTTCAGTGGGGACACACTGGCAGCTACACAGAAAAGCCCAGTTCAGGGCATCCGGTCACCCCACTATTTGCCAAGCATCACCTACATGCCGAGTACAATCTGAAGCACTTGAGACACAGAGATGAGACCATCCCTGTCCCCAGACAGCTCAGGGTAGAAGGGGGGAAAAAAAACCAAGTGAGCCAAAAATGATCATGCCACGGGGAAACTAACACAGTAGAGGAATTAATGGGGTGTGACAGGAGCCCAAAGGAGGGCGGCCACTCACATGGTGAAAGCCTTCCTGGAGGGAAACCCCGAGCTGAGTTTTAAAGAATGAAAAAGAACAACACCAGGTTTGTTTAAACGAAGAAATGCTGGAAGAGGAGGCAGGGAAGGATGCTCTAAAAGGCAGTTAAAGGAAAACAGTATGGCAGTTCCTACAAAAAGTTAAACATAGAATTACCATATGATCCAGCATTTCTACTTCTAGGTTTACACCCCCAAAGAACTGAAAGCAGGGACTCGAACAGACATCATCCACTCATGTTCACAGCAGCATCTTTCACGATAGCCACAAGGTGGAAGCCGTCCGTCCAAATGTCCCATCAGATGAGTGGATGAGCAAAACGTGGCACGTACATACAGTGGGATATCAGCCTGCCAAAGAAGGAGATTCCGACACGTGGTACAACACGGATGAGCGCAGAAGACGTCACGCGGAAATAAGACAGCCGCAAAAGGACACGTGTCCTGTATGATTCCACTGTTATGAGGTGCTGAGAACAGGCAAACACACCGAGACTAAAAGAATGGTGGGCTTCCAGGGGCTCGAGGGAGAAGGGATGGGGGCGTTAGTGTTTAATGGGCTTGGAGTCTGCATGGCATGATGGAAAAGTCTAGAGATGGATGGTGGGGATGGCAGCACAACACTGGGAACGTACTGACTACTTCTGGGTACAATTAAAGATGTTCAAAATGTTGGGGGCATGGGTGGCTCAGCTGGTTAAGCTTTCAGCTCAGGTCATGATCTCACAGTTTCGTGAGTTCGAGACCCGCGTCAGGCTCCATGCTGATGGTGCAGAGCCTGCTTGGGATTCTCTCTCTCTCCCCCTCTCTCTCTCCCATTCTCTCTACCCCTCCCCCATTCATGCTGTCTCTGTCTCTCTCAAAATAAATACTTTAAAAATGTTCAAAATGCTAAATTTTATGTTATGCAGATTTTACCACACACACACACACACACACACACACACACACACACACACACTTCCCCACCCCACCCCCAATGCACAGATTTCACCTGCAAGAGGTTATTTAGAAGTACTGGGGGGGAAAAGTCAGTTGGAGCTTATGCAAAAGCCCAGAGGGTTTCCAGAAAGCATGTCATTGGTGAGGACTGCATGTCTCTTGGGGTGGCAGAGGGTCTGAGGTCTGATACCTTTTTGGGAAGTTAGTTGAAAACAAAACAGGTGCCAGCTCACAAAGGATCCTTCAAGCTATGCTAAGGAATGCGGGCCGCAGGCTTCGAGCCCTGGAGAGGCACTGAAGGGCTCTGAGCAGGGAACAGGGAGACCATATTTGGGCCGTCAGATGGTCCCTCTGGCTACGCTGTGGGTGATGGACTGCAGCGGCGGGGAAGGAGCCAGGTGGGGGTTGCAGGCCTCTGTGGACCACCTAGGTGAGAGCTGACCCAGGGCCACACTGATACCACGGTAGCAGAGGTTAAAAGGATAAGAGAAAGGGGCGCCTGGGTGGCTCAGCTGACCGTCCGACTTCAGCTCAGGTCATGATCTCAAGATTCGTGAGTTCGAGCCCCACACTGGGCTTGCTCCTGTCAGCACGGAGCCCACTTTGGATCTTCTGTTCTCCTCACTCTCTGCCCCTGCCCCGCTCTTTCTCTCTCAAAAATGAATAAACATTAAAAAAAAAAAAAAAAAAAAAAGAAAGGATAACAGAACGGACAGAACTTGAATGCCCAGTTGGAGACAGAGGAAGAGCGGTCTTTGATTCCTACATTAGGTTCAGAAGGACAAGATGGAGATGATGAGAGGAAAGAGGTCTGCCGGGGCCAGGGCTGGTCAGCACAGTTTGGGACACGCTGAGGGGACCGTGGGGGGCATGTGGGTGGAGATGGGGTTTGAGAGAAAAGGCTGGACTGGGACCAGGTCTGGGACTCACTAGGGTCAAGGTAGAAGGTAAAGTGAAGAGAGTAGCTATGATTACCCAGTGTATGAACCAAGGTGAGAATGTTGGAACCACCGACCCCTAAGGCATCGTGGAGGAAAGGTACTCATAAGAAAGTGGAAATGTGCATTCAAAGGGAGCTGCCCCTCCAGATTTCTGGACATCCAAATTCTACACGGGGGGCCAGATAAGCGAGTGGGATCATCTGGATATAGGCAGATGGGTTCTAGTGGAGCTGAGGTTTGGAGATGGTTACATAATGACCCCAAAGTCCAAGCACTCTGGAGGGGGAAGGGACCTCCGAGACCACCCTCCATACTCCCTCGTTTTGCAAATGAGGGTGCTAAGGCAGAAAGGCAGTGACATGTCCAAGGACACATGGACGGCTGGCCGCGGCAGAGCCGGAAGCAAACCCGGTCTCCTCGTCTTAATTCACACAGGTCGCCCCTGACTTCTTGCAAGAGACCCACAGCTCACCACGACCAAAGGCAGAGCAGAAGCAGGTGGCAGACAATGCTCCCAAAGCGGCCGAGCCCAGCAGGCGGCACCCCGTCTCGGCCAGGGCGGCCCACCTCACCTGAGATGACCTCCAGCAGCAGCATGAGCTTCAGTCCGTCCCGGAAGTCCTCCTCGATGTTCTCGATCTGCGTCCCCGCCTTGCGAAGGTGGGAGTTGCACCATGCCGTGAACGTCTGGGCAAAGGAAAGACGAGCAGGCGGTCAGGCTCCCCACAGGTCCCATGGTCTCTGAAGCCCTCACAGGGGCCTCCGGGGGTCCCCAGGACCCACCTGCCTCATGCCCTTTCTAGCTGCTGTGTTGACACCAGTGGGATGGACAAAGCAACATGTCCTTTAACGCCTCCCCAACCAACCTTCTTCCAAAAACACCACCCCGTCCACAGCAGAAGGGCCAGCAACTTACCTCTTGGGGTATAAGGCTTAGTTTCGATCTTCACAGTTACAAGGCAGATTACCCCAGAGGTAACATATTAAGCCTTACTAATTAATTAGGGCAAAACAGTTCGTTAAATCCTTGTCCACTTGGCAGGGACAAGGGAAAGACTTAGTTAAGTCTTGTCGGGATCAGAGTTCAGAGGCCCGGGATCAGGATAAAGGAGAAAACGGTGAGCATCCCGATGCCCGCGTGTGTGTATGTTTGGGGTAGGGATGTGGAGCCACCTCAAGCTGCAAGAGTGTGAGGAAGAATTCCAGGAAGGGAATCTAAGGAGAGAAAATGAAAGACCGTCTATATTGTAATTTTCTAGCCGGTGGGGACAGAGCAGCAACACTGAAGCCTCTTCTGTAGCAACCAAGCAGTCCTGTGCCAACAGCACCACCTTGTGGCTCAAACAAGGAACAGGGTGACTCAACAAGCAGAGAAAAAAAAAAAAGCGCGTGCTTCAATTTCCCACGCCCGCCTAAAATCTGGGCAGGGGTCTTTCCCCAGCTGCCACATTCCACCCGAAACAGAGAGAGGAACTCTCTTGCTTCAGATCCAATCCACTTTTGGCAACGCCACACTTCTATGCATCAACCAAACGGCACTCAACTACATGGGGGCTCAAGAGCCAACGTCCAGCCCCCCACAGCAGGGCCAGTCAGCATTCTTCCCACCTGCCCTGCGAAGTTGCAACAGTGAGCAGTGTGTTACTCAGCAGCAGCAGCTGCCCCAGAACTACCCTCCTCCTCAGCAAGGTCACCAGACTCATGACCCCCCCTCCCCCACCACTTCCTCTTGCCTCGGAGGAACAGTTAAGTGGCAATGAACTGGCAGAAGGGAAGATCGCCACACCGGTGACCATCAGGGGAAAAGAAATGGTTGCTTAGGTTTATAAGGAAGAATTACAGAGCCTGTGAGCAGGAAGAAGGGATAACCGTTCACGTAGGTGAGGAGAAGAGGCAGTATTATGACACCCCCAGTTAACAATGCCTCACTAGGAATTTACCAACATGGGCTACTTCTCTGTCCCTGCAAACACACCTCCACTCTGTAGGCCAGTCTGCTCCCGTGAGAGAGAAGAGGCGCGTATGTGCTCTCCAAAAGCTTTGCGAAGGTTGGCACAAAGGCTAAGGGTGGGCAGAGGGCGTAGACGAATCCTCAGCCTGGAATATCCTCTAGGTCACGCTTGGCTAGCTCATGCTCATCTCCCAAGATCAGGCTAAGATATCACCTCCTCCGGGAAGCCTTCCTGACAGGCAACTGCCACATCTGGGTTGGGGCACAGAGCCCAAAGCACCCCACACCCGCTCCATCCTTGCCCATATCCCACTGCATGTTCCTTGCCTGGCCACCTGCCAGAATGGGAGCTCCTGAAGGTGTGGACTCGCTGCTCTCCCCAGAGTCCCAGGCACAGAGTCAGGGACACAGCAGTGACCGAAAGAGCAAAAACCCCTGCCCTGTGCAGCGGACATTCCAGTGGAAAACTGGGCAACTGGGGAAGGAGCCAGTGAGAAGCTGATGTGAAGTGAGGGGGCCTAGATGATCCCACTGCGCCTGTGGGTGACGCCGGATGGTATCAGAGCAGGGGGCCACACAGTGCCCTCAGGGACCCTCCGGAAGTGTGAGACGACAGCTCAGAGGAAAGGGCAAGAAGGAATATTTACTGGGTGCCCTTCCTTTGTGTTGGTGCTACAACCTGGCAGGAAAAGAGAGGGCACTTAGCCTTTATCTTCATTTTGTTAAGACTATTTTGGTCGTTGTAAAAAATATTAGAGTGTTAGAGAAATTTTTTATCTTGAAGATAATTTATTTTGTGGTTCCGTATTCTCCCCCAGCTGCACCTGTCCATATACTACTGCCTGGATGTCACCACACTGTGTAGTTAGCGGTGGGGGGAGTCTTTCTTCATTTACCACCATCTTGGATTTCCACAGCGCCTTGTTCTCATCTCCCTTCCAGGCCCACACTCTGCCACTGCCTGGAGTTTTCTACAGACCAGAGGGTAAGTGGATCCACACCCCTCCCCCCCCCCCCCCCAAGCAGGGGACAGTTTCAGTCCTAATGCGGCCAGAGTCCTGGCGGGAATCACCAGCACAGCTGGGGCCTGTGAAATCTCACTGTTTACCACCCAGTTGTGGAGAGGGGTTGGGGATGAGAGGAAGAGGCTGGTTTTGAAAAAAGACACTGCTTTTGCAAGAGGAAAATGCTGTTGAAAGCAGCCAGCCCCATTTCCTGGGGAAGCCAGGCTCAGAGCCCTGGGAGACAGAAATGCACCTGTGTTTGCTCACGTCTCCCACACAAAACCCTGCTTCTGAGGCCTCTGGGACTGCGCTTCGCTAAAACCCTCAGTCTTGCATCCCGGGCCCCACTGATGATGCCTTGAAGGGGCGTCTGAGCACCTCCCAAATAAGACAGTTCCACCAACAAGCAGCACCCATCACGCAACTCAGGCTTACATAGGAAATGGCGGAGGTAACTTGGTGACCGAGAACGTGCCTTCGAGATATACCAGATCTGGATTCAGTGCTTAGATCTACTCTCTTCAAGCTGCGTGACCTTCAGACTACCCTCCCTAAACTTTAGTTTCCTGAACAGTAAAAGAGAGACAGTGACGGCATGCTTTAAGTCAGGAGGATTCACTAGAAAACACTTAGAAAGTGCCTGTCACTTAGAAAAGTGCACAATCCATGGTAAAGGAGGAGAAAGGGTAGCTCCCCTGAAACCTCCCAGTGGACCCATCACTCTGTGTCCCCAGCCTGCAGCCTTCCCACCAAACTCTGCCTGGGGCCCACCCCAAAAGTGCGGCCCTGGGTTCCCAAGAAGACACTTAGTGTGTCTGAGAACGCGGATGTGTTACGGGAAAGGACTACCATTGTGTGGGGTGCAGAAAGCATGTGACTTTGACAGTGGCCTTGTGACTCCTCAACAGAGGAGAGACTAATAGGGTAAAGAGCGTGTGGGGGGGAGCGCGGGGGGGGGGGGAAGTACAGCACCAGCAACGTGGGCATCCAGGCACACCGCGCAGTGATATTCTTTCCTCCAGCATATGGCCCCACCTGTTGTGTCTGAGACACTGAAGATTCACGCTTCCCTGGCCAGGGCAGCATTTCAGGAGCTCCTTAGTAAAGGATTTATTAAACTGTGGTTTCCAGGCCCAGAGCTCAAGTAATTTCCACAAGAAACACGAAGGGTGGAGGGGTCTCAATTGCTGGTGAAGACGCACGAACAGACCTTGGTCTTGATGCTCAAGCTCCAACATTATGACCGAGGAGGACACCTGCCCCTTAGCAGTGCCCCAGGGGTCCAGCAAGGAGGAAAAACCAGCAGCCACAATGGACGTCCATGGCTAGAGACCCAGGGCCCCTTGACCCCCAGTGCGGGGAGCAGTGCTATCCCAGCAGGGCTATGGTCCAGTCTCATTCAAACGGAGGGCAGAGGGCCATTTTATTGCCTTAGTCCCTGCCAGGCCAGGCCCCATTGGACCTTCCCCTTGCTCCAACTGCATCATCACTGGGTCCATCTTTGGCTCACAGCCTAAAGAGATAGAGGGAACCAGTGGGCTTTCTGTGGATGCACGCAGTTGCAGAAATGGGCTCGGGAAACATGCTTGGGGCGCCATGCTGGAAGTGCTCGCAGGTTCCCTTTCCCATTTCACCCTCCTCCAGCCCTGCGGCAAGTTCTGAGGGCGCTGGACAGAGAGAGGGGGGCTAGCGGAGAACCTGGACCCTGTTCAACCTCTCACTGACCTTGAATTATCTACCCGTATCCCATCTGGATTACCCCATAGGCATGACTCAGAGGCTGAACCTTTAAAGTCCAGCGGCGTTCATAGCCTTGATCTTGGTGGAAGAAGGGAGTGCAAAACACGAGATGCTGAAGCACAGGAAGGTCACTCTACAGAGTGAGCATCTAAGAGCCTGGAAGGGTTCATTCTAAAGAAGACAATGCAACCACTTCTGGTCAGGTGGGCACCTTGGGCCAGTGACACAACAGGGCTCTGCCTCAAGGCACTCATCTGTAGAATGGGGGGTAATATGATGGGGGTAATAAGAGCATGGGGTTGGAGGGGCCAGTAAGACGATCTGTTCAAAACATTGAAAAGAGCCTGGAAGAGAGGGACTGCTTAATAATTACCTATCGTGACTGCTACCACACTAATTAGAGTTATTGCAAGCTCCTGCTGCCCAACATATTTCACCAAAGAATGTTAGAGCCGGGAAAGACGCTAACATCACCCAAGTCAAAGCCTCACTTCACAATGGAGGACACACGACCAGAGAAGGCGAGTGGCTTTTCCCAGGCCACAAAGTTGGGTGTGTTCACAAACCAGCCAGCCTCCTGACTCCCCACCCCACACACTTTCTGTTCCACCAGGACATCGTAGATTTCAGATTCAGGTACAGGTGGGCTGAATCTTGTGGAGTATCACTGAAAATGGGTCACTACGAAGTGAAAATACCAACTAGACAGGATCTGGATGACTCTGGTCAGCACTGGCACAGAGTCTGAGCTGATGAAACGTCAACAGAGCTGGCGTGGGGTGGGCAGCCTCTCCGGGGGCCGGGGGCAGCGTGGTGGAGAGGGGTGAGGGGAGCAGAGCCACAACACAGGCAGGTGACCACCAAGACATGGGAGGGCGTTCTGGATGGTGAGCGAATCAGAAACACGTCTTTGCAGGGAACTCTGGGAACTGGGGCTCTTTGACCAGGAGGACAGAAGAGAGGGCTCAGAGGCCACCCCAAATAGCTGAAAGATCTTCCTGTGGATGAGCAAATCAGCTTGCTGGGTGCAGCCCCAGGCGGGACAAGGCAGAAGCAAAGAGCAAGCCTGACCTGCATCTAGTCCCAGCTCTGCCCCTGAGTGATCCTGAACAAGGGACGTCACTTCTCCCACCCTCAACCTCCACATCTGTAAAATGGGTATAAGAAGAGAACCCACCTTGAAGGATGGTGAGGATCAATATAGCAACACATGGCAACTGCTAAGTACAACCATGCCCACATCAGGTTCAATGAATGGTGGCCACCGTTACTAGGTGGAGGACAGGAAGCTTCCGGGAAGGCTGGAGTTCAATGTAATAAACAGACCTAATGTTGGATGTACAGTGTGCTATCTGCCAAAGGTATGTGCTTGGTGAGGGTGCTAGGAAAGGATCCAAGCACCCCTGGGGGCCGTACTAAGTAAGGTCCCTTATAATTCTGATTCTTTGACAGACCAAGGCAGTCCTTGTTCCCTTAGAGATATGTTTAAGGAGCTCAGTTACCAAGAGTCACACTTAAATGTCTAAACAGGGCTTCTCAGCCTCCGTACTATTGACATTTGGGGCTGGTGACTTCTTTGGTAGGGGTGGGGGACCTGTTCTATGCATCACAGGATGTTCAGCAACATCCCCAGCCCCTCCTGTGAGACTCCAGCAACAGCTCCCCATGTCAAGTTGTGACAACCAAAACTCACCCCTAGCTGAGAACCTACAGGAGACAAACATACGCCCTAAATAATAAGATTAGCAGCTAACGTCGCCTAAGCACTTACTTCTGGGTATTATACCCCCTTTAAATCCTGTATCTTCACGGCAACACTGCGAAGCAGGTGCTGTTATTCTTTGCCATTTTACAGATGAGGAAACTAAGGCTCAAGGAGGTTGAATGCATGAGCAAAAGGGGCAAATGTAAGAAAGGTAAGACTGGCTAGCCCTCACCGCCACGTATGCTCACGCATCTTTCTTAAAACACTGGCCCTCTTGGGGACAGCAACACGGGCACAGAGGTCGCCAGGGTACAAGACGGCAGGTGACAACTGGAACCCAGCTTCAGTATGAGAGTGGGGGTGACGAGGGGACAGGAGCAGCCTCTGCCCCATTTCATATGGGAACATGGGCCTCGGCTGCCAGCTCTCCAATGAAGGGGGGCTAGAAATCCGGCCCTTTTATATGAATCCCCTAGTTTTTAAATGCTCATACCGTTTAAAAATAAGACATCCCACAAGCCCCCAAAAAGCTGTCACCAGGATAAGCCTGAATTCAGACTCATAGGGTCCCACGGCATCTGGCTGGCTTAGTCGATAGAGCATGCGACTCTTGACCTTGGGGTTGTGAGTTCAAGACCCATGTTGGATGTAGAGATTACTTAAAAATAAAATGTTTTTTTAAAAGGCAGTGGGGGGCACCTGGGTGGCTCAGTCAGTGAAACGTCCGACGTCAGCTCAGGTCATGATCTTGCGGTCCATAGGTTTGAGCCCCGCATTGGGCTCTGTACTGACAGCTCAGAGCCTTGAGTCTGCTTCGGATTCTGTGTCTCCCTCTCTCTCTGCTCCTCCCCTGCTGGTGCTCTGTCTCTCTTTCTCAAAAATAAACATTAAAAAAATTTTTTTTGATAAAAAAAAAAAAGAAAAAGAAAAGACTCAGGGACCCTGGCTCCACAGTGGGAAAACATGAAATCTCTGTAAGTCTCCTAACAAAAGAAGCAGCACACGCAGGAACATCCAGTGTGTTGACCATAAGAACACAGCAGTGCTTATTAGCACAGTCCCCTTCTCACACCACAGCTGACACCAGCCATCTAGGGATCTGGCAGTAGAGGCTGACGGGACTTCCTGTCAGAGGTAGCAGGGGCTCCCCTCATCTGGGCCTGATCAAGGACTGATCCCTGTCACTAGGGATGACAATTAGATGTGCCACGCACACCGCCACACTTTGTGAACTGAAACAAAGGAACCAATGTTCATTTACTACATTTGCAAAAATCAGTTTCTGCTAATTCCCACCGCAGGGCGGGTACAGTGACGAGGCCTCAACACGTTACAGTGGGCCGACTGGGTACAACCCCCGGGGAAAGAACTACAATGGGCTCATGCCCAGGGCGGGGGCACTATTCTGGGCAAATGACGCTGAAGACAGAAAAGACCACGCGTGTGAAAATGTTTTTGCCAGCATTACTGGAGAGGAAGAGATCAGAAATGGCCCCAAATTATATTAATAAAGTATCAGTAAAGTACATTATGATTCATCCACTCAGTGGAACACTATACAGCCAAAATGAGGGGTTCTGAAATCATAGACTATTATGGGGAAAAAAAAAAAAAAACAACCTTAGATATAATTAACAAAAAGCGGGATACAGAACTGTGTGTGCTGCGGGTTTGAAACTACGTGAGGGATCACACAAGCAGGAAAAGCACCTGAAACAAAACACATCCGAACGTGCACAGTGCTGGCACTCCAGTAACTAATGTCCGTGACTTTGTCTGCTTCCCTTGTCCAGGCGTCCGCAAACGTCGCTGGTTGTTAACGATCTGCTTCCCCCTGCTAGCACTTTCCTTTCTGATGTTTACTCACCTCTGTGCACAATCCAGGCCGTCCACTCTTGGCTGACCTCACCAGAGAAGCCTCCGTTGACAAAGGTGCCTTTTCTACTGGTGGCGCAACAGAGTAAACAAGATAACCCACCTGCAGCCAAATAAGGCTGGCGTGGCGGCGGTGGGGGAGAGCAGCGCCGCCTCACTGAGCCACCAGGGCCCAGGCTCACGTGCTGACCACGCCTCTCCCAGGCACATCCTCCTGCTCTCCTGGGATCATTCTGGGGGAGCTATTGTTCAGAGGACAGGGGTCAGGAAACCTGGTCAGCCAGGTGTGCGTGCCATCCCGGATAAGTCACCTCCACCCCTTTACGTGACCCCCAATAAGTCCCTCACACCTTGCAGGCTGGAATCCAGCAACTTTCCCCAGCATAACATGACTCATTAAAAGACAGAAGCACAGGGACACCTGGGTGGCTCGGTCAGTTAAGCGTCCGACTTCAGCTCGGGTCATGATCTCACGGCTTGTGAGTTCGAGCCCTGCGTCGGGCTCTGTGCTGACAGCTCAGAGCCTGGAGCCTGTTTTGGATTCTGTCTCTGTCTCTGTCTCTCTCTCTCTCTGTCCCTCCCCAGCTTGTGCTCTGTCTCTTGTTCTCTCTCTCTCTCTCTCTCTCTCTCTCTATATATATATATATAAACATTTTTAAAAATTAAAAATAAAAATAGGGGCACCTGGGTGGCTCAGTCGGTTAAGCGTCTGACTTCAGATCAGGTCATGATCTCGCAGTCTGTGAGTTCGAGCCCCACGTCGGGCTCTGTGCTGACAGCTCAGAGCCTGGAGCCTGTTTCAGATTCTGTGTCTCCCTCTCTCTCTGACCCTCCCCCGTTCATGCTCTGTCTCTCTCTGTCTCAAAAATAAATAAACGTTAAAAAAATTTTTTTTAATTTAAAAATAAAAATAAAAAAAATAAAAGCAGCACAAATGGGAGCTACACTGTGATATATAGACAGCATAACGTATAGAATTATCAAGAATCTCTATTTGACACCTGAAACTAATGGAATGCTGTGTGTCAACTAGACTTCAATTAAACAATAAAAGACAGCACAGCCAAATAGAGCACCAGGGACAATCTTTTGTTCCTGTGTAGGGCTGATTCTGATGGGCGGGCTCCACTGCTTATCAAAAGAGGCCAATAAATTCCATAGGGATAGTCTCATCTCAAAGGACTCAAAGTATGATCAGTGTTTCAGTCTCAAGACCGCGAGCTCCTACCCTCACAAGCAGACACTGTCAGTAGTTTACAGGATCATCCACAAAGGCTTTATGCCAGAGTATCCCTGGAAGGACACACAAGGACCTGCAACAGTGGCTCCCTCCAGGGAAGGGATCTGGGGCCTCCTGGATGAGGAGGGAAGGACATTTGCTTTTCAAAGAACACCCTTTTGTTTCTTTTGAATTTTATACCATACACAGTCATTACTTATTTAAAAAAAAAAAAAAAGAGCTCTGCAAATATTAGAAAAGTGTGCCTAGGGGAGGTGGCACCTGGGTGGCTCAGCCGGTTGAGCATCTGACTTCAATTCAGGTCATGATCTTAACAGTTCGTGAGTTCCAGCCCCGCGTCAGGCTCCGTGCTGACAGCTCAGGGCCTGGAGCCTGCTTCGGATTCTGTGTCTCCCTCTCTCTCTGCCCCTCCCCTGCTCATGCTCTATCTCTCTCTGTCTCTCAAAAATAAATAAATGCTAAAAAAAAAAAAAAAAAAAAATTTTTTTAAAAGTCTGCCTGTGGGGCGCCTGGGTGGCTCAGTCAGTTAAGCGGCCGACTTCGGCTCAGGTCATGATCTCTCAGTCCGAGAGTTCGAGCCCTGCGTCGGGCTCTGTGCTGACAGCTCGGAGCCTGGAGCCTATTTTGGATTCTGTGTCTCCCTCCCTCTCTCTGACCCTCCCCCGTTCATGCTCTGTGTGTCTCTCTGTCTCAAAAATAAATAAATGTTAAAAAAAAAAATAAAATTAAAAAAAAAAGTCTGCCTGAAAACATGTACATTTATCTAAGTCAGACCTCTGGGGTAGGATATAGGGAACTTCCCATTTCTCTGGGAATTTTTTTTTTTTTTTGTCGGGGAGAGGGATCAGTGCTCATGTATTATCGGGGGGTCGGGGGGAGGGAAACACAGAAATTTCCAAAATAAAAAAGAACAATAAAAAAGATTAAAAAAAGGAAAAAAGTATCCCATCTACTTAAAAGAATGAGCAAGACAATCAAATATTACATAGAGAAAGGGATGTGAAAAACTTTCAAGTGCTTCATCAGGGTCCACTATAACCAAGAAAGTCATCGTCAGGGGCGAAGACGAGGATAAACCATCCACCCCGATAGTCAGTACCCGTTAACTGCGGAGGAAGAGGAAGGGCAAAACGCCCCTGGCCAAGTGGCCCCAGAAAACCCCCCATCTAGGATCTAAGCATCTTAAAGACGGAACATGGCTTCTCCTTCTCCATCCCCCTCCCTGCAGTAGAACAACCAGGAACCTGATCTAGGCTCTAAGTAAAACGTCAGGTCTTCAACCCCGAGACCCCCACCCCCCTGCCCCGCGGTTGCCCAGATGCCAGCCAGGGTCCACCCCTCCTCTGCCGCCGCTGGCCGCAGTGGGAGAGCGTCAGGCCAGGGCCCCCCTGAAAGGGCCAGGCCAGCACGCGTGCACAGGGCTCAGTTCTCTGCAGTAGCTGCCGGCACAGCCAGGGTACCTTCTCTCCCTCGGGCCACCCTGGAGACCCTCTGGTCCCCACACGCTGCCAGTGCCGCCAGGGCGTGGGCACTGGTTGGTGTTTCTAGGCGAAGAGCTGCCCGGAAGTGATCTCAGATGCCCGCTGTTCTGGTAACATAAACAGGAGTATCTGGTTAACTGATCAAGGGCACGCTGCCAGCCTTTCAAAGCAAGCTGTCAGCTGGCTCGCTCAAAGATGAAAAGCAGAGTCTTCAAGAACATCTCCACCCAGATCTATTTACTTTCTCCCCACCTGGGAGTGGTTGCTGACGAAGTTGAGAACCACCAGGCAGTTTCCTCTGTTTGGAAAGGGTACCTCTAACAGCTTGGCCCCCCCACCCCCCTCCCCGGGTCATGTAAGTGCTGGGGTCCTGGAAACTCAGGGCCGCGGGGACATCCAAGGGAGCTAGCTAGACTTTGGAACTGGGCGGAGCTGGTTCACCTCTCACTAGCTCTCTTTGGACAGGATTCTCAGTCTCAGCCTCAGGATGCCCACCTGTAAAATGGGAATAACAAGACCTACACAGCCCAGCATCAGAAAGGACCAAATTATATCTCACATGCTCAATTAAAGACATCCTGGTGCTGGGTTCACAGCAGGCACTTAAAAAAATTTTTAATCTAGAGGCAAACCATAAGAAACTCTGAAATACAGAGAACAAACTGAGGGTTGCTGGGGCGTAGGGGGTGGGGAATGGGCTAGATGGGGGATGGGCATTAAAGAGGGCACTTGTTAGGATGGGCACTGGGTGTTAAATGCAAGTGATGAATCACTAAATTCTACTCCTGAAACCATCTTTACCCTATATGTTAACTAACTTGGATTTAAATACAATTAAAAAAAAAAAATCTTCATCCAGCTGGCCTCTGTCACTCGCGGGCAACGTGACTTTAATTAACCTGTCGAGGCCTCAGTCGCTTCACCTGACAAATGGGGACACATAATATCCCTACTTTGCAGATTGTTGTCAAAATGAGGGCAGTGGAAGCAAAACAGAACAGAGCCAGAGCCCAGAAATGTCCGCGGTCACACGGCTCTCACTTCCCATCCCTTTCTGTTTAATCAAGGTTAATCATTCACGGAGCTCCACAGGCCGAAGGAAAGAGGTCCTGTTATTTATTTCACCACTGATGGGGAAACCTCGAGACCAGCCTCCCAGCCGGAGTGGGGAGACTAGACAGGGGAGCAGGAACCTGTCTGTTTCCTGGTTTATGTCCACCTGCAGCCCATGTCCGGAGACAAAAGGGTCACCACGGAGTAAGGGGGCCACATGGCTCATCCTGCAAAGTGGTTTGGCCTAACGAACACACCCCGGTTAGAGAGCCCAGGCACCCCCTTCCTGACAAGGACCCCAGAAAGTAGATCGTGGCCTGGATAGCGCAGCACCTTTCCGCCAGTGTGGATGGAACCTGCAGGCTCCTGAGATAATCTGGAGCGGTTTTAAAAGTCAGGTGGTGGGGCACCTGGGTGGCTCGGTAGGTTAAGTGTCCGACTTCGGCTCAGGTCATGATCTGGCGGTTCGTGGGTTTGAGCCCCGCATTGGGCTCTGTGCTGACAGCCCAGAGCCTGAAGCCTGCTTCAAATTCTGTGTCTCAGTCTCTCTCTGCCCCTCCCCCACTTGTGTTCTGTCTCTCTCAAAAATGAATAAACATTTCAAAAAAAAAAAAAAGTCAGGTGGCACATGATCTCAGTGAAGCAGCAAGGACCGTCCTCTTAGCTCGTAGCCAGTAAGAGTCGGCTGCCCCCGCAAATCTACCACCTCCACAGCCTGGCCTGGCTTCTTCCAGAGACCAAACGACGACCATCTAGCCATCAGCAGGCTCTGTCAACTATGGCCTTTGTAAGCCGGATTCACGGAGTCGCAGTTTCCACATCAGTAAGACAAAGACACATCTGAGTGTCTCTTCTACTTGGTTGTTGTGAGGGAGTGTTGTGTGAGCTACTGCAATAGTCTTAGCCCAGTGCTGGACACAGATGAAGTGCTCACTAAATGTTGAAATCCACAGAAAGCAAAGTACTGGTTGCTTAGGGCCGGAAGCAGGGGAGAAAGGGGGTGCAGCTAAGGGGCACAGGGTCTCTTTTTGAGGTGATGAAAATGTTCTCAAACGAACAGTGGTGCTGGTTGCAAAGCTATGAATATGCTAACAACCATTCAACCATACCCTCCAAATGGGTGAACCGTATGTAAATTATATCTCAAAAAAGTTATAAATAAAATAAAATAAAAAAATAAAAAAATAAAAAATAAAATAAAATATCCAGACCCCACTAAGCCTTTTACCAAGATGTTGTTGTTGTTCTTTACCCATTAGTCCCACTGGCAAGAAACCAGTCAAAAAGGCAGGCCCTGGACCATCCCCCTCTCCAGGCACTGAGGTCACTGATGGGACTACCCAGCTACTGACAGTGGCCCAAAAGCAAGCGAGGATGAAGATTCCAAGGTGAGAGGGGCTGCTCTCATCTTTGGCCACATGGAGCACTTGAGCCAGGCCTGAACTGTGAGCCTGAGGTACCACTGGCCTTGACCAAGCCTCCCCAAGGAGGAACTACTCTGAAGGGCAGGTCACAGCCCGGGGCATCTCCTCCTTCGGGCCACACTTCACACCAGTCCACAGCAGGGCGACACCGTGCTCTGGAGGCCACCGTGAGAACAACCTAACCTGCCCCCACGACTGCCCCTGGGCTTGGTCCCGCCTGTAACACCTCCCCCATGTCTGGAGTCCAACGTCTGGAGCCCTTGCAGGTCTGATAACGCACAGGCCTCGGCAGGCCATAGCTCACAGAAGTAGCCCACGCATTCCTTTCCCAAAGAAGGAAAAGCCACCCAAAAGTGAGGTCATTTGGTTTTTCTGGCTCAGATGTTGACAGCTATGGGCCACTCGGTTCCATAGAAAACTTCCCAGATGAAAAAGGATTTGGCCCAGCCTGGCATTCAGAAAATATGGGGATCTGTGGTCTGACTGAGTGGACCCTAACTGGACTCCTCTGCGTAGCTGAGGAGTGACCCCTTGACTTCATATCTCAGAGCCTCGATCTGTGAAAGCACGCTCAGCAGAAATGGTCCTGCAAGAGGAAGGAAGCAAACTGTATTCGAAATGGTCAGCTGGCCAAAAGGTCACCTCGGTGCCTGGAGTGTTCCTGAGTCTGGGCCAGCAGGATCTAGCAGGCACTGTGCCCCAGTTCCTCCCGGCCCCAGACTCCTTGACCCAGTCAAGGGCACATGACCAATAGGACCCCAGACTTAAGCCAATGCCACAGTGTTACCCACCTCCCTCCTCAGGACCTGCCACCCAGCAGCCACAGGACCTCACACCAAACACAGGTAGAAACATGGCCTCCCAAGGGAAAGCTCAAAGCTCCGGGGGAATCCAGAGCCCTCAGGAAGGCAGAGACACCCCGAGAAGAAAGCAGGGTTGGGGGCACAAGCTCAGAGCCCCACAAGTATGGAAGTGTGACAAGCCACAAGGAATCACCCCAGTGACTGGTGGCCTGGCAGGCAGGGTGGAGCACAGACTTCCTAAGAGGCATCAACAGACCGTGTCTATACCCTGCCACTCCCTGTGACAGAAGACCTCCATAATTCTCATCCATGACAGCAATTACCTTCTGCCTAAGAGGAAGTTTCTGGTTCCTGAAGCACTGAATGGAGGAAGGGAACAAGAGGCGTGGCACTTTGAGTTCCTCCTGAGTTGCATATAAAACAATAATTTATCTCTCTACACTGAACAGACTGGTAAGCAGTTAGGATGTCACTGGGGTGGAGGGACCCAAGAGCCCTCACGCCCTGCTGGAGGGCACACTGCAGCCATTCTAGAGCTCAGTCCAGCACTGTATTGTGAAATAGGATGTGCACCTACCCCACTACCCACAATTCCTGCCAGGAAATCCGTCCCCCTCCAAGAAATCCTCCCGTGGGGAATGCTGGGTATGTAGGAGAATGTTCATCATTCCATTAGCTGTGCTGGCAGGGGAGGGGTCGGGGGCGATTTCCATGTTCATTGTAGGAAGACCGTGGGGTAAAAATGTGACTCATGTGACCTTGCACAGACCTGCAATGACAGTGGGCCACGAGCCGAGGGCCTAATTAAGTCCGTTCTCTTTACTTGAAGTCCAAGAAAATAGTTTCTTCTCCCCAAACCCAAACACAGATCAGCACATCATAAAGCAACACAGAAATCCCAAAACCCCTTTATTAAGGGGCCAAAGACAACACGTGAGCCAAGGAAAACCCCACCCAGGCCCAGACTGTGTGGCCTACTGCCGTCACTGTCCCCGTAGCCTGTCCACTAGACCCGTCAGAAGTGTGGGAACCGGCAGCCAGCACAGCAGGCCTGTTGGCCAGGTAGCCAGCCAACAAGTCAGCGTGGCCAGCCCGGCTCGAGGGACAGGGCAGCCAGGGGTTCAGCAGCAGGAAGCAGGAAGCAGCAGGCTGGGGAACAGGAATGTGTCTACAGAGAAGTCCAGATTTCCAGAAGGGTGAGAAAGGGCCGCTGCAGGTAGATCTGACCAGGACCCTCCAACTCTGCTGGGACAGGGCAGGACACGGGGAGCTTCTGAGTGAATGTATTCAGAGGCTTCCTTGAAGCTGTGAGATCCACACCCCTCTATCCCCCAGCACAGGACTTACCCTCAGAAACTGGGCAGTGGGAGAAAAAAGCTGCAGGGAGCAGGGACAGCCAGTGGGCACCACAGCCGCCCCCAAACCTCGGTCCAGAGAAAAACAGTGTCCAGCCCTCACGATGGGGGCACTGAAGCAAAGTGGACCTCTGGTCCAGAGGGGAGGAGAGAGGGAAGGAGATCAAAGATGTGGCTATTATTATCGCTCAGAGAGGCATTTACCACCTCAGCAAATCTGCTCAACAATCCTATGCTAGAGGAGGAGACTGACGGTCAGAGGGGTTACACAACCTTCCCTGTCACACAGCTAGGCAGAGGCAGAACTGACATTTGAACCGGGGTCTATAGGACACCCAAGCCTGAGCCCTGTCCACTATGCTGGTGCTGAGGCTTCCAGGCAAGCCTTCTACCTTCAGAGTGGCAAGTAATGAGGGATCTGACAGCACCACCCAGCTTTGCCCACCATCCTGCACCAGTCCCGGGTCTGCTCAGAGCCACGCGGGGACCTGTGCGGCTGTCCTCAGGCAGTCCCTGGGCCTGGATCAGGGAGGTAGCTAAAGGGCAGCCCAGGACACCAGGCTAAGAATCACACACCCCCCCCACCCCGGCCCAGTGCTCATCCAGCCACGAGAGAAGGTCCTGGGCCTGGTGGCTCCCAAGGGATGCAGAATGGGCTGGGCAAGTTTTTCTTCTAAGTCTCAGTTTTAGGGAGGTGGAAAGAGGTTTGAACTCCTGTCTCTTTTGGCTTTCTGAACACAAAGCCCATTGAGAGAGACCAGGAATATAATTAAAAGGACAGCCAAGGCGGGGGTGTGTATGCCAGAGTGTGGGCAACTGGCTTGTTGGGGCTTGGACTGGCCTGATGTCAGCAGCCTCCCCTACAGCGGTCCACTGTGGGTGCTCCTGACTCGCGCAGGCTCTAGGATCCCCCGGCCTGTGAGCCAGGAGCCAGATTCGCATGGGGGTCACACGATGAGCTCCTAATTCAAGGAGCCTTTAGTCTGCCGGGGATGCCAAAAAGTCGTATCAATGGGGGCGCCTGGGTGGCTCAGTTGGTTAAGCATCTGACTTTGGCTCAGGTCATGATCTCACAGTTCACAAGTTCAAGCCCCGGGTTGGGCTCTGTGCTGACAGCTCAGAGCCTGGAACCTGCTTCAGATTCTAACTCCCTCTTTCTCTGCCCCTCCCCAGCTCGTGCACTCTCTCTCTCTCAAAAATAAACATTAAAAAAAAAAAAAAAAAACACCTGGTATCAATGACTGTATATTTGCAAACTGAGTTTAAAGGCATACGGGAAAAGTTTCAGAAGGTGTAAGGCTAAAACAGGGCCCTAACCCGGTCGTGCGTATGTGTGTGTGAGCAGGTGTGTGTACCCACACCCAACTGCTGCCCTGAGGAAGTCAGTGAATTTTTAAAGCCGAGGAATTTTAATTAGATGAAAAGACTGTAAATGTGAAGAGAGATCATATAATTTATCATCCAAACCAGGGCACTTAAAAACAAAAGGAGGGGCTATTAATAATTACATCAGGGTAACAGGTGCAAACCAAGACATATGGTGGCCCTACGCACATGTGTGGGGTCGGGCATGGTCGGGAGGGTGATGCCGCCCAAGCAGAGGAAATCAAAGGGCAAAGTCCTCAGGGACGACACCAGCTCAAACCACTAGAAAATGGCCATGGGGCTGGTGCAGGAGGAGGGGAGAGGAAGGCCAGAGGCTGGAGGTCAGCAGGCCGCAGGGGCCTGACGCTCGTGCATGATGTTAGGACGGTTTCTCCTGAGAACAATGGAAGCCACTGGAGAGCCCTGTTTGATTTCAGCCAAGGGTCGGGGTGAGAATGAGGCGGGTCCAGGAATCAGGTGTTGGTTTACAAATACTATGCCCGCACCTTGGAAAGAGACTCCTGGTTTTGGCGTGAACAACAGATCAGAGGCGGACAAGAATGTCAGCAGACACCAATCAGGAGACCATACGAATGTCCAGGCAAAAGATAAAGGTGACTTGGGGTGGGGTGTGGGGAGGGTGAAGACAGAGAAGCAGGCGGACAAGTACACTTGGGGGTTAGGGACCTCACCGCCAGATTTTGCACCTGAGCCAAAAGATGCATGGATGGATGGAAGGATGGATAGATGGGCGAAGATGTCATCCACTAAAGCCCAGCTCTCCACCACACTCCCCTGCCCACCCAGACACCGCAAGCCGCTCACCACGGCTACAAAAGAGGGTCCACAGCCCTCAGCCAGACAGTCTAAGTTGAAGGTCAGAATGGAAGGATCTGAGAGAGCAGAACGCCCTCCCAAGCCCACTGTCGAGGGCTCTGTCAGTAGCAGCACAATTCAATCCTCCCAACCTCCCTATGAGGTAGGTAGCACCATTAATCCCATTTTACAAATGAGAAAGCTCACAAAGTCACTCAAGGTCACATCGAACAGTACACAGAGGAGCCAGAATCCAGGCTGCAGAGCCCCTGCTTCCAACCACAAGCTCAGTCAGCCTGGACCTCCGCTCCCTCGACTCCCCTGCCAGCCCAGGCCCAGCAGCAGGCCACGTGCACAAGCCCAGAGTGAGGCTCCTCCCCTCTCACTGCCCCCCACCCCCAGCCCACCTCACCCCAACCCAGGCAGATCACCCTCCTGGAGTGGGCCCAGCACAGGCAGTGCCTGAAGCTCCCAGCTAGAGGTGATCTTACTATGTGGTCAGGACGGACAACCTCGGCCTTAGAACAGCCTGAAGGGAACAAGTCCAGGGCCTCCCTCTCCCCTGGAAGCCTCTCCATCGAAACCCAGAGAAAATCAGGCTGAAATCATTAAGAGCCTCTAAAGAGGAAACTGGAAACTGGGGGGAACGCCAAGGACCTAAACTGGTCTTCCTTTAACGGACCAAGCCAGCCTGGGGAATAAGGAAGCAGGAGAGGCCGTGTAGCCCTTGTACCTCGAGTGGCTGGCTGACCCCGGCAATACCACTCCTCGCTTCCTGCACACTTTGCTTCCACCATCTGAGCCGGGGGGCCGGCCCTGCCTGTGCTTCTAGAAGTCTTTCTGGACAGAACCGTAATGGGGGAAGGGCAGGAGAAGTGGTCACTACCTTCCCTCAGGAGTTCCAGGATTCCCCCAATGTCCCTGAGAAGGTGTTTGAGCCCAGTCCACCTGGCCCGTGCCGCCTCCCCACCCTCCTTCTATCTGTGGATCCCAGTGGCCCTGGGACAGAGCCCACGGCTCACCCTGCTCACGTGGGCCCTGGCTTTCAGAAGGCACATCTGGGGAAGCGCCCTGGTGGGTGCCCCCCCACCCCACCACCTGTGCACCATGGCTGGTCTCTGCAGGCCTCCCTCGAGGGGCAGAAGGATGCCCCTGTTCCCCCTCTGCCACCACTGGGGCGTGTTACTCACCTCCTTCCTGTCACCCCACCTCTCTTCATCCCCCACCTTTTCCATGCCTTAGTAGAATGTTTGCAGACACAATGGACACAGGCACTGGAAGATCTGAGTTCTAATTCTGTTCCACCACAAGGGAGCGCAGGGCCTCGGGTCTGCCCCTTAAGCCCCACACTCTCACTTCAAAGTCTCCCACTTTATGTGGGGCCATACCTGCCTCCCAACTGCCCTAATGGGCTCTTGTTAAATCAGATGACACCACCACTGGGAGAGGACTCTGAGAGCAGCAAATGTGAGTTTCCCAAATTGACCTAATTATAAAACATGCTGAAAATGCAGATTCCACCCCAACAACGGGCACTCTGGTTCCCGAGTTCTGGGTGGGACCCATGAATCAGAATTTTAACAAGTAACAAGCACTCCAAGCGAATCCTATAATCGAGCAAGTTTGGGCAACTCTGGGCTGGGGAAACATGGAGGAAGTCTCTATCACCTCCCCTCCAGTGTAGAGAAGGACAAGAGGAGTTTGCGGAAAGCCCTCCTTGGCTTTGTGCACACATAAAATCACCACCCTGCCCACACTCGGGGAGCCCACCAGGCACAGGACACTAACCTGGGTGGTTTACATCCTCATCCCATTTGGTCCTGGCAATGACCCTACAGGATAGATTGAAAAAGAAAACAAGGCTCAGAGTAAGGACCTGCTCAAAGTCACAAGACTAAGACGGCAGAGGGCTTCTCTTCGCCCCAGAAGTGCCAACACCGAAGCTGACTCTGCTCAACACCCTGTGGCCCCCACAAGATGGACTCTCCTGTGGGGAAGGGGGGCAGGGGAGGAGGGGTTAGAAAGGAGACAGCTGCAGGCAGGACTGCCCCCCTCCCCTCCTCTGAGCCTGGACGTGACCCGTGCGTGGCTGGTCCCCACCACTCTATCCTGCAGGAGAAAGGGGGGCTCCACTGCCTGGACGTGGAGGCTGCTATTTCCTGTCCCCAAATAGGAGGGAGACAGGGATCCTGGAGTCTGCAAACTAGGAAGGTAGGGGGACCCACCTAAGGCACAGTCACACAGCAACTTAACTGGGGGAGAGTTCTGAGCCAGAATGCCTGGCACAGAAGTGAGGGGCTCGGGCTGCCCGAGGGTCTGGCAGGTTCGCTGCCATCGGGCAGAGCCCATTTCAGATCTTCTGTCCCCCTTCTCTCTGCCCCTCCCTTGCTCACTCGCTCTCTCTCAAAAATAAGCGAATAGCTGGGCGCCTGGATGGCTCAGTCAGTTAAGCGTCCGACTCGATTTTTGGCTCAGGTTATATGATCTTAGGGTGTCATGAGTTTGAGCCCCACATCTGGCTCTGTGCGCTGACCATACGGAGCCTGCTTGGGATTCCCTGTCTTCCTCGCTTCCTGCCCCTCCCCCGCTCACACCCTCTAAATAAATAAATAAATAAATAAATAAATAAATAAATAAATAAATAAGAGGGGATAAACAAAACGTGGTGTATACACACAATGGAATATTAGTCGGATATAAAAAGGAAGGAAATTCTGACACATGCTATCACATGGATGAACCTTGAGGACATTATGCTAAGAGAATGAGCCAGACACAAAAGGACAAATACTGTCTGACTCCCCTTTGATGAAGTACCTACGGCCGTCAAATTCTCAAAGACGGTAGATGCTGGTTGTCGGGGCTGGGGGAGGAAGGGATGGGGAGTGAGTGTTTATTTTTTTTTTTAATTTTTTTTTTAACGTTTTTATTTATTTTTGAGACAGAGACAGAGCATGAACGGGGGAGGGGCAGAGAGAGAGGGAGACACAGAATCGGAAGCAGGCTCCAGGCTCTGAGCCATCAGCCCAGAGCCCGACGCAGGGCTCGAACTCACGGACCGTGAGATCATGACCTGAGCCGAAGTCGGACGCTTAACCGACTGAGCCACCCAGGCGCCCCTTGGGAGTGAGTGTTTAATGAGTACAGAGTTTCAGTTTGGCCAGATGCCAAGAGTTCTGGAGACGGACGGCGGTGATGGCTGCACAACAGTGAGAATGCGCTTAATGTCACTGACCTGCACACTTAAAAATGGCAAAAATGATAAATTTCACGTTATATATATTTTACCACAAACTACCCCTCTCTCTCTCTCTCTCTCTCTCTCTCTCTCTATATATATATATATATATATATATATATAAATATAGAGAGATGCAGGTTAAACATAAACTTGCATGTGGGCATCGGAAAATAACCCTATTACCTGTGGGGAAGCATTTTTTGGGTTGTTTGTTTTTACCGTGAACATGTTACACTTTCCTAATAAAACCAAAAGAGACCCTGGAGACTTCTCAACAAAACCGTTTCGAATCGTGACCCATTTCGGTGTCTGAGAACTGCCCACTCTACACAATGTTGCAGGCAATGCCGTCACCTGACTCCTCTCTGCCACCAGAGACAGCCTGCCGGGCGGGACAGGGATGAGCATCACCCCCCTTGAAAGCAGTGAAGGCGGGACTTGGGGTGGGGGCCAGCAATGACGCACGGGGCCTCCCCAGCCCTCCCCACTTCACGAAAACAGGAGTAGGGAAATGCCCCCAGGGCCAGAGACGATGGGTAACTGGTGTGCCCCTCCCTAGGCTCTGACTCTAAGGTGACTCTGGCTTTGGAAGGAAATGAGCCACCCTGCCCTATTTCCCCTTCGAGGAAGGCACAAGGGAATGACTGAGCCCAGTCCCTACATGCCCGGCCTTCTCCCCCACGGGACTCTGGTGAAATCACCTCCCATCCTCCACCGCAGGGGGACAGGAAGCTGCAGCGAAGAGGGAGATGGAGAAAACGTCCACCTGATGGAGGAAGGCGCAGGATGGGGGAGGCACAAAGGACAAGAGGGGCCTTTCCAATTTCTACCCTCAATCCTGCCATGAAGACACCAGGAGGGATGCAGACTCAGGCTCCAGTCCTGATGTTCCCACTGACTGGCCATGTGGCCTTGCCTCAGTTTCCTCATCTGTAACTTGAAACGGATGGAATGCTTGTTTTCAGTGGCTCCTTCCTTTCAGCTCTGAAACTGAAGGCTTCCATCTGAGCTTGGTGATGTCCCCGACCCAGGAAAGGGCTGGGGAAGACAAGACATGGCCTTGGAGCAAGGAGAGCCTCCTCCAGGGACCCATGCCTGGTCTCCCTCCTGGACGCAGCGCTTCTAACGGGAGCACGGGCACCCCCACCCTCAGACCACACCGCCCTGCCATTCATTTCATATTTTTTAAGCTCTCACCCTGGGCCAGGGGCCGAGCCAGCACTGGGAAACAGTGGCGAGCAGCCCAGCCTTCGAGGCACTCACAGCCTCGTGACTGTGTCCACCCCACCCCCTGTCCCCAAGGCCAGCCCTCTGAGGAAGCAGAGCCTGGAACAGTCATCCGAACAGTAGGCAGAAGGGGAAGCCATACAGGGCCCTGAGAAGTGCACCAAACCAAACTGAGAGCCAGGGAAAGCGTGGTTTGAATCCCGCACCGGCCGTCAATTTGCTGCGTGACCTTGGACTAGCTTCTTCAGCCCGCTGGGACTCAGTTTCCTGATCTGTCAAGAGAGGCCTGGGACTGGTCTCTGCACGACCTTCCAGCTCAGACAGCCTGGGCGTCTCTGGGATCCCGGGATCCCAGCAGCACCACTGACCCCGACCATCTGGGTCCCGTGGACTCCAGACAAGCAGAGCTGATGGTCGGCCAGGCCCAGAGAGTCATGCGGCACCAGGGACAGAGGCTCAGCCCTGCAAAGCCCAGCTGCCAGAGGCCGTCTGAAGGCAAACGTCTGCTATAACTTTAGGATCAAATGGGTGTCTCGGCTTTCTCAGAGTTGGAACTGTTTAGCTCGGGACGGGGTCAGAAGACCAGAAGGAAGCTTCGTGCATTCTCGGTGCCGCACTGCCTAGTAGGGGAAAGTGGCGCCCCTCCCGCCCCATCTCTGCCGGATTTGAACCATAAACACAGCCCTTTTCTGAAGGGAAGGGCTTAACACAAACCAGATGTGGTAGGGACTTTCCCCCACCCCCTCCTGGCCCTAAAATTAAACATTCAGTGTCTCCTCTGCCAAAATTCACTTGAAGGCCGAGCCTTAAAGAGCCAGCACCTCCGGTTCTCACCCTCACACATTCTCAATCACATCCCCGCTTAAACAAAATGTCAAAGTACCCAAATGGCAAGTGTGGATGGGGCGGCCCCCCAGGAGTGCCTGGCACCCATGCAGGCCAGGGACAGATTTAAAAGGAAAGGTCACTGGAGAAGAAATGCTGATCCTCTATCACTAGCCCAGAAGGTACCAAAGGTACCTTCCAGGAGTGGTTCCCGCGCCTGGGGATTTGCCCCTGGGGACGGCACAGAGAGGGCTTGCACATGCAGGGGCACTCAGCTCACAGGGAGCATCACTCCTGTCCTAGGGGACTCTGGAGATTCCTGGAAGAGTCCATTTCTAGGACTCGAGTTTGCAGTCTCTAGAAATGGGATGAATAACAGGTATCTGATTTATCTCTGATCTCATGCAAGGCTGTGCCGGTGCAGACAGAGCCCACCTCAAGAGACCTGGACTCTGCTGGGCTGCCAGGCTGGTCGCTCCCCTGTCCTAAAAGCTCACCTGGGTCCTACAGATCCTTCCAACCCCAGCCGAAGTCCCAGACCATCCCATCCACCATCCACCTAACCGCCCCCCCACCTGCCCATGCCCCCTATGCTAGCGCCAAGCCTCAGCACCCAGCACTAATCAGTTGGCCCTACAGAGGCACATCCTGTCTCCACAGCAAGGGGACACATCCATCCCCTGCCCTTAAGCTCAGGGGACCACATCTTACACCTTCTATGCACTCCACAGCGCCTAGCAGCACATAACACACACTGAGCGTGCTCAGAACAGACGGTTAAATCTCATGCAGCTGCCATTACTCAAGCAAAGGACAGGTTACAGCAATAAATAAATAAATAAATAAATAAATAAATAAATAAATAAAATTTGGAGAGAGATGGTGCTTCAGATAGAAATTCCCTGACTTGCTATTAAATTGAATACTATTTTTTCTTAAAAAGTAGTTCATCCTACAACCTCAACATAGTCTTTTTCGTTTCTGCGTATTACCTGTTTACACTGGTTTTTATGGTTGCAACTGATTATAATGCATATAGTGTTACTCTAACATTCAACAGTCTATTGGATATTCTATTCCTGTATAATCTGTATAAATGTCATTCTAAAGGCTGAAAAAAAATGTCCCACCACTACCATGTATCAGGAAGGTTTGTTAAACTCCTCCCCTAATGTTGCTTAGACACGGAAGCTTTTTTTTTTCCCCAGATGGCACAGAGCATATTCTTAGGCGTTTCTGTCTCAGTTGGACAGTTTTCTTCAGACAAAATCCTGGAGGCCAGTGGAGCGGGGGAGGGGGCGGGGGGGGGGCAGTGGAATTACCAGACCAAAGGATATGAACATTTTCACAGCTTTTGCTACATAAATGAGCCACGATGCTAACCCACAAGTTGCAACAATCCCTAGAGCCTTCAGAAAGGAGTCCATCCACCTGTTCATCTAAAACCTTGCCTTGATTGGATTTTTTTCTCTTTGCAAAACTGTGTCTCAGTTACACGTATTGCCTGGAAGAGTTCATCACCTCTGGGACTCCAGAATAAGTGCTCTGAGGGTCCTTTTTCTTATACCTTAGCTCTCAGGCCCACCTTCTCTATACCAACCCTTGTAACCCTAGTCCTTTCTGATGTCAGAGGCATGCTGTGGCCCCCTGAGGCCGGCTCTACCAAACTCAATCTCCCCCCTCAACTTCTGAGAGTCGTGGTTCCCTTCTACACTGTGCCCCTCCTCCCACGGTACCACATCCCCCCTGAGAAACTGCGGATAGTCAGAGAGGCAGAGGGGGTGGTTCTTGACCTACAGCCCCCAAAATGACACCCAGGGATGTGGAACTGCCCTGTTAAACTGAGTCTCACGTGCTTTCTCGGCTCCCTGTTGCCTGGGCCTGTCTCCCTGGGCCAGTTGGAGTCTATGCCAACAAAACACACTGCAGCTGGCTGACCCCCGGACTGAAAAGACCCAGGAGCATGGCAATGAGGAGGCGTCCACAGTCTAGAGCCAACCCAAACCCCTGTTGTCACGCTGTCTGGATGAAAGCTAGAACCCACACAACAGTACACAGTCAGAATTTGGCTCAACTGAGACTAACAGGGTCAGAGGTCACTAAGGTGGGACAGGGCGAGGCAGCATATGGGGCGCTGAAAAGCCCTGTCTCCACAGGAAACCAAACAGAGCTGGACGGTCACTAAAGGACACAGATGTTTGTGCTGGGTGAGCAGGGAGGGCCACCTGTCTGATAGAAGTGGCCCCTCAGAATGCCCAGGGTGAGAAAAGCATGGCCTCCACCATTAGCACTGCAAGATTGCTTTAAAGCAGCCTTATTGGCCCTCTTGCTCCAAAGCCAAAAACAATTTACGGTCAGGGAAGCAAGAACAGATTTTCTTTCCTTTCCTTATTTACTTTCCCTCTAAGTAATAACATGGGTTCAGGGTCCAGAAGAGACACTTGGTTCACATTGTGGGGATACTCCTACCACTCAGACTAGAGCAACGATACTCTCCACGTAAGCCTTCCTAGATGTTCTCTAAAAATTAAGTAGGGGGCTTGCTAGAAATGCAGATTCCTGGGCTCTGAGCCCAGAGCATTTGGTTCGGCAGGTCTGGGCAAGGCTCAGGAGGCTACAGTTCATACATGAAGCCTCAGTGGGCCGTGGACCACCCTTTAGTAAATATGGTATCGGAGTGAAATTCTCCACTTGGGTGGTAGAGAGTGGACATGCCCACTGGAACCAGAACTGGAAGATGTGGTCACCGGAAGCAGGTGCTCAATTAATACACTGTGGGTAGGACGCCCTTTGCTGTTGCCCACCTCCCCTCCTCAGAGCAAAGGAACCTCTCCTTCACAGAGCAAAGTTAAGTACATGTTGTTGTCTCCTCAGGAGTCCCTCTCGCCCTCCCAACGACCATGAGTCTTAATTGGACCAGCCTTTACAGTTCATTGTGGTTTCTGGGTAGGGAGAGACAGAGAGGGTAGAGTGTCTAACAAACCAGACAGAACAAATCAATCCCAGCCCATCCACATGGCCACAAGCTGGAGTACCATGAGGCCCTGACAGGGAGCTCTTGACCTAACCAACTCAAACAGCAGCTGAGACATTCCAGTGGCTTCCCCCTTCGGTGCCCCGAACACTGAGAATCCCTCCAGTGAATCCCACGGCTCCAAAGTTCTGATCATCCACAGCCCCTGGACATTGGAAAACAGTCTGCCACTGTGTCGGAGGGGCCGGCCGTAGGACACTCAGCATTAGGGACATCAAGCATACTCTAGGTGCACCTCCAAGACAGCCTGACAGTCCCACACGTGGGTACGGAGGCTGGGGTGGCTCGAAGAAGCCACCATTGCAGCTCCATCTCGTCTTTCCCCAAGAAACACCTGTGGACCTCCAGGTATGATCCCCAACCGAAGTGCACCTGACTCCATACGTCTAGCACTAGGTTAAAATGAAACAAGGGGAGAGCCACAGCTGCAGGAGAAAGGAAGCTTCTGCGCATCACCTCTTCCATATTGAAAATGACACAAACATCCAAGTGTGTCACTAGTGTGGGCACAGCACCAGATGCCCCCATGCATTCACCCATGTTGGCATTTGAAGCCACCTGAGAAATCTTCAGCTGGCTCTTAAGAGTTCCCAGGGACTGAGGCCTCGTTCCCTACCTCAGGTCAAGCCATTTCATGAACAGTCCAGCTTCCTCTTCCCAGCCCAGCATCGGGGGCATTTCATCAGACACGTCACTGCTCAGGGGACGGTGGAGCTGCCCGGGGACAGAAGTAACCCTGCCGGGTTGAGGAGTGCCGGCAACCCCAGTCGAGAGTTCACCAAGGGCCCAGCCGGAGCAGGAAGCGGTCTCTTCCACCCTGAGGCTTCCTCCTACAGATGGAAGTATGGGAGAGGGTCTCCTGGAATGTTTGGTTCAGAGAAGTGAAGGGGGGAAGTGAGAGCCGGGCGCAGAGCCGGCAGGTTTAGGTTCTGTTCTAGGACTTCTCCCACTTCCCTTCAGGTTTACCAAGAACGCTGGCTCTTCTGACAAGCCTCACAGACAGACAGGAACTTGCAACAATGTGGTCAACAGCCAGGTCCGGGGGAGGGGGAACTTTCCCAGACACGGAGGCTCATGAGCCTTGTGCCCTGCCCCTGAGGTAGTGCCTGGCAGGTGGTAGCTACCGAAGAATCTACTAAGTTGCCAGCGGAGGATCATATTTCACATTTTCCTCCCAAATATTTAAGTCCTGACAGTTTTCTGAACCACCTTCTACATATCTAGCACTAGGTTGAAATGTTAACAGGGACTTCAGGTTAGAAATGTTAAGCCCACAGCCAGGCAGGCCAGTGGCTAAGCTATTCTGGGTCAGAGGAAAATCGGGTGCCCTCCCTGCCAAGCAGGAGGGCACCTAGGACTAACGGGACCGCCACAGCTCCCACTCCTGCCTGACAAGAGGCAGGAGGTCACTACAGCAGCACCCCAAACCGACACCTCCATGCTCTCAGCGTGGGAGAATTCCAGGCAATCTCTATTTTCTTCCTTGTACTGTGCTGTATTTTTCACAATAAACATTACGTTCCTTCTTAATTAAAGAAACAGGTTTGTGTATTGCCGGTGGCATATTAAGTCAGTCCGTCTTAGAAAGGCAACTGATGAATACGTAAAACGGTCATCTCTCTTGACCAATTAACTCAGATCCCAGATATGAACCTAAAAGGCAAGAAAACGTCCACAGGAAAGGACTACTTATAGAGGCATTACCTAGGATAGCCAAAAACTGGAAACCATGGAGATGTCCAATGCCGGGAGAATGAAGAGGAGAGGAGTAGCACCTCACTGAGGAGAGAGGCAGCCAGTAAAGGTGACATGCCAGGCCCAGCCCCGACAGGTAAGCCATTTCCTTCCCGGGGGGGACCTCACCCCTGCTCTGTGGCCAAGAGCCTGAGGCCAGAAGCACCTTGCTGAGACTCGGAGCAAATCCAAATGTGCTTCCAGAAGACAGCCTTGGCCTCCACCACCTTCGTTCTGAAAAGGTAGATGCCAGGCCCAGCCCCGACCTCTCATTTTCCTAACAAAATAGCAGCTTTGGTCCTCACATGCCTGGTACCTCAAACAGTTTTCTTCTCTGTGCAGGCCTCGGAAAACCTCTAACAGATGCAGGGCCCAGGAACCCAGCCCTGGGCAAACAACCGGGAGGGAGGGTCTCCAGTGACAAGCAAGGGGTGAGGCCTCGCCTCAGCTGGACCTCTCGAAGCAGTAGGACAAGATTTCATTATTCAGCTTCTCACAGAAATGCCTTCACACAAGTGTGATTTAACACCATGCCTTTGGCTCTACTGAGGGTTGATTTAAGAACCAATATGCAGGGGCGCCTGGCTGGCTCAGTCAGCGGAGCATGCGACTCTTGATCTCGGGGTCATAAGTTTGAGCCCCATGCTGGGTGTGAAGATAATTAAAACTAAAAATCTTTTTTTTAATTTTTATTTTTTAGTGTTTATTCATTTTTGATGGAGAGAGAGAGACAGAGAGAGAGAGAGAAAGAGACAGAGCACAAGCAGGGGAGGGGCAGAGAGAAAGAGGGGGGGGAGACACAGAATCCAAAGCAAGCTCCACGTTCTGAGCTGTCAGCACAGAGCCCGACACCTGGCTCGAACCCACAAACCGTGAGATCATGACCTGAGCCGAGGTCGGATGTTTAACTGACTGAGCCACCCAGGTGTCCCTAAAAATAAAAACCTTAAAAAAAAAAAAGAAAGAAAGAACCAATATGCAAAAAAGGTCTCTGTGTGTTCCGTGAAACTACGACCGACAGCATTAAGCACAACACGACTCTAAAATGGAAAAGTCCCTGGTGGTCAGTAATTACTATAAGTGTCTCTTTCCCATGAATTGATATGCTTCCTTTCATTAGGAAATAAATGTTATGATAATTCCAATTTCCCCTTTTGCTGTGGCTACCAGGAAGCTTGGAATGAGGGTCAGGGCAAACTGAGAAAAACTAACCTCTTTGAACAGTTACCTCATCCTCACCCTGACAAAGCTCAGATCTTCCGACTTTAAAACTTAGCCATATAGGAGCCTTGGGATGTGCTCTCCTCAAATGCTTTTTGGAAAGAGGCAGAAAAGCACAAATAAAAACATATTCATGAAATAAACTCTATCCCTGGATCTCACTTTCATCAGGGAAGGAACGCAAAGGCTGTGTTGCTATATATGAAAAAACAAATCTTTAATAAAAAGCCACGTGGAGAAATAAAAAAACAGAACTGAACTGCATACACGCTATGGTTACCACTATGAAAGTAACGCACATATGAGGACAAAAACAAAAACAGGTTTCTGAAACGATAAATCGTGGTGTGTAGGTGAGAGGGTTAAAATGTCATCTTTTTTGCCCCCTCTGAAGTGCTTTCTCTTCTCCAATGGCAACAGAGGCCCAGGTAGATGCATCAAGTAAGGCAAGCAAAAGCCAGTGTTCACTGGCCTTTCCCATGTCATCCCCAAGGCTGCCACATTGGGGGTGGAGACAGGCTACAAGCCCACAGGTGGCTCCTTAGAGACTGGAACCCAGTAGGTGGTGGGCTGGACTTCTTAGGGTCTTGCAGAAGATGCCCGGTGCCCTGAAATCACAGCGGTTTGAAATTCTTGTCCTCACTACCCGTCAGCGGGCATGTTCCGAACACACCCTCATAAGAACAACAAACTAGACACCTGCACACATGGTTGTGGGGAGGGGCAGGAGCCATAAGCCACGACCTCTGACCTCTACATGCCTAGGACTCGATGGGCAAACTAGTGACCCCTCAGTCTTCCCGTGTCAGATCAAACGCGCTCCCTCCGGGAAGCTTTCCTCCTCCATCCCCCATCCTCGGACCCTCGCACCTGACTGATGGGCATTCACACACAGCCTGCACGTCTCCTTCGGAACCCTTGACACACCTGAAACCCCGTCCTCGGTGCGTCCAGCCCAGGGGACTGCGAGCCCAAGGCCGGCGCAGTCGCAGATGGCACCCGGGCCACATGAGCCAAATGGCCGGCAGACAGGATGGCTCAGCCTCTGCTGAGGACCAAGGTTTGGGCGACTGGACTAGAGGCTTCCTCCTCCCTCCACTGGACTCAGGATCCCCGGGGCTGCCAGAGTGGCTGGCCGCTGTCTCTATTGTACCCGTCTCTTTTCCAGTGACAGCAGCCCACGTGGGGCAGGGGAGCCTAGCCCTGGAGAGCAAGTAGGTCTTCGGAGGCTGACTCACCACCTTGCAGGTGGAGTGAGCTCATTCCCTTCCAGGGCATCCTCGAACCAGAAACCCACAACAGAGGTGGTTCCCATGGCAACCGGCCAGCGCCTCCTCCACAGCCGCCTTCCCTGGAGCGCCTGCGCCCTGTGCCCTGTGCCAAGGGTCACTTAGCCCTCCCTCCGCCGCCTGAATCCCGAGAGCACAGAGCGAGCCGCGGCCCTGGGGGCCAGGCACGGCAGAGCCCTCCCCCCTCCACCGCCCCCACCGGCTTCGACAAGTCCACCCAACACACTCGAGACCAGGAAACTCATGACCCCACAGTTCATTCCTTCTTTGGAAAGTTTGACAGTTAGAAGCTCTGAGCTAGACTCCCATCTCCCACACAACCCCCACAAGTACTATTTTGCCCCCTTGGGCCTCCCAACGTGGTCTGCAGCCTTGTCTACACAGCCAGGCTCCTTCCACTACTCCTGACACGGCTCCCACCCACCCCACCGGGCAGTGTCCAGTGTCCTGGGTCCAGTTCAGACAGCCGAGCACTGAGCAGGACGCAGGACAAGTCTAGAGCCCGCCGCTGCCCTGAAGACGGCCGAGCTCGTCCGCTGACTCACCGGGTCCGCTGTCACCCACCCCCAGGCCTCTTTCTCTCCAGCTGCTCCCAGCCCACTCCTTCTCACTCATCCCCTGCCCCGCCCTTCCCAGAGCTTCATACTCACTGTTCATGCCTTTGGTCACATTCTGCCTGGCCCACCTCCCCCGCCCTTTGCCACCACCCCCTTGCCTGACTCACCCAGACATACTCCAGATTTGATTTTTAGCTCACTTTTATCACCTCCTCCAGGAAGCCTTCCCTATCTCCTCCAAGGTGGGATGGGGCCTTCCTTGGGCTCGCTTCACTATACGGCACGTCACATCTTTGTGACAAGGAAATGCGGTTCATAGGTCTGTCACCCACTGGCCTCTCCAGCACCTTGCCCTGACCTGGAAAGAGCAAGTGCTTCGTATTTATTAAACCCGGGTGGTGAGCACATAGGTCTTTGTCGTGGTGTTCTCTACACTTTTTCTTATATTTCAAATGTCATTTAAAAAAATAAAATGATCCACAGTAAATGTGAATTGAGAGGGTAGACCATCGTCGGCAGCCGTGCCTTTGGTGCGGGTTATGTCTGCCCACCTCAAATATCTGGCTGAACTCATCCTTCAGAAACTTTTCCCCCCACCCTGGGGCCGGAGGAATGCCACTTGGCCAGTTGCCAAGTAGTCCGTTCAAACCTTCTGGAACGTCTGCATCGTGCTCGGCACAGTGGTGACCCCACGGGCGAGGTTGCGTTGGTACTGGCGTATCGTTTCACCTCCACTTGTCCTTTTCATTCGCGAGAACACAGTTCACCCCAGCTAATCTCACTGCATGCTAGCCCAGATGGCTAAACAGGACAGGGAGGTTTTGTGGCTAAGCGCTGAAGCTGGCGAAACGGGAAATCGGGATTCGTTATACTATCCTCTACTCCTGCACTTGAATTCTCCATGATAATTAGGTTTTGTTTTGTTTTTTTAACTTATTCACACAACTAATACTCCCTAAGTGCCTCCCACATTTCAGACATCATGGCTAAAGAGAGAAATAAGAAACAACCCTCCCCCGTCCCTGCCATGAATTGAAACTTTATTAAATTCTAAATTACTGGGGCGCCCGGGTGGCTCAAGTGGTTAAGCGTCCGACTTCGGCTCGGGTCATGATCTCATGGTTCGTGAGTTCCAGCCCCACATTGGGCTCTCGGCGCTCAGCGTGGAGCCCACTTGGGATCCTCTGTCTCCCTCTCCTCTCTCTCTCTCTCTGCCCCTCCCCCACTTGCTTGCACTGGCTCTCTTTCTCTCGAAAATCAATAAACATTTTTTTTTTAATTCTAAATTACTATCTTAACCCTCCCTGAAAATTAACATCTAACCACACTTGTGACAAGACGATGCTGATCTCCCCGGAGGGAAGAAGACCGATAAGGGGCTTTGGGAACTGTGTCCCCTGGGCTTGTCTCCCCAGCCCTGCCTCCTCCACCTACAGGGTCTCCCCCTGTACGGGGGCAGCCCCCCATTCAGAAAGTGGCCGCAGGGCACCAAGGGTGGGCCTCAGAGCTGCTGCAGATCTCACAAGCCCCCAGGAAGCCTGCAAAAGACAGCTTTCCCCTCAAAGGGCAGGATCCAAACACCCTTCATTCTGTCATTACAACTTCTCCTAAAGCCCTCTCAGTATCAGGTGCGAGACCAGCTTCGGAGATAGAAATAAAGGCCACACAGACATCCCTGACTTAAGGGAATCATGGTTCTAGTGACTGGAAATCCCAGGATTCAGATCCTACCCCTGCCACTTACCAGCTGCAGGCCGCTGGGTAAACTACTAAACCTCTCTGGGCCTCGGTTTCCCCATCTGTAAAATGGGGACATACTGCCCGCCTCACGGGGTTGTTGTGAGAATCTTATGGGTCAGTGCATGGGAAATTCTCATCCCGGTGCTTAGATGCAAAAAGCTAAGCACGGTGCCAGGCACGCATTAGAAGAGCTACTTCGTGTGACTCCTGTATTAGTATTATTCACCAGGCCCCCACGGCCTATTAACAGGCAGAGGTGACAGTGGAGCTTGAAATGCAAAGAAGGAATCACAGAGGCAAGGCCAGATTCAAGAGACAGGCACAGACTGGCTCCAATTGTCTTTGCACCATTATGTTCGTCTGCCTGAGCTTTTCCGAGCAATGCCGCAGCCACAGCCTAATGGGTGAATGGTGCCCACGAGCCTGCAAATGCTTTCCATCTGGCCTCTTCTCTCAGAGGAAGCCAGCAATGCCCCTTCATCACCCCCAGCCTGCCCACACCCAGGGTGCTGTAGCCCGGCTGAGCACTGTGTCCTTGCTGTTCCGGGCTTTTGTCTTTTTCAGCCAGCTGTCAATTTCTGCTCACCCTGGGCATTAGGTGGTAGGAGCACTTGAGCCCCCACAGACCTGGGTGCAGATCTCAGCCTGCAGTATGCCAGCCTCAGCGTGTTATTTGACTTCTCAGGGTTTTGAGCCCCTCGCCTGTAAACAGAGCTAAAGCCTCCTACCTTGCTCTGAGGATGAAATAATGGTGTGATGTGAAACAAACAAACAGCTGGCACAGGGCCTACAACCACCGTGACTATGTCAGAGGGTGGAGCCTGGAACACCCCCACAGCCACAGAACCGGCCCAACCCTGTCATGGCCAAGAAGGTGCCATACTCGGGGGCAGCCAGCAAAGGCATGACCAGCACCCCCATGCTTCCAGGAGGGCGAGGAAATCTGCCCCTCCCCAGTATAGCCTCATTCCCAAGACCCTCCTTGGGGGTGGCCAGTGCCTGGGGTGCCACGCAAGGCAAGAAGGAAAGAGAAGAGACACGGGGAAGAAAGGAAGAGGTGAAGGAGCAGCCCCCATCTAGCCCTGAGCTGCCCCACCTCCACTGCTTGGCATGGCACCGGGGCTTGCAGTGTCAGGGACCAGAACCCGCAGCGTTTACAACAGAGCGTGCCCACCATCCTGGAACGCAGTCCCCTCTTCTTACAGGTGAGGATCAGGTGTGGCTTGTCCAGCATCGCACAGCAGCCACAGGCACAGCTCTTATGAACGGACCACTTCCAGGTTCCACAGGCAAGTGCAGGAATGTGTGTGTCAGAAGAGAGGTATTTGGGGCCCAAGGAGGGTGGAGACCCAGTTCTATCTCTAGTGAGGGGCTTCCGGTCTGCAGTCAGGGCAGACAGCCGGTGCTCGCTGACGAGCAGAGGGAACCTGGCAGGGAGGGGACAGCCAGGGCAGTTGGCAAGGACCGTGCGCTCTGGCCAGACAGCCCTGAGTTCAAAGTCTGGAACACCACTCAAGAGCTGTGTGGCTTGGGGCAAACGGTTTAATCTCACCAGAGCTCCATTTCTTCTGCAAAGTGGAGATGAAAATGAAATAGTACTTGCACTTGACAGTGCGGTTAGGATGACTGATATAATGCACGTTACGGAATTAGCACAGGGCTGGGCATGTAGTAAGCGTTAGCTGTTAATGTGAGGACCGGCACCGCTCATGACACCGGCGCCACCTGCACCTGTCCCTTTGGCTCGTTTCTCGCTCCCCTCCTCAGCTGTAATCTCAGGAGCCAGTCCCGGGAACATCTGGGTACAAGGGCAGCCATGCAAAGGACCCACCTGTCATTCACCACCTCCAACCTGGCAGAGGACAGCTGCCGTCATGTGTGAAACTCACCTGAACTCGACCACCCACACACTAGCCAGAACCCCAGCGGCTCCATCCATCTGCCTTCAGAGCACAGAGGCTCACGCTGCCTGTCTGTCAGCAGGTGTTTGGAGCCCACCCACAAGTATGACCTCAGAAGAGGGTTTATATGTGCCTGGAATAAACAGTCCTTACCCAAACCAGCCCCACAAGGAATGAACTCATGGCAGAGCATCCTTGGACAAGTCAGATCACCATCGTGGACCTCAGTCTCTTCATCTAAGTGGCAAGGACCAGGTGACCAGTATAGTTCCCTTCGGGCTCTGGCATTCTGTGACTTGATTTCTTCAAACTGCTCCAGAAGAAAGAAGGGCTAGAGCTGGGTCCTGGGAGTAAACAAAGTGGAAGACAAGGCTGCCTATTGACACCAGTCCCTTGGGCAGATTCCAGGCTGAAATCCTTGCTCCCTGGCTCCGCTCAGCCTGCAGTCTCTCCTACCTCACACCGATCCTGTGACCCAGAGAAGCCTACACCAAAGACGGATCGATGATGAGCAGCCCACCTTGCAGTGGGCCCAGATACTCTCCCCACCCCAGGACCACACCTGGAGCACCCAGGCTAGAAGGCAGAGCTAAGAGACCCTTCACCAATCCCAAATAAGGCTGCCTACCCTCCACAGGCACCTGGCTTCCCACATGGCCACACCCTAAGCAGGCATTTCCAGAATAAGAGAGTGCATGCAGATCCCAAGACACAGAGCACCACCGGATCCCGTAAGGGAAGCTCATTCACCGGGCCCCACCCACGCCCTCCCTAGAGGGTAGGAACAAATTCCTGACAGCTGAGGACACTGAAGACTCCTAAAGATAAGAGTCCGTGTATGAGCAGAATAGTTAGTTTCAGGGCCAGGCTGAGAAGCCCAGGAATCAACCTCAAGATCACCTCCAGAAGTCCTTGGCTCTACTGAGCAACCCCCATCAAGGGGACAGAAACACAGAAAGCTGGCGTTGGCCCCAGACCTTAGAGATCATCTCCATGTGCTAATCCAGGCAAGGCATTTCCAACACCGCACTCCCCCCAACCCAGTCCTCTCATTTTATAGGTAAGGATCAGGTGTGGCTTATCCAGCATCACACAGCAGCCATAAGCAGCTCTAAAACCAGACCTCGGGTCTCCTGTGGCCCTGGTACCCGAGGCACAACTGCTGTCCTTGTTCCGAAGGGACAGAACAGGGTCCTCCCAGGCAGCTCTCTGGACTGATAGTTCAAAGAGACAGTTTTTCCATATCTAGTCCTTTCCTAAATGCCACCCACCAGGGTCCCAACAGGAAGGGAGCAGGAGGCAGGTGGACCAGGGTCCTGCTGGGCCCCACAAGCTGGGGAGCTGGGGGGTCTGAAGGTTCTGTCTGGTTCCATGCCCCGCCGGCTGCTGTGGCTAAAGACAGCAGGCTGCTGACGTCCACCGCCGAAGAGAGAACCCTCAGTGCTGGGGCTGGAAGGTTTTATTTCCTTTGAGGCCCCCAAGCCCACATAAGAGGACCAGAAACTCCCTAAGATTTTCTGAAGTAGGGGCCGTAGCCAAATCCAACAAGGGCAGGGAACAGAAGGACGTGTCAGCATGGCCAGTACCTCAGGAGAGGAATCTGAAGTGGGCCGCTGGCCAAAAGAAGAAAACACACAGCTGGACTGCCTGCCAGGGAGCCGGGGAGGGGGGTGGGTGCGCTGGCTCCCGGCCACCCTGCTTCGGTCAGACACCTGGGAGGGGGTTTCGAGCAGCATGGCAGGGCTGAGGTCATCCTGAGCTCGGACCCCAGCTCAAGCATAAGGCCAGCTTCCCTGGCCTCCTCTGGACTCCGGGGCACACTTCTGAGGCTGCGAGGCCAGCCTGGGCTCCCTCTGGGACCTCAATTCAGCCCCATCACCAAAGCGGCCCTTGATGCCTTGGACTATCGCCACCCAACACCTCAGCATCCGCCAGACATTTCCGGCTGCACTGTGGCTGCCCCACCCCCTCTAAGGCACCCACGGTCACCGCTCAGCATATCTAATATTTGGTGAGCACCTACTGTGTGCCAGCAGGAGGCTCCTGAGGAGTCGCCCTCGCAGGGTACAGGAGCACATCTCCCACCCCAGGTCCAGGCCCCCCCACCCCCCACAGAGAAAGAACGCAACTTCCCCTTATTTGGGGGGGAAGAGGGAGGAGGCACTAGGTACTAAATACCAGCAAAGTCACCATCTACATAAAGACCTCTAGGGCAGATTGCAAAAGTAGTCCCAATGCTTTCCCTTGCCTGTATCTATCTTCTTTGCAAGTAGCTTTGCAGTGCCCTCACACTTGTTAAAAATACAAATTCTCAGGCCCCACCCCAGACCTATATAAACCCTGAGGACGGGGTCCAGCATCTGTATTTTAAGCAGCCTTCTGGGTGATTCTGATGCACGGTCAAGTTTGAGAACCACCCTTCTAGGCTTCAAGGCTCTGAGATGAGGTGGCCTGAATGTGTCTGGATCCCGGTGGCACAGCCTTCCAGGAGCCCCCTACTAGGGAGGCTCCCACGAGACCCCCAGACCCACCTCCAATCATCGAAGGAGCCCCAAGTCATTCACAGATCAGTGATATCCCCTGAGAACCCTCCAAATGTCCTCAGGGCCAAGAGTTTCACAACAATGCCCAAAGCGACTCTGATGAGGACTGCCAAGAGGCTGCCAACTCGCCTGTCCTTTCCAGCTCCCTCCTGCCCATCCTCTACCCAGGCGCTAAGTGAGCGAGGCAAGGGCTGAGCGGCCAAGAGCCAGCAGAGAAGGAAGAAAAGGCCAGAGCCAGGAAACCAGGCATGGACAGGGAGACATAACTGGAATCCCACTGGCTGCCCCCCGGCCCCGGCCAAGAAGGGCTCAGCTGTGGCTCCCCACCTCTGCCTCTTTCAAAACTCTATGTGCAGAGAACGACTGACTTCCAAATGTTGCAAGATACCACTGTGAGACATAAAATGCAAACTCATTTAGAAGCATTCCCAAATTCACAGTAGCTTTCTGTCATTACATATTTGCTTCATCAAGAAGCAATAAAAGGACAACTGCTATCCTGGGAGGAGAAAAACTGGCAAAGCAGTGAGCCCCTAAGAAGCTGACTCTTGGAGCCCCAGGAAGAGGGCAGCGGGCAAGGGTGTAGGTCCCCCCCCACCCAGGAAATGGGAGGCAGGTGCCAAAAACACACGTGGGAAGAAAGAAAAGAAGAAACTGAGGCTGGCTGCTTCTGCCCTCCCTCCTCAAATACCAGGGAGTCTCCGAACCCCGAGGGGGCTCATGGCAGCAGGTATAACACAGAGAGCCACCTGCAGCCTCCGGTCCCACCTGCCATCTGTAAGCCACTGTGCAACTCGGACAAGTCCCTCAAGTCCCAGCCCCTCTGGGCCTCAACCGTTGTCTCCTCCACAAAACAGGGCGGAGCCAGGCCAACCTCCACAGCTCCAGGCCACAGGAACCGTGTGAGCAGAAAGAACAGCATGTGAGCACGCTGCTACGTTGGGTATGACATCATTTATGTAGTTTTTTTTTTTTAATGTTTATTTATTTTTGAGGGGGAGGGGGGGAGGGGGGGGAGAGAGAGAGAGAAAGAGAGAGAATGAGCTGGGGAGGGACAGAGAGAGGAGACACAGAATCCGAAGCAGGCTCCAAGCTGTCAGCACAGAGCCTGACGCGGGGCTCGAACTCACGGACTGCGAGATCATGACCTAAGCCGAAGTCGGACGCTCAACCGACTGAGCCACCCAGGCGCCCCCATTTATGTAGTTTTCAACAGGCACAAAGATACAGACAACTACACAGGCAGGAACTGTATAAACCAACGTTGAGGAAAGAAAACACCAAATGCGGGACAGCGGTTAATTCCAGTGAGGAAGGGAACAGCATTGGGGACAGGAACACCAGAACCCTACCTCTGCCTATAAGGCCTTTGTGAACTGGCCTCCAAAGCAGAAAACCTAGAAAAACAGCTGTAACCAACTGAGCCTTTGCAAACCTTTCTAAATTTCGTTACCTCCAGCTAAGCCATCGCATAAGGTGTTGCAAAGACTAAATGAATCAATATCTGGGAAACACTTAGAGTGTGTGTGGCCCACGGCACAGAACTGGGCTGGCACGTGCTGGGGGCGGGCTGGGGGTGGGTGCTCAGCTCCGCTTTCCCTGGGCCTGGGCCTGGGCCTAAGCTGGGGCCTTCCGAACCAGGGGCTTCCATGAAAAGGTAATCAGGGGCCGGTCCCGAGCCTGACCCCCCTGCGTCCGCTGGGGCCTTAATGCTTGTGCCAAGCACCCCTAGTAGAGGAGCTCCAGACAACCCACTGAACTGAAACCCCAGAGTGGCACTCCTTAATTTTTTGAAAGTTAATTATAGAATGAACCTCTCAATTAACTATAGCTTAAGACAAACAACAACCACAACAACAAAGTGGCTTTCACCTGAGACGAAAGTTTGGGGAAACATCTAAATTAAAAAGAGGCCTCCGGGCTTCACGCAGGCAAAGCTACCTCCCGACAGTCCCAGCCAGGATCCAGGATAAAGGGCAGGAAACCGGGGGTCTGGCCCCGCTTCCCCTGCTCCGGGAATGCAGGATTCATGAGCCGCCTCCTCCTGGTTCCCAGAGCCAAGCCTGGAAAAGCACTTCGGGTTCCTGGAAAGAAAGACCTTTCCGAAAAACGGGGAGCTCTACTGGAAAGTGCCATTATGTATTATCTGGAGGATGTCTGCGGCGTTTGAAAGGGAGCCACTCCTCTGCCAAAGTCAAATCAGTGGCCAAAATCAACAGGGGGGGCTTCTCAGAGCCAAAGAGGCACACACGTGTGCCTGCACTCACACCGACACGCACAGCCGTGCTCACACAGCCGGACAGACACTGCTGTCGGGACCACAGAACCTCCATAAAGTTGCAGCCCCCCTGCAGACGCTGCACTGGGGGGCAGGCGGGGACCCTACTTCCTGGTGTTGGCACTTAGAAGAAGTAAAAGCCCCACTTCCGTCCGTTCCCAAGCCACAGGCTGTGTGGCCATTCCCACGCTGGACACAAGGAGAAAAGGGAGTCTGGCTGGAACAAGCCCCCACCCACCCGAGCACAAGGCTTGCGGCCTGTCCTCCAAGATGCAAAGCCAAGTTCCATGAGGAGACCTGCCTGAAGCAGGCCACCCACCTTGACGTGCCCCCCCACCTCCTGTCGGTTCACCTACAGACGATCTGAAAATAGAGCTCAGCATCACTCCATTCTGTTCCCATCCGTTTATAATCAGCTTTACAGATGGCTTTTAAAAAATAAATCTTTGGGCCCATAAAAATGCTCCCCTGCAAGCCCCGGCCTGGCCTCAAATCACAGGCCTGTGACTGGGCTCGGAACAACCCCATAGTATCAACCACCAAGAAACAGGAAAAACAAGGTAGAGAGGAGGCAGCTTGTCAAAAGCTCCCTTCCCCCAAGGATCGCTTTTCCACCATCAGCTGAACCCCCCGGGGCCTCTGATTTAGACCCTGAGACGAAAGGTTCAACCCCGGGGGCCAGGAAGGACACTGTCCTACCCTCCGTGCCGTCCTCTGGCCTGGTCCACAGCGCGGAAAAGCCAGAACGGCTCACTCCCAACAACCTAAGCCTCGCCAACTTTCCCTCACCGACTTTTTACCAGCCTCAAGGCTTAAACAAGAACCTCCAACTTCACGTTCCATGTGCACAAGCTTTCAAAAGCAAAACAAACACCTCAGCTACCTGGTTCAAAGCCTGTTGTTCCCCTGGTGACCAAACAAAGGGAAGATGAACAGGAGGGACATGGTTGAATCTGAAAGCAGGGAAGCCAGTCCCCAAAAGCTGGAGTCAGCTCTTACAGGGGCCACCAGGGACACCTAGGGCCCTCCAGGTTCAGGGGACCTGAGTGTATTCCCGTCAGTTATTCTTTAGATGTGTAGAAATACGACTAGAACGCTCCCCTACCTTTTCAACCGAGAAAAGTAACTTCAGAAAGGTCCTGCTCACCTGGCTTAGACTACAGACCCTCCAGTCAAAGACCTGGATTCAAAACCAACTCTACCTGTCCATTCAGGTTGCAGGGGAGACCCTGGTAAAGTCAGTGAACCTTTCTGAGCCTCATTTGCCCTGTCTACAAAATGGGGAGAAGGCCTGACAAGTTTGCTCATCATGATTAACGAAGAGAAAACCACGTGTGAAAGCATAAATATTAAAAATCATGAATCATGGGGTGCCTGCCTGGCTCGGTGGGTACAGCGCATGACTCTTGTTCTTAGGGTCGTGAATTTGAGCCCCACATTGGGGGTGGAGTTTATTTTTAAAACATCATGAATCATGTAATGAGTACTTGATTATATAGCACCTTTAATCGTTCCTTACGATTTCATTTACATAAGCCTTGTCCCTCGAAACATAAACTACGGAATAGCAAAAGGTTTGTCCGTTTCTAGTGAAGGGTCAAGTTCCAAGGTCAGTGTGCCTGGGTTCATGCATAACCTGGCTTACTAGCTGTTTGATCTTGGGCAAGACACTTGACCTCACTGAGTCTCAGTTTCCCTGTCTGCAAAAAGGGAAGTAACAGTACCTTCCTCAAAGGGTTGACGGATGGAGGTAATCCAAACCATGCAACCCTCAAACAGTATGAACTATTATTATTTGGAGAACATTCTTACCAAATACTGGTTGGTTGGTACAAAACAGTTAATCTCCTTTCTAGTCGTCCTTCTCTCACCTTCTCTTTCCTTTCTGGGAGGTGGACAGTGTTTACATTATCTCCTATCATGGGTTTGGGAAATGCTTTAAGTTTTTTTAATGTTTTTATTATTTTTGAGACAGAGACAGAGCATGAGTAGAAAGAGAGGGAGACATAGAATCCGAAGCAGGCTCCAGGCTCCGAGCTGTCAGCACAGTGCCCGACGCGGGTCTCGAACTCACAGACCGCGAGATCATGACCTGAGCTGAAGTGGGCTGCTCAACTGACTGAGCCACCCAGGCGCCCCAGGCAACGCTTTAAACCAAAACGTAAGGTTCCCCTTAAGGACCGAGGGTACCTTCATTCCCAGGCCCTTCTTGCTCTGCAGTCATTGAGCATGTTATGTCTCCAAGCTCAGGATTTTCGTCTATCAGGTGTGAGCATCCCACATCCCTTACAAGGCTGTTGTGAATGTTAAACGGGGCCCATCGACAGAACACATCTACCATACAAGCCACGTGCAACGGGGGCTTCTCTATGGTCCCCCCCCCCATTGTGAGAGATGACAGGCCTGGACACGACCCCAAAACCTCTCAATAAAGAGCAGACACCAGCCCAAAAGTAGCCCGCTACAGCCAAGGACCAAGCAGGCAGTTTCCAGGGCAACAGCATCCTCTGCACCTACTCCGGATTTCCATCCCCAGCTGCTTTTAATTCTCTTCCCGCCTCTGTAGTGGGCTAAGTCACCTCTTCCCACTATTGCTAGGCAACCCTGAGCACAGTGCAGCTCCCTCCTGGGGGAGGACCGCGCCCCCCCCCCCACTTCTCGGGACTGGGGAAAGCTGCCCCACGTGGACCCCATTAACCCTGGGAATGGCAGAAGGTGAGAAGCACTCCCAGACCAACAGGGTCTATAGGTGCAGGTGCAGTGGGGACTCCACCTGGGGGAAATGAGGAAAGCCACCCCCTCCTTCCCCACCCCAGCCTTCTACTTGCCTGGGCTTATCTGTGATCCATTCTTAAGCAGTCTCCAAGCACAGGGTCACATCAAGCTTTTTATGAAAGCTGCCCTCTTGATTAGTTACCTCTTCGGCGGCTCTCCCACTCACGCACCATGAACCTGGATCCCCGACCTTAGAGTAAACGGTCAGCAGGAGAGAACAGGTGGACAGACACGAATGAGGAGGAGGGACAAGGAGGCAGAGAGCACCAGAAGCTCCTGTGAGGTCCCTTAGCTTCGGAGGTGGGAGGACGGGTAATTGTCATTTTCTTCTCTGTATTACTTAGCATTTTCTGGGGCTTTTTAAATTAAATTTTTAAATTAAGATGGAATTATACCATAAAAGTCATCCGTTTGAGTGGGTTTTAGTATATTTAGATACATTTAGATTATATTTACATATATTTTAGTGTATACATATTTAGAGGAAGTTTTAGTTTACTTAGTATATAGTTTTTAGTGTATTCACAAGGCTGTGCCACCATCACCACTATCTAATTCCAGAATGTTTTCATCACTGGGTTTTGTTTTTTGTATATGTCTTCTCTGGTCAGTGTTCCAGACACGCAAGCATCTCTCTCTTTTATAAGCAGCAAAGTGGTGAGGAGGGAAATGCCGGAGCCACACTGCCCACCTCTCACGGGCTCTGTGATCTTGGAAGTTATGCAGCTGCTCTGAGCCAGCTCCCTCATCCGTAAAATGTGGATAAAGTGCCCACCTCACAGGACTAGACGTGCTAACACAACACAGAGTCCCTGACACAGTGCCCGATACTTAGCGTGTGCTCAGAAAAGGTGAGCCACTATGGAGATCATGAGAAAAAGAATTTTTTTCTTTTTAAGTACAGCTCTGCTCCCAGCTCTGGTCCCCGGGAAGATGACTGTACCCAGGCTATTGGGGACCGCCATCAGTTTTGCTTATTTGTCTGGGAGGGCTGAATGGGACACCCAGAGTGGGTAGGCTGGAGTCATGACTATCGCCTAGGTGGCTCTGGGCATCACTACACCAGACCTAAGGGGCCCACTGTGTTGAGAATCTGCCAGATAATCCCCAGCCAGGACGTGGGAGCAGGGGCTAGGCAAGGCAGGAAGACAGCATCTAACTAGCCCTCTCTGTAAATGTACCCCCTACCCCCTGAGAAGGAAGGCTTCTGGGAGCTGGGACTTGATGCCTAACCTGGGACCCAGTGAGAAAACTTGATGGTTCAGAAGAAGGTGGCTGGCTCAGCTGGTGGAACATGCAACTCTTGATCTCAGGGTTGTGAGTTCGAACCCCATGCTGGGTATAGAGATTACTTCTAAAAAATCTATTTAAAAAAAAAAAAAAAGGAAGGTGGGCTTCCAGGGTGACTCTGAGCCCTGGTTTGCTGGGTCTCCTGCCCCCACCGCTCCCAAGGTCCCCTGAGCCTCCATCAGGGCCAGGTTTGGGCAGGTAGTGGTGCTTAGCAGGACACTGGTGCCTCAGCAGTGAGACAAAACCCTGGGCTGAATCAGGAGTCCAATCAGGGAGCGCCTGGCTGGCTCAGTCAGTGGAGCATATGACTCTTAATCTCAGGGTTGTGAGTTCAAGCCCCACATTGGGTACAGAGATTATTTGAAAATAAAATCTTTAAGAAAAAAAAAAAAAGGAGTCCAATCAGGCTGACCCAGAGTGGCCAGGACTAAGGAACTCAGCCATGACCCCTTTGGGGAGCTACAGACTAAACTGTCTAAACCAGCTGGTGGGCTCCAGGACCTCTCCAGGGTCATTGGTGAGTAACTGAGCCCAGCTCCCTGGGCCCTTGCAGAGTTGTGTACCCAAGGAGCAAACACAAAGGGGAGAAAAGTAGGGCTGGTGGGGAAGGTGCCCTGAGACCACAGCCCCTTGGCTGCACATCCCGTCCTAGAAAAAGCTTGGGTAGGTTACACGTTGGGGCAGCTCAGGTGGGGTTAACTGGCTGGGACAGTCCCAACAACACCTGCACAGGTGTGGGGCTCTCGAGCTGTACAAAGAGACTGGCCTCTCAGAAAGGTGAGAGTTCAGCTCTGGGAGGGACAAAGCTGACGGGGAAAGAAGGACAAAGGATGAGAACAATGGGAGGGGGTGTTCCCTAGCCTGCAGCAGCTTACACATCATTGCCCTCTGGTCTGCCCTTCTAGCCTTCTCCTTTCTCCTACTGCCCTACCCTTCTTCACACACACACACACACACACACACACACACACACACGCGTGCGCACGCATGCACACACACGCACACACAGCCCAGATGTCAGGGAAAGGGGAGGCTTCCCAGCAGCACCTTCGAATCCTGCCTGTCCTTCTAGATGCAACTCAAATGCCATCAGCCCAGGCAGCAGTGCTGGTTCCTGCCCCACAGAGACCAACACCACATCTCTGGCCATTTGTGGCACTGCCCAGTGTGATTTCTACCTTTCCAGTTCCCTCTCCATCTAAACCGTGGGTTTTCCACGACCCCAGGTGGGTGGAGCATCAGATACCCAACAGGGATTCAACCAATGCTCACTGACTGAGTCTACCAAGAGAAATTACTGATGTTCTCACACTAAGAAGGGACTAGAAGGTAGACGAGCAGAGACATCGGCTCTTCTCTAGAGACACCCAGCAGCAGATGTCATGTCTCAGACTTGGGCCACCCCGCCCTGGTTCCAGACCCACAGGAGGCACCGGGTCTTGTGTGACAAGTCCTCAAGCCAGGCTTACGGTTTGTGGCCACTGGCCAGGCGCCCAGCCCCAGGCCTTCCTGGAGGAGGAAAGGGGAGACCCAAATCCCAACCACAAACAACAAACTACAAGACACCCCTTTGGTTTGACCTCTTCACACTTAAAACTGCCCCACAAGGAAGGGCCCGGGGGCCCAGGCCTCCTCCCACCCCACTCCACGGAGCACAGCCTTAGCAGCCCCTTCTCAAGAAAGGAGCTTCAGGAAAGAAGTTTGCTCCTTGCAGGAGCCTGCTAGCCTGTCACTCCTACAAGCCCATCTCCAGTGACCAACGGCTCCTGGAGATCTCATCATTCCTCAAAACTGGACAAGCTGGTTCTCAGGAAGCTCCAGGCCTTCTCACATCTGCCCCAGGGTAGGCTGGGTGGCAGCCAGAGACAGCTCCCTGGGGCAAAGCAGGGCTGGTAGGCTACTGGGAGGTTTGGGCAGGGCCTAAAGAATGCCCTCAGCTATTTGACTGTAGGGCCTGAAAACACTCTAGGCTTTATTTTAGTTTCCTTTAGTGTATTTCCTTTACTTTAGTTTAGTGTATTTTTTAAGTTTACCTATTTATTTTGAGAGAGACAGCAAGCGTGAGCTGGGGAGGGGCCGAGAGAGGGAGAGAGAGAACCCCAAGCAGGCCCCACGCTGTCAGCACAGAGCCCAACTCCGGGCTCAAACTCATGAAACGTGAGGTCGTCACCTGAGCTGAAATCAAGAGTCAGTCGCTTAACCGACTGAGCCACCCAGGGGCCCCCAGGCTGTCTCCTTTAGAAGACACTCATACTTTGAGGTCATTCTACCTGTACTGTGACCAACTTACAAAGCTTTTGAGCACGTCACATTCATTTGTTTCTCCCGGATACCCAAAATGTAGGCAAAGGGTAAGCAAGGGATTCTACACCATTCTATAGTGAAGGGACTGAGCAATCAGAAGGGTCAAGTGACACCGAATGAGCCAGAGATGACGTCAGGGTCCGAGGTCAAGGAGAACACAACAACTCCATACACTCCTAGCCAACTAGGAGTGGGCTCCTTCTAAGATGGGTTTATATACTACACCTTATCTCAAAGAATACAGGGTAAAGGCCACAGAAACTCTGGCTCCTCAAAATAGTTAACATGCATTTTTATTGAGCACGCGCTGTCAGGTGCCGTATTAAATTCCCTACACACATTACTTGGTTTAAACCTCCACTCAACTAAATCAGGCAGGAGCGATTATTAGACTCATTTCCCCATTGGCATCATCAGGCACAGAGCAGGTAAGCGATCCCCCGAGGATCACATAGGTAGTCAGTGGAGGGGCTGAGATTTGAACCCAGTGTGCCCAGAGCATGTCTAGATACAGCCCCAGGATGAGGCCAATTATTTATGCAGTGTTATTTCTTGACCACCTACAGGCCTAACCCCGCAGGAGGCACTAGGGATTCAGCAGAGAACAGGACAGGCTGAGTGCTGGGCCCATGGCCACGGGCACGGAGTGAAGCAGGCAGGAGAGCACAAGAGCGAGGGGTAGGAGGATGGGAACGAGAGCCAATTCTCTCCTCCTGGACATTTTACTTCCACCAGGCATCAGTTTGGTTTTTGCAGTCCTAACCTCCAAGGCAGGTGGATGTCCTGTTCCTCCCCATGTAAACCCCTCCAAAATAGGCCTCCCCTCTCTGCAGGCCTCCACCTTCATCAGTGGCCTTGGCTAGCTCCTGTGATGGTCCTGCAGACCAGCAGTGAGTACAAACAAGGTGGTACAGGGCCACCTGGGTGGCTCAGTCGGTTTGGCGGCCGACTTCAGCTCAGGTCACGATCTCGCGGTCTGTGAGTTCGAGCCCTGCGTTGCGCTCTGTGCTGACAGCTCAGAGCCTGGAGCCTGCTTCCAATTCTGTGTCTCCCTCTCATTCTGCCCCTGCTTATTCTCTCTCTCTCTCAAAAATAATACACATTGAAAAAACATTAAAAAAAAAACAAACAAAAAAAAACAAGGTGGTACATATTCCTGTGACCTGGAATGATGTGGGTACAGACTCCGGAGCAGGAACTATTTACAACCACCTTCATTTACCTGCCAGGTGAATGCCTCTCTGTTTCAACACCATTAGCTCAACAAATATTGATTAAGTTACATATGTTAAAAAGAAAAAAAAACCAGGACTGGCACCTGTGGAAATCCACATTAAACCAGAGCCTCCAAGATTTAAGAGAGAAAATAAAATTTAACAACCAAAAGCTGCCATTTTACAAATCTTCGTCAACCCAGCAGGTGGGGGTATTAGCTCCTTTTTATGAATAAGGAATCGGAGGCTGAGAGGTTACAGTAACTTGCCCAAGGTCACAAGCCTGAAAGTGTAGAGCCAGGATGCTACTCAAAGTCCATGCTCTTTCCAGCTTGCCTGGCATCCAGCAGGCCTCACCTGAGGGTGTGGGTGAGGGAAAAAAGTGGGGGCTACGGTCATCTCGAAAAGACGGGCGTTCAGACCTGCTACCTTCTAAAAGGTGGCTTTAGAGCCCGGCCTCAAAGGTCAGGAAGATTGTGAAAGCCAGCAAACTCCCTAATCCACTGCATTTTATGTCTGGAGGCAGGGAGTCAAGCCCCAGGAACGCTGCAAGAAAGCATTCTTTGAAGAAGGGACAAGCCACGGCCAACCAATACAGGTTTTTGAGTCATGCCTCCTGCCTGCACAGACTTCTACCTGCATCTGCATCAGGCCTAACCATTCACCAAGGAAGTGCTTCCTACCACATCACCTAATCTGATGCCCGTAAGAGCCCTGGGGATCGGCAGGGCAGGGCAGGGCAGGGCAGGGCAGGGCAGGACGGGAACGTGGCCCGTTTACCGAGGAGGAAACAGATCGGAAGCACCTGTCTGTACCATTCAGCGCTCTATCCTCAGCCCTTGGAACTGGGCCTGACAGAGTAGCTGCTCAAAGTTATGTGTTGAACAGTCTAATAAAAGCTCAGAGAAGTGAAACGACTGGACCAAAGTCTCTCTTGTTGTGAACACACCAGGGCTAAAAACAGGGCCTTCTGCCTCCCACCCAGAGGCCACCCACCCACATACACTCACTCTGCTGCCTCCATCTGCAATGGTCAGCCTCCTCTGTCCACCCGTCTGCTCTGATCCCACTCAACTCTGACCTCCCACGATCAGCAGGGAGGCTGTCAAAAGCAGCCAGTTACTTCAGATCCGATCCCCCACACCTAAAACCACTTCCTTATATACCTACCACCCCGCTGAAAACGAGGTGAAATTTTCAGACAAGTTCACCGAGGCCCATGCAAGGTAACAGAATCAATGGCAGGCCAAAAAAAAAACCCTTGGATTTTCAAAGTGAGGCCCGGAGCTTGTGCCACGCCCCCCCGACCCCCACCCCATCAACCCACCAAAGCACAGGTTGACTCCCCTTGGTCCAGAGATCCTTGTAGGCTCTGGATGCCAAGCCCAGCTTTCCTGCCTTCCTCGCCACCAAGGGACAAGTGAGGGGAAGCTTCCTGCCCCTGACATGGCTGCATTCCAGTCCCATCATGCACCATTTGGGCCTTGGGGCTGGTCACTTCTCCCTCTGCCCCTCATTTCCTCAACCTCAGGTGTGCCAGGCTCACATCAGCCAGAGCCAGCTCTTAGAACCGTTGAGTCTGCCCTCCAGATAACCACATTTCCCAGATGACCCTGATCCCACCTGGCTACCCAGAGGCCTGGTGCACACCCCCACCACCCTGATCAGGGATTTGTGAGTCTATATGTGTATACATACACACAGACAAATAGAAACAATACAATTTTCCTCCCCAACTATATCTAATGTATTCATTCATTCGATACCACGGAATACTGTGAGCAGGTCCAGTGGCAATGCTGAGGAGACAGGAATTTCTGCCCCCCAGGAACTTCATCCCACAGTCCTGTCACTACTGCCCCAACTAGGCATACAGTAGGTGCTCAGTAAACAGGAATGTCTCTTCTAACTCCCATGGAAGATCCCAAGACATCCACCCCCCTAATCCCTCCCCCTCCTGTCCAATTTAAAATCTAGTCTCATGAAGGCCTCACCCTGAAATTTAAAAAGGGCCCCCTGCCTTGGCCTCTTGATAATCTCCAAATTACCACTCCATTTCTCAGCTCCACCAACAGCCCGAATGCCCCAGGAAATAAGCCCCCAGAGTGGGGGGCTGTCACAGCCTCTCCCCGCAGCTCCCCCTGGGGGGCCAACAGGAAGAGGGGGAGGGGTGTTTAAGCAACTGCCACACTGCAAATAAGTCAGCTGGAAGCCGGGGACCTTCTGCCGTTGCCCTATAGGGTTGGGCCCAGCAGAAGCCTCGGCCTGGGTCTCAGGTCGCCGGGCTTTGAGGAAGCCCTTTGTGCGTGTGTTTTAAATTACCTCTGCTTGTCTGATGAAGTGAGTAAAAAGGGCGCCGATTCAGGGCTTAGGATTCCTGAGTGAGCTAATACAGGATGCCTTTGGCTGAAAAAAAAAAACTTCAGTCGGCTCCCTAAACTCCCCCCCTTTTAAGTTTAAAAAAGGGAATGAATGTTACCATTTTTGGACATGAGCGTTCTCCCTCAAGCCCAGCCCTAACCGCACTATCCAAAGGGACGCGCCATCCTGTCCCCCCCATTCCCAGATCTGCGGGGGGGGGGGGGGGGGAGGGGGGGGATGAAATGAGGAGGGACCGGATGGGAGCGGACAGCGGGGGAGGGGGGAGAGGAGGGTGTTCAGGGTACGTGGCCGCCTGGGGCAAGAGCTCACAGCGCGGGCAGGAAGCAGAGGCAGGGTTGGGGCACCCTCCTCCCCCTCCCCACAAGAGTGGTTTCTGACCTCTTCCTGCCGCCGGCCACTGTGCCCAGGTCCCATCGCCAGCTCTGAGCCCAGCCCCCGTGGAGGGTGCGCACCCGGCACACCTCGTCTGGGACTCTTGGGGAAGGTGGCTGAGCAGGGGTTCCCCATTGACTGACCCCAAATATCTCAGTAAACAACCTCTTGCCCTGGAGCCCTTCAACTCAGATCAAGTTGCCCAAATTCGCCTTCTCCCGAGAATAAGCGGGGGTCGGACTGGCAGGACGCAGACGCAAAACCCCCATCTCCGCCGGCAGCTGAGTTAAGCAATAAAACGGTTGGTCGTCCTGACCCCGCCCCCACAGGGCCAGCTGGAGAACCCGCTTATGCCCCCCCCAGTTTCCTCAGCCCCAACCCACTCCAGCAGGTCCACCTCCAGGCAGACCCGGAGGCGGCTGCCAACCCCTGCGGCGCCCGCTTTCCCCTCGGCCTGCGGGCTGGGGTTGGGAGGTGCAGAGTCGCGTGCAGCTCGCCTCCTGCAGGTACGGAGCCCAGGGTGGCCCAGGAAGCGCGCTGCCACCGCACGCCAGATGGAGAGGCGGCCAGGGGGCGGGGAAGGGAAGGGAAAATCGATCCGGAGCAAGCAGCCACCGCGCTACAGCTCAGCCCCAGCCTCCCAAGCACCGCCCTCCACCCCCTGCCCACGCGGGGATGGTGCGGCTGCAGCCGGGTGGCCTGAATCGCGGACCCCAAGGCGACCTGCCCGCCGGCGGCCCCACCTCCCCGCGCTCGGGCTCCGGCGTTCGCGGGCTCTGGGAAAGGGGCTCTCCCGCTTCCGCCCGCGCCTGTAACCCAACACCCCACCTCGCGGCGGCAGCGCATCCCCCGCCCCCGCTCGTGCGAGCCTGGAATCCGTTCCGAGCCGGGAGCGCGGCTAGCGGAGCGGGCCGGGCCGGGGTGCTACGGAGTGCCGGGGCTGCTGCTGACCTTTCTCTGCTGCTTCTCCCAGGCCGGGTCCAGGAGCAGGTCTCGATCCCAGTCCTCTTCGGGCTGCATGTAGTCGTTGGTTTGCTGGGAATCATAATGGTCCATGATGGTGCGCGCGTGCTACAAGCTGGATTTCTTCCTCCACCTTCTCTCGGGGCGGCGGTGGCGGCTGCTGCTCCTGCCCCGGCGTGGGGAGGGAGTCGGGCCGGACTGGGCTGGGCTGGCGGGGCCGGGCTCGCTCCCCTGCGCCCGGTTCCGCCGCGGCGCTGCTCGCGGTAGCTGCTGCTGGCGGCGGTGGCGGCGGCCAGCTGCTGGAGCTCGCGGACTGCCTGCCTGGGACCTAATCTCCACGCACAGTGAGCGAGGCGGACACACTCGCGCTGCGGGAGCAGAGGCGGGCGGGGGCGGGGGGAAGGGGCAGAGCCCTCCCGAGGTTCTCCATTGGCCAGGCCGAGTTGCCCAAACTTCCCCCCATCGCCTTTCATTGGGAATTCCTGGCATCCGTCAGCCGGGCCGCGGCGCATATAGGTGGACTGGGCGGCCCCCTCCCGTCGCGCACGCCCCCGCCCACTCCCCGGGTTCCCACTCCCCCGCCGCTCATGTGACACCGGCTTAAGCCGAACGGGACCGAAGCCGGGGGACGCCTCCCCGAGCTGTGGGACCGAGCGGCAGCGCGCCCCGGAGCCCCAGTCGCCGCCTGGGACTGGACACGCTCCCCGCCCGCGGGAAGGCGGCGAACTCCGGCGCGCCGGCCTTACTGCTCCCCCGACGCGCTCCAAACCCCAGGCGGCCCGCGGCTGGAGAAGGGACGCGAGGAAACCCGGAAAGCGTTTCATTTCTCCTTCCCTGGGTCCGGAGAGGTCAGCACCGAAGGAAAGGGGGCAGGGAATGCTGGAATGGAAAGGAATTTCCCGGGAATTTCTTGACCATCCCTCCCGCCTCCGCCCGGCCCCGCCCGTCGCGACCGGGCAGACCCCTGCCCTACGAGAGAGAGCCCGTATCTTGCCACTGAATGGCACTCGGGAGCCTCAGAGCTTTCCCGCCTCGCCACCGGCTCCTTTCTGGCCCGACCTCGGTCTCAGGGGACCGCTCTGCCTAGGGGCTTCCCGGGCAGCGCCTACGTCCCCCAACTTTCTGGGATCCGCTGTCGTTCCCCGCGGGCGGACGGGCCGGATCTACCCTCGTATACACCTGGGCAGCACCCTGAAAACTGGGACGGAGGGCCCTGAGTGGTTTACCCACCCCACGCCCCGCCCCCAACACACACACCTGACAAATGGGGAGACCGAGGCTCAAAGAGTTGGGTTCGAAAAGGGATTTAGCAGGTTTTCAGGACTCCACAGACTGACCTGTAACCTGAGGCCTGATAAACAAAGCCTTATTGTTATTGGAGGAAGAAAGAGGGCGGGATTGGCTAAACACCTCTCACTTCTTGGTGCCTGCCTGGGCTTCCTTCCCCAGGCCTAGTAAGGAGGGCCTAAACACACTGCCCCAGCTGTGACAGATACTGGGAAGAGGCAGCCCTGACCTCCTGGTGGGTTCCTCTGAGATATCCCAGACCGAAGAACAGTAGGAGCAAGCAGACCTCCGACAGGTCATGGGCATGGTGGGGCTTTTATATTGGTGCTCTGAGGATTAGCTGAGCCAACTCAGGGACTCCAGCGTGTCACCCCAGAGGGGAGTGAAGGAGTTAGAAGAGTGCATTGCCAGGTAGGGCCATGAATTAGGATACGTGAGAGGCCACAGAGGGAAAAGGTGAAGTGCCTCCGACTCTCAGAACAGCTAGCTGATGCTGCTGTAAGCCGCTATCTGTTGCGCTGTCACTCCCTGTATCATTAGTCAACCTCACGTTTCTGCAAGTGTTACCGGTCAGCGGCCAGCACTGTGCCTGCCACAGCCCCTGGCTGAGGAAGCACTGCCTCGGAGCCAGAGAGGGTAGATTTATAGACTATTTTATAACCATTTCTGAACTATGGCTCTAAACCTAACATAGAGGGTAATATCGTGCTGTAGCCATTCACTCAATAAATATTTGCTGAGCACCGTCTGTGTGTCAGGGGACGTGCTAGATGTTATGTATATACAGATGAAAAAGACACAATTCCTTCCCCATGCAGCCCAGCCGAGACAGATACAGAAACAAAAATATACTGCAAGGAGACAGCTCTGACCACTGAGCCCAGCAGGGGAAGGGAGGCTCCAGGTGGAACTTTTTGGAGTAGGTGAAGTTCAAGGGAGCCTTGAAAACAAGAGTCAGCCAGATGAAGAGTGTGGGAGGTTATTCCAGGCAGAAGGAGCGGTGTGAGTTAGTACATGGGGGCAGGAAACTGCAGGGTATAAAAGGAATGCCTAACATTTCACTGCGGCTAGACTAGAAATCCAAGGCCAGGAGGGGCAAGAGATGGGGCTGTGGAGATGGGCAGCGGCCAGACCACGCAGGCCCGGTGCACCGTGTGAAGTGTGGATCTGAGGGGAATGAGGCTGTACAGAAGCTTTGAGAACCAGGTGCAAAGCAATTGCAATAATCTGGGTAGGAATGGCCCCTTAGTCCATTTGGGCCGCTGTAACAGAATCCCGTAGACTGGGTGGCTTCGACAAGAACGTTTATTTCTCAGGGTTCTGGAGGCTGGGAAGTCCAAGGTCAGATTCGGTGTGGTGAGAGCCCACATCCTGGCTCCTAGACAGCCATCTTCTGTGTCCTCCTGTGGTGGTAGGAGCTCTGCCCTCATGACACCCACTCATCCTCCTATAATACCGTCGCTCTTGGGGGGGGGGGGCAGGATTTCAACATGTGAATTTGGGCGGGACATGAACTTCAGTCTCTTGCAAATGGAGAAGAGTGGATAGACGAGAAATACCTAGAAAATAAAACTGAGCGGCCTCAGAGTTTCAGTGTGAGAACAGAGGAGTCTTTGCTGCTCTTGACCAATGTCCCATATGGAATAGACTATGCAATTTATCTATATTATCTTAGGTAAGTTCTACTATGAGATGAGGGCTGTCTCTGCCTTACAGAGAAAACCAGCCAAAGCTCAGTGAGGTAGCTAACTAGCCCCATATACACGTAACACACATACATGTGACACCTAAACCCATGCTTTGGCCCCAGTGTTTCTCAACCCTAGGATAGTTTGACACCCTCCTTCCCCAGGGATATTTGGCAATATCTGGAGACACTTTCTAGTTGTCACAACTGGCGGGTCCCTACTGGCATGCAGTGGACAGAAGCTAAACATCTGTTAACAAGCAGGACAGGACAGTCTCCCCACAACAAAGAATGATCCAGCCCAAAATATCAACAGTACTAGGGTTGAGAACCCCTGCCTTAATTATTGGTTTCTAGTTTGGATGATCTGGTGAATGGTGGCAGTACGACCAACTGACAAAGAATTTCAGATTTGGGAATGGAATCCTGGATTGAACGCATGGAGCTTGAAGGGCTCAGAGAATGTTCAGATTCGGTGGTCCGGCAAGCAGGTGACCGCATGGCCCTGACCTCAGAGGAAACAGACCTGAGAGTCATCTGTGTACAGGTGGTATTGACCCCATATGACCACCCATGAAGAATAACGAATGCCTAAGCGGGACTGGGAAGGGACCACGGCTGAACCAGGAGAAGCAGCACTTGGAAGGAAGTATAAAGAACAAGGTCCCCTGATGGAGACAGAGAGGAAGGGGTCAGCAGGAACAAAGAGAGCCTGGCCCACTCTGTGTCATAAAAGTCAAAGGTGCGAAATTTCAAAGTGAGGGGAGTCAGCAACATCAGATATATCAGGAAAATAAGGCTTAACGAAGTATTCTTTGCATGTGATCATTGAAAATTCACTGGTGTCCTTTGCCTGTGAATTTCGGCCAAAGCTGTGACTTTAAGAGACACTATCCAGGAATAAAGGACAACAGTGAATATAGAAGTCCCAGACGGGGTCCAAAGGAGGAATTTTTTTCTTTGAATAGGAGAAACTTGAGGAAGGATTCCGTTGAGAGGAAAGAACTGAAAAGGCGAGCAAGTGAAAGGTGAGAGGTGGCACAGTTTTGAGGAGACAAGACCGTGTGGGTTCAAGGGTGCAGGCTGAAAAGATGGGCCCATAAAAAGGGCAAAGGGGGTGTGCCTGTCTGGCTCAGTCAGTAGACCATATGACTCTTGATCTTGGGGTTATGAGCTCAAGCCCCACATTGGGAGGACAGATTACTTAAAACTAAAATCTTGGGGCACCTGGGTGGCTCAGTTGGTTAAGCGCCCGACTTCAGCTCAGGTCGTGATCTCGCAGTTTGTGAGTTTGAGCCCCGTGTTGGGCTCTGTGCTGATGGCTCGGAGCCTGGAGCCTGCTTCAGATTCTGTGTCTCCCTCTCTCTCTGCCCCTCCCCTGCTCATTCTCTCTCTCTCTCTCCCTCCCTCCCTCTCTCTCTCTCTCTCTCTCTCTCTCTCTCTCTCAAAAATGAACACACATTACAATTTTTTTAAATAAAATCTTAAAAAAAAAAAAAAAGAGGAAAAGGCCCTGGTGCTCTGAGTAGGGGGGTGGGGGATGAGGATGGGCGAGGGTGTCCAGAAGTGAATCTCAAGAGGGTACGGGAGTGGGTTGAAGCAATAACTGATGCTCTTGGTCTTCTCAATAGGGAAGAGGCCCCGCAGGATGGACTGAAGGTATGGAATTGACCGGTCTTTCCATCCAGGACTCACTGGTGGCCATCACACTGTGATACTAGTTCCATATAACGCCATCTCCCACAGAGAAAACAGAATTACTAAACATGCTGATTTTTTACAGATACTAAGGTATATGCGTGTTTCTAACATCCATTCTTTTCCTTCAGTCAGGGTATAATGTACAGTAAAATGCTTTCCCCAAGGGTGCTAATCTTCAGCATACAGCTCAGTGAAATGTCTCCTGGGTCTACACCCATGAAACTACTACCCAGCTCAAGATAAAACATTCTCAGCACCTCAGGTTTTCTCATGCCCCTTCCCAATCTATACTCCTGATCCATGTAGGAAGCCATTATTCTGACTTCCTACCGCCAGTGATTGTTCTCACTCGTTTTTGCACTTCATATACATGGAATCATACAGTGTGTATGCTTTGGTTTCTGGATTTTTCACGCGATTTCATGTCTATGAAATTTGTGTGTGTGTGTTGTGTATTGTGTCCGTGGCTCATTTGTTTTTGTTTTTTTCTGGTTTTGCTGTGTAGTATTTCACTGTATAAGTATATCCCAAGTAATGTATCCACTCTCTTGTTGACGGGCACTTGCCTCGTTTATAGTTTGGAGCTACCATACGTAAGTGCCATGAACATTTCTATGTGTGTTTTTGGTGACCATATGCATTCATTCTCTTGGGTATACACCTAGGAATGGATTGGGTCATAGGGTGGGTCTATATTTCATTGTAGTAGCTATTGCCAAAACACTTTTTCAAATTGACGGTAACAGTTGACTTTCCAGCAGCAAGGTCTGAGGAATTCAGTCATTCCACATCCTCTGACTACAAGCTACTGTCAATTTTTGTTTTAATTTTAGCCATTATGGTGGGTGAAGAGTGGTCTCTTTTTATGGGTTTAATCTTGCCATAGGCTTATCAACCTTTTGAATAAAAAACTTCCATTCTTGCTGCCATTAATAGCAATTGATTCTTAATGTATTAGCTCCTTGAGATAAGGAGACAATGGCATGTGTATTGTATCGATTTCACCAAATTTAATTCATTCAGCAAATATTTAGCAAGCAATTGCTCTATGCCCTGCACCGTGCTGGAGAATAAAGATGCAAGAATGGTCATGTCCCTCTTAGAACAGACAGTAGATGCTTAATAAATATTCCATGAATAATTGTTTTTCGAGGCTATTCAGCCCCTAGTAGGAGCTGTTTTGTTTTGGACTTGTTTTGGTGGGAAGCCATGGCCATTTCATGTGACTTTTCAATTAAAAGTTTAAGAAAAAAAAACAGATTTTTTTTGAGAGAGAGAGAGAGAGAGAGAGAATGGGAGAGAGACAGAGAGAGAGAGGGAGCAGGGGAGGGGCAAAGGGAGAGAAAGAATCCCAAGCAGGCTCCTTGCTGTCAGCCTAGAGCCCGACTCGGGGCTCAAACTCACCAACCGTGAGATCATGACCTGAGCCAAAATCAAAAGTTGGACGCTTAACCGACTAAGTCACCAGGTGCCCCCCAAAAAGCTCTTTAAAAACAAAACAAAATCCCTGGGGTCATGTGGGCAGCCAAAATGGAGTGAGGTAAGATCATGAAGGAAAATTGGAGGATTTATCTGGGAAGCAGTCCTGACTCCTCTCTTTCCAGAGGCTCAGCCTCTTTTACCCCTTTTCCATTCATTCTCTGCATTTCTCTAGGTGCGATGACAAAGGAACCGAGATCGAGGGCAGAATTCTTGCCATTCTTGCCATTCACTGCCATGGCCAGTGGTCATGAACTGAGGCTCAAGAAGTTTGCTCAAGTCATGGCAGGGCAGACAACATTGATGTCCCTTCAGGCACCAGTCAGGCCTTTCCCTGGATGGGAGATCTCCTGACTCAGCAGCAACAGGCTCTGAGACTAGCCGAATCCACCACCAGCACTGCAGACAACTGTTTCTGCCCCAATCTAGTCAGTAATGAGTCACCCAGAAAGCCATAAGTGCTTTGCTATTGAAAGAACCTAGGTCTGGAGTAGATGACCCAATTTCCTTGGAAAGAAGAAATCATGTCTACGAGTTCTGGGAGTACTTATTAGGCACCTACTCTGTGCCAGGCAGAATTCTAGGAGACCCACAGAAGAGCCCTATTCCTCCCAAACCTTCTGGACTAGCTGTGGCCAAACAATGGGCTTCCGCCTCTAGAATTCATCATCCAAGAATCCATCAGATACTTACTGACAGGCTGAGAGAATAGAAACGAATTGGACTGCCACGTGAGGTGACATAAACAATGTAGAGTACCAGCCCAGTGCCTGACATGCACCAGGCCACCTAGATGCTCAGCAGTTTCTTTTTCCTACCCTACTATGTGTCATTCATTGGCCGTGCAAGTCTCCATGAGGAAACACAAAAAATCTGCAAGATTCTGGAAAGTAAAAGCTCTGTGGACCTCCCAGCCCAGAGTTCTGGGGATTTCCTTCAGCGTGTCCCAAATCTCTAACCTTACACCCTAATGGTCACGGGTTCCTTATTGGCTCTTCCTAAGAGAACTAAGGACAGTAGTATTTGCAGAAGGCTAAAAGGAGGGAGGGAACTCACCATGGTTTCTTGGGTTCCTGGCTCCATAGGTCAGAGATCTCAGTTGCATTGCCGGTCCCAACAGCAGGCTAATTTATGCACACCTTTGTCACTGAATTCCCATAGACACCATTTATGGTTGTCTCTCTAATATATATCATATATTATAGCGTTCTCTATTGTGCTTCTTTGTCCCCATGTTATTTCCTATTGTCACACTGTGGTTTCATCCCTCTTCCTTCCCCCACACAGGGCCTAGAACACCATAGGTGCTCCAGTTCAATCTTTGCTGAATGAAACAATGCGTTAGGCAAATTCCATCTCGGTGCCTCAGTTTCCCTCATCAACCTGTAGGAGGCCCTGGAAGTCCAGTCCTTTGCCATAGCCTATGTAAGCCTTTCCTAAGTCTTCTGACCACCCAAGGAGCCAGAGCTGGAGACACGGACGTGGCCATCTAGCTCACATGCCTCAACCAGCAGCTCCCAGCCCTCACCAGGCCTACCTCTTCACCACCAGGGAAAGGTTGTTTGCCTCTAGGCCACCTCCTGCCCCTCCCACTACACGCGGCTCAGGGGAGGAGAGAACACAGTTTCCCTCTAGCAGAATCTCTAGTAAAGGACAGGCCTAGAGCACGCAGCAGTTTGTTTCCATGCTCTGCCTCGTTCTCGGGTCTAGGTGCCAAGTGATGGAACATCTGGCCTCTCTGGTGCCCTTTTTTTCATCTTTTGGCATAAATCTTTACCCCAAATTCCAGAGGAAATCCAGGCAGGACCCTCAGAAGTCTTCACTTCTGATTATTACCCTGAGATGGGTTCTGTGAGCAAGAGATAGTCATGCCTGCTAGCTGCCAAACCTGAGTCCTCCAAGGAGGGCTGCGAGCTCCCCCAGCTACCTCTAGTTCCCAGCAAATCACAGCTGGGAAATTCCTGTTGAGTAACACACGCCCCTGCCCCATTTTAGGAGCTGGCAGGCAGAATCCAGGCCGGGGGAATGCGTTGCAGGGAAGTCTGATTAACCTCAGCTTCCCTCTCTTAGCAACTGGGTCCCACTGGTCTCCCACAGAAGCTGAGCCCCAGAGGCCTGCCCAGAGCGCTTCCTAGAAATGAGAGAAAAATCTGGCAGCAAGGTAACCTCAGAAGAAGACTCGGTGCCAGGAGACCTGTGCCCCCCGGGCTTTGGTTTATTCACCTGCAAAGTAAGAGGGCTGGACTCACCAGATGGTGGTTAAGCCCTGAGCCCTACCCTAAGAACATCTTTCTCAGGCTCCTTCTCTATATTGCAATGACAAGTGGGTTTGAGTCCAATCTTGAGTATAAACAAATTCCTCTAGGGGCGCCTGGGTGGCTCAATTGGTTAAGCGTCTGACTCTTGATTTTGGCTCAGGTCATGGTCTCACGGTTGTGGGATCCATCGACTGAGCCCCCTCGTCGGTCTGCGCACCGAGTGTGGAGCCGGCTTGGGATTCTCCTTCTCCCTCTCCCTCTGCCCCTCTCCTGCTCACTCTCCCTCTCTCTCTTTCTTTCAAAATAAATAAATAAACATTGACAAAAAAATAAGCAAGTTCCTCTATAAAAGATACAGCGTCTCACAAAGTTACTTAATTTTTGTTTTAATGTTCCTTAAATATATACAAACGGAAAACTAGGTACACACTTTTTAAGGTTTTAGGTTTACAATTAACATAGAATAAAAACAAGCTTACAAATTCCCATCTGAAAGAAACTATAAAAGCAGTAAGACTCACCTTAGCCGCTTTAATTTAAATTTGACTGTTGCTATTTGCCCAAATGAAACTGCTCCTCCCAGCATGACTGAAGTTCTGGCGGTGACAGAGTAGGTGGCCCTTTTGCCTTCAGGACGCCTGTCTTCCCGCATGCCTTCCCGTGACTCTGTTCTACTGTCTCTGAACTGCTGCATCAGGGCATCACTTAACCCTTGGAGAGAACACACCATTATGCATTAAGTTCCCTTCTCCTGTGTTCTCATTAGCATTCCACAATTAAAGATATTTCCTTTTTTTTTTTTTTAAGTTCTTTTTAATCTTTTTGCCAACAGGATCCTTCTCTCAAGTTTCAATGTCCTGGGGTGGGGGGTGGGCAAAATAGGAATTAAGAAGTACACGCTTCTAGTTATAAAATAAACAAATCACAGGGACGAAAAGTACAGCATAGGGAATATAGTCAATAATACTATAATAACTTTGTGTGGTGACAGTAACTACACTTATGGTTAAGTGTATAGTAATATATATAATTGTTGAAATGCTATGTTGTATACCTGAAATGAGCATAATATTATATGTAAACTATACTTCAATTAATTTTTTTTTTAATTTTGGGGCACCTGGCTGGCTAAGTCAGTAGGGCATGTGACTCTTGTTTTCTTGTTTTTGTTTTTGTTTTTTTTCCCCACCCCGAGCATGTGACTCTTGATCTCAGGGGTCATGAGTTTGAGCCCCACTTTGGGGGTAGAATTTACTTTAAAAAATTTTTTTTTAATTTAAAAAGTTTCAGGGTGCCTGGGTGGCTCAGTCAGTTAGGCATCCAACTTCTGCTCAAGTCATGATCTCAAGGTTCGTGAGTTTGAGCCCCACATCGGGCTCTGGGCTGACAGTGTGGAATCTGGACCCTGCTTCAGATTCTGTGTCTCCCTCTCTTCTCTCTGCCCCTCCCCTGCTCTAGCGTGCCCTCTCTCTCTCTCTCTCTCTCTCTCTCTCTCTCTCTCTCTCAAAAATAAGTAAACATTTAAAAAAATTAAAATATCTTTAAAACAAAATCTCACTGTCCTTACCTTCAAGAGAAGGAGAATCACCTTGATTCTACCTACTTCACAGGATGACTGTGAACGTTCATTCATTCATCCTATCATCATTTATCTAGTACAGAGGGTGTAGCAGTGACCAGAATGGACAAGCTCCTTCCCTGGGGAGCTGCCATTCCAATAGGAAGGTCAGGGAGGTGGGACTGAAGGTTCTAAGCCTTCCACCACATGGTTGGCTCTCCTGGCAACCAGCCCCCACTCCTAGGTGCTTTCTAAAAGGCACCCCATGGGGCGCCTGGGTGGCTCAGTCGGTTAAGCAGCCGACTTCAGCTCAGGTCATTATCTCACAGTCCGTGAGTTCGAGCCCCGCGTCGGGCTCTGTGCTGACAGCTCAGAGCCTGGAGCCTGTTTCAGATTCTGTGACTCCTTCTCTCTCTGCCCCTCCCCCGTTCATGCTCTGTCTCTCTCTGTCTCAAAAATAAATAAACGTTAAAAAATAAAAATAAAAAATAAATTAATAAAAGTCACCCCATTGACACAAACTCTGGTGTTATTGAAAAGGGTTCGTTGTGAATATCAAGACACCTTCCTTGCTCTTATCACATAGGAAGTTCCAAGGGTATGAAGAGCTTTGTGCCAGAAATGGGGACCAAATATATATTTGTTCTTATAAATCACAATATCTCAGGGGAGAAGTAGAGGGAAGTTACATTTTTAAAATGGCATGTTCTGGGGAGGCTTCATAGAGTAGGTAACATTTAAGACCTAAGCGAGTTGGAGGAAGCTAAAGCATTTGAGGAACAGCCAGGAGGTCAGGTGTCTATTTTGGAATAACACACAGCGAGCGCGAGTGTGTGTGTGTGTGTGTGTGTGTGTGTGTGTGTGTGTGTGTGTGCGCTCGCGCGCGCACACACGGTAAAGCACAATGCAAACCTAGATATACAGTAGATAACCATTGTTTCACTGCCCAGCAACCATTTCCCCTCCTGGCAACTCCGCGGTGATATTCCTCTGGGGAGGCACCTCCCCTGTCCCTGGTCTCCCCTGCTGGTAGGATGACCCCACCCCTAACCACCAGGGCTGGGCAAATGATGGGCCCGACCAATCAGAACAAAACAATTGGTTTAGGCCTCGGCGTGGGACCCAATCAGAATGAATAACACACAATGGCATTGCGGGCACCCTTGGGAGAGAGCCACAGTCTTTTCCCCCTGGAGATCCAAGCAGTAAAGATGATAGGAGCCTGGTGCTTTCCGGAGCCACCCACTTGGAACCTGAGAAAAAAGCCAGTGCAGAGGAAGATCGCAGGGATGAATCCTGGAGACATATTTTGATCCCCTGTATCAAGCTGTATCTACTTCTGGACTTCCCAGTTTATGTGCACCAATTAATTCCCTGTTTTGCTGCATAAGCTGGTGTGTCAGTTACCTATTGCTGCACAGTAATTTGCTGCAAGACGTGGTCACTGAAAAGAACATCTATTACCTCACAGTTTCTCTAGGTCAGGGATTTGGGAGTGCTCGAACCTGCGTGATCCTGGTTCAGGGTCTCTTGTAGGCTTTCAGGCGGGGTGGTAGCCAGGACTCTGAAGGCCTGGCTGGGCCTGAAGGATGTGCTTTCACAGTGGTTCACCCCATGGCTGTTGGCAGGAGCCCTCAGTTCCCTGTCACGCGGGTTCTGCATAGGCTGGGTGAGTGTCCTCACAACATGGCTGCTGACGTCCCCTGAGGGAGAGACATCCAAGAGAGCAAGTGAGGCGTGCCCTTTATAAGCTCGTCCCTGAAGTAACTCTGAAGTGTTACTACCTCAAGCCCACGCTCAAGGGGAGGGAAGCAGGCCCCTCCTCTTGAAGGGAGGAAGATCAAAGAATTTGTGGACATATCTGAAAACCACCACACCTGGCTTAACCTTGATGTTCTGTCACTCGCAACCACTAGAGTTCTGACAGTTATTCAGGAGTTTATCACAATTGTATTATGGCTGTTACAACATGGCTCTTGGCAAAAGCAACAACAACAAAAAAAACCCAGGCGCCTATAACGTGCTAACAACGTACATCTTATAAATGCCAGTTCGATCCTGTCCTAGGTAAGCTCAAAAACCTCCAATGGCCGTCGTGGTCCAAAAGTTCAAATTTCTTGAGGGGGTCCAACTGGCTCAGTCGGTAGAGCATGAGACTTTTAATCTCAGGGTTGTGGGTTCGAGCCCCATGTTGGGTGTAGAGATTACTTAAAAAAAAAATCTTAAAAATAAAGTTCAAATTTCTTTACATGGGGCACATAGCCACCACAGCTTACTCCCCGCGCCCTCCCTACCACCCTCCTAAAACCTCCCTGCTTCAGACCCTCCTAGCTGCTTGCTTTTCTCTGAATATGCCATATTTCCACATCTCCGTACCCTTGTCCATGCTGTTCTAGCTTCTCCACGTAAAGCTCTGCTCAAAACCCGATTCATATGTCACCTCTTCTGTGAAGACTTCTCTGACTTCACCCCAAAACTGATGATACTACTGAGCTTCAGGCCCTTCATATTTATTGTGTCCAAATCCATAACCCTGAATTTATGTGCTATTTATATTATCCCCATATACAAATGAGGGCCCAGTATACAGATCCGGGGTCCTCTAAAAAGGGTGAGGAGCTTCCTTGCAGGCATCGGGCCGGTGAGCAACACAGCACATGTTGGCACACCCTGTTAGTTAGTTATTCCTTCCTCTTCCGCTCCTAAACACTGTGGTCGTGTATACTGTGTATAGTTACCCATGAATCCGGCTCCCCTGACAGATCAAGAACTTCCTGGGGGCCTGGCCCTCATCTTGTATAGCCACCTTTCATGGAGCACTCACTGCATTAATGTTGCGTGGTTAATGTTGCCCATTTTCCAGATGAGGAAATCAAGGCTCAGAAGGATTAAAGGACCAAGGTCTGAGGCCGGACTCCATGCCCTCATCCCCTACGTGCGACAGTACTTGAGATGTACTAAGTAGGTGCTCAGTATGCATGTTGGAAGGCCTGACTGGAGTGAATGAGAACTGGGTGGCCCCAGCTTCCCCATCCCCCACCGTGTCCGTGTCCGTGTCCGTGTCTGGCTGGAGGCTTCAAGGCTGCTGTTTACTTGCAGGTTGGGAGCAGGGGAAGGAGCTGCAGGCAGGTAGAGTGGAAATACTCCAACCAGAAGCCAAGGGCCCCAGCTTCTGGTCCTGGCCCAGCCTCCATCTAACTGGGTGACCTTGGGCGGGTCTGCAATGCCAGGTAGCATTTGAGATGACTCCAGATAAAAGGGGCAGCCCAGGCCCCTGTGGATCCAGGAGCTCCTCAGGAGGCTGGAACCCTGGGGTGGGGGGGGCCCTAGTTCTAGTGACCACGGGGTGGGGGGGGGCCTCTGCCCTGAACCGGGCAAGCACCCCACTCCCTGCCAGGACTCTACCCCGAGTCCTCACCAAAGAAGCAGAGATGAGCTTTCACTCCGTGTGCCTTACCTCGAATGTGCTCAGGTTAAATTTTAGCTGCCATCCTTGCCTGGCGCACAGAGGAGATTAACTCCATCTGGAGTTTCTCACAGGCCCCCCGCCGCCCGCCCAGCCAGCTGAAACGTGTCTGGATCCACAACAAACTTCATCAGCTCGTTTCCGCCTCCAACCCTCACTAAATGGATTAGGCAACAGGAGCCCCAGGGTTGACCTTTGCAGCATCCATTGTCGTGGCTGTTATTGTAGACAGAAATAATAGCCAGGATAATAATTCGTGGTTAATGGTCCTTTAACCAGAGGGCTGGAGGGCTCTGGGAACATTACTTCATGGCCCTCTTGGCATGCCTCCCACAAGCCTTTTCTTCAATCCCTCTTTCATGCTCCCACCTCTGGAAAGCCTTCCTCCACATTCCCTAACTTCATTGCGGTACAGCTTATGCCCCGGCTCCCGGGTTCCGGCCTTGAGGAGAAGCCTCGTGGAGAACACAGTCCAGGCCTCAAAGATCTTCTTGTCGCCCACCTCGGGGCACCATCCTGGACACATTCCCCTTCACTGACCTGTTCCCCTGTCTGCTCAGAAGGAAGAAAAATCGATGTGTCGAAGTGTTTTCGGATAGGGATGGGAAAAAACCCAAAAAACCAAAAATACAATCTTGTAGTTGGTATGCGGCTTTGCTGTGGTTGTTGGTAACCCCCTGTTCCTGGTTGGCCAGAGGCTAAGTTATCTGCAAGTACAAGCTGTTCTTGCAGAATTATTACCATAATGTGCATATAAATTTGGCTGTTGGGTGTTGCTATTGGTTTCTTTCCTCTCCTTTGTTCTTCCTTTCTTTCCACCATCTAAAAGTCAGAATGCATTTGCTGTAGCACAAGAAGTACCCAGCCTGTGGCCAAGAAGAAGTTAATCTACCCCCTAGACTTTGGGAAAACACAGCAGGTCAAAATGGATGGGCCCCCATCAAACACCTTTCCCTCAGTTGTTTTGGAAATAAACCTGCAGGCCCGAGGAGATTATCTGGAGTGAGAAAGGAATGTGTAAAGAGGCGGGGAAAGAAATGGAGATTAGAAAGACACAGTCTCCGGGAAATACAGCCTTCTCTCCAAAACAATGATGTGGCTTGACAACCAAATGGGATCATGTGGGTTCTGAAATATTTCCAACTGTTTAAAAAGGAAGTGACAGCGAAGGCCAGCAAGTGTGTTTTAACTCCCCCAGGAATATCGACTCGCCTGTGAAAGAAGCAGATACCACGCAGATCCTGGATCCAGTTCCAGATACTTGCTGGCCCAAATGGGGCAGGGAAATGGAGGCGGGGCTTCCACGGAGGCGGGGTGAGCTGAAGCCTGCACAGACGTGGAGAGAGGAGGGAAGGAGGCGGGCAGAGCTGGAGTGAGTGGGATCCAGACAGTGCTGCTAGAGAGGGCAGGGCACCTGACTGGGTGCTGGTGGTCGTGACTCTGAAACTTTTCTCCGTCTGTGAAATGGGGATATTAGTAGTATCTGGAAGGCAAGGACATTGGCCAGGGTCTCCAGAGAAAGAGAACCAATAGGATGTATACAGAGAGAAAGAGATTTATTATAAGGAACTGTCTCACCTGATTGTAGAGGCAGGCAAGTCCCAAGATCCTCAGGGCAAGTTGGTAAGCTGGAGACTCACGAGAGCCTGATGGTTAGTTCTAGTCTGAATCTGAATATCTGAGAATCAGGAGAGCTGATAACTGTAGTGCCAGTGCTAAGGCCAACAGGCTCAAGACCCAGGAAGAACCAGTGTTTCAGTTCAGTTCAAGTCAAAGTCAGGGAAAAAGCCAACATCCCAATTCAAAGGCCATCAGACAAGAAGAATATTCCCTTACTCTGGGTAGGGTCAGCCGTTTTGTTCTATTCAGACCTTCAACTGATTGGATGAGGCCCATCCACATTAAGGAAAGCAATCTGCTTCACTCGGTCTACTCATTTAAGTGTTAATCGCATCCAGAAACGTCTCATGGAAACACCCAGCATAAAATGTGACCAAATATCTGGGCACCTGTGGCTCAGTCAAGTAGACCCATAAAATTAAATATCACACAAGGCTATTTTGATGGCAGACCAACTGTGGAAGCAGTACCATTTGTATTCATGTAAATAGATGGTCCTCAGTTCAGTTCATCACTACAACTGTGCCTTGTTCTTGGCCTGACATTCCCTCCTATTGTTTCCAAGTATGCCCTTGACTTGAGGGAAGGGTGTGGGGACAGCCATGGAAGAGAAATGGAAGGGGAGTAGAAGCCAGAAAAAGGTCTCTGTTAGCAGCAGAAAGCCAACAGAGAGGGACCAAGCAGGTAAGGCCTGCCTAGAGGGCAGACTCTCCCTGAGGAGCTGTGGTCGAGGCAATCCCAGCTCATTCCTGCTTTTGGTTCCTTTCAGCCTGTTATTCCTCTCTGGCTGAGGGCCAGGGCCAGGAGGCCAGCCCTTCCTCATGTCCCCAGCTAAAGGCTATGGGCGCTGAGGCTACACGCAATCCCTGTAAGGCTAGGTTAAATTAAATTAGACAAGAATTCAAAATCTTACAAGAAGAAAGGTAGCAACAGAGGCAGTATCGCTCCACCAGCTTCCTTTGGCTCTGCAGAATTCTGGAAGAGGTGAGGAGGATGCCTGCCTTAACCCCTGGGAGGTAAGATCTCACTGGAAAGTTGGATTTCTTACCCTATTACAAGAGAGCTTACATCACAGTTCTAGAAGAATGCACTTCTAACAATCCAGGGCAATCAAGAGAGAATATTTACAGATATGGGCCTCTCCTGGTTCTGAACCAATCTGTGTCACCAGGGCCATATCCTCACATGGGGGCTAAGCAGAGTCAGAACCCGGGAGTACCTGAGTATTTTCCACACCCAGCTTTCCAGCATTGCAGACAGCACATCCCACACAGATACTTTTGACACAACGAATTCAGCATTGTTGGGGGCGACAGGTAACACCTTCCAAACGGGGCATACTGCAAAGACTGCTGCTCCCTTGTTGTCCCTGCTGGGACCCCAAGCTCAAGGAACCCTCGTGAGTCAAGGAGAGTGGCCGTGTCCAGAGGAAGCAAGAAGCAGTTGGGCAGTGGCTTGAAGTCCATCTCCGGGACATGTGACACCTTGGGCTAGTTACTGAGCTTCTCTGGGTTTAAATCCTCCTCCTCTCACAGTGGTTCTCAACCCTGTGTACAAGTCACTTGAGAAACTTCAAAAAAAAAAAACCAACTATGCTTTTATCCATTGGACTGATGGATAAAACCAGACTCTCTGGGCATTGTAGGTTAGAGATGTCCCCGATGATTCTAAAGTGTTGTGTCCATCTTTTCTAATCTGCCTGGGTTACAACCAGATAACCAAGTATGTTAGGGTGTAGTGGGGTGTGGAGAGTGGTGGTGATGAGGCTGAGTCTTTGTGGTTCCAGCATTCACACTGGAGCCACAGAAGCAAATTACAAGGAGGCAAATTTTAGTCCAGACAAGAAAGAAATTTCTAACCTCTTCTGAAATTGCCTTCATGACCAGACTATGAACCCCACAAGATGATCAGTCTTGTGCAAATTGATGCTGAACATGCCTAATTTTGCCAAGTTGGATGAATTACCCAGATTAGTAGACTTTGCTCCAAATAGCTTTTGGCTGTTTCAAAAAATCAAGTTCATTCCCAAGAGTTATTGCAGGGCCACTTACTACAAGTTCCTTAACCTCTCTGAGTGTCCCTGCCTTCCTCCCAAGGACGGTTGGGATGGTTGTCCACACACCTCGCTGTGGGGAGATTTCAAGAGCATCACGAAGGCATGTGAAAGTTTCTGATTCCTGTGGCTGAACCTGAATGACAGCGAATCCTCATACCATCAGTGAGGACCTGAAAGGACAGCATTTATTCCAACTTCTGAACATCATTCTAACTCTGGAGTGGGGAGCTTTGGGCCAGGGTTTGAATCCCAGCTTTATCACCTAGTAGTCACATGACTTCATCTCTCTAAACCTCAGTTTTCTCATCTGTTAATGGGACTGTGAGGGTCAAATGAGAAATACCCATAAGGCTCTTAGCACAGAGCCTAACATTTGTAAATGCTCCATAAATGTTGACACCTTACTATTATTATCACCTTGGATGTCGATCTGAAGCCCGCCCAGGTGACCGTGTTGAAGGGGACAACGCTTACTTGGATGTGTAAGTCTGGAATGTTCATTATGAAAGCCATCCCACTACTCTGTGGTTACAGCTCATGGATACGTTTGTTGACTTCCATTCAAAATCAAGTCTCAGGTCCTTGGCTCAGGAGCTCCGCTCCCGTAGAGCGCGCCTGGGCGTGAGAACAGAAGCCAAGGCAAGTGTTTGCTTTGGAACAAAGAAGGGACAAGGATGGATTTCTGGAGGCGTTCGCCATTTCAGAGCAAGGAGTCATCTGTTTCTCATAAGATGGAGTGCAGGCAGCAGAATCCATTTTTCTGAACTCTCTAGGATAGCTCATTACTAGTCTGGCCACAGCTCCTGTGGGCCAGGAGAGTGGCTGAAGTAGGACCGGACCCCACCACAGCCAGGCCTAGACTTTGCAAATGGACTTGAATTTCTTTTGAGTCTTTAAAGTTTTTGCTAAAAGAAGTTGCAAATGGCTCGCATCCTCTCCTCCATAGCTAGATTGGGGGGGGGGGAGGGGTGTCGGTGGGGAAGGTATCCAGGTGAGCAGTCCTGAGTCACTGGTCCTGGAAGATCCTGCCATAGCACTGATTTAAATTCCTAAGAAGGCTTTAACCTCTCGGGTCCCTCACTGTGGGATTCAAGAAATTGCTCTCCTGGGGCCGCGGAAAGCATCAGCCTGGCTGCAGAAAGTGCTGTGTAGAGCCATGCCTCAGACAGAGGCAGCCATCTTTTTTTTTTTTTTTTTAATATATGAAATTTATTGTCAAATTGGTTTCCATACAACACCCAGTGCTCATCCCAAAAGATGCCCTCTTCAATGCCCATCACCTACCCTTCCCTCCCTCCCACCCCCCCATCAACCCTCGGTTTGTTCTCAGTTTTTAAGAGTCTCTTACGCTTTGGCTCTCTCCCACTCTAACCTCAATTTTTTTTTCCTTCCCCTCCCCCATGGGTTTCTGTTAAGTTTCTCAGGATCCACATAAGAGTGAAACCATATGGTATCTATCTTTCTCTGTATGGCTTATTTCACTTAGCATCACACACTCCAGTTCCACCCACATCGCTACAAAGGGCCATATTTCATTCTTTCTCATTGCCACGTAGTACTCCATTGTGTATATAAACCACAATTTCTTTATCTATTCACCAGTTGATGGACATTTAGGCTTTTTCCACAATTTGGCCATTGTTGAGAGTGCTGCTATAAACATTGGGGTACAAGTGCCCCTATGCATCAGTACTCCTGTATCCCTTGGGCAAATTCCTAGCAGTGCTACTGCTGGGTCATAGGGTAGGTCTATTTTTAATTTTTTGAGGAACTTCCACACTGTTTTCCAGAGTGGAGGCAGCCATCTTTAACAAGGGCCAGGTGCTTTCCCTGGGGGGGGTTGTTTCTCCCCATTGAACTCCCATATTTGCGTCCTCCTCCTCGTACCACCACCACCTCACTAAACTTGCCTCTTTCCAAAAAAAAGACACTTACAGCCCAGAGGTTAGTTTTCACGTTACTTATTTACTTTTATTATTTTGTATTAGAGTCAAGGCATAGACTAAGGGAGGGGCCCTACCAGATGCCGATATTCCCAAATGTTTCTTTCCTGTCGCATGGCACCAAGGGGGACAATTCGTGGTAAATGAGCAAGGCACCCTCCCCACCCCCACCCCCCACCACAAGATGGAGGCAGCTGGTGGCAGTGGTGAGGAGAAAGTGTGGCTGCCACAGCTTGTGGCAAATGGAAGGTGGATGCCAGAAGCCGTCAGTACCACATCTCTCAACAACCCCAAATTACTGCCCCAGGATCTACACGGAAGGAGCCGAGGAGTGTGGAGAGACAGAACTCATAATACTTGCTGCCTACTTCCATAGGGAGCTATTGACCTCACTGTTATGCCCCAGAGATCCACGGGAAGGTCTGGTCCGGTGGCCTTGTCTGCCTTTGCCAAGAATGACCATCTTGTTAGGGGAGGGCAAGAAGCGAACGTTTAGTGAGCTCTTTCCGTGAACCACATTGGGCTCAGAACCTGCCGTACGTCCTCTCGTCACATCTGCCCCACAACCATGTGAACGAGGCGTCTTTCTCCCAGAGGAGGGGAAACTCAGACTCAGTTTGTGTGTTAGCTAGGATAGGCTAGGCTGTGCTGTGGTAACAGTGTCAAGAATGTCAGCGGTTTTATGCGGTTACAGAATATTTCCCACTCACCAGCAGCCTTCCGTGCAGTGACTCGGGGACCCCGGCTGCTTTGACCTTTTCGCATCCCGCGTCAGCACAAGTTTCTGGCACAGCATGTCGCCACCGGGCCTCCTCCACAGCATGGCGGGGCAAGAGGGAGCCTAGAGACGCAGGCATGCCTTTCTCACCGCCTGGAAGTGTGCTTCCTCTGTCATTCCATGTGCCAGCAACTAGTCCCACGACCCCGCCCAAGCACAGGAGCGCCGAGCCTCCCATGTTCCGGGAGGGCGACGAGGACTGGACAGTGGTGAGCGGAGAGGACGGTGACCACAGGACATTTAACGACCTCCAAGTAGTAAATGGCAGAGCGAAGGTGTTCCGCAACTCAAGAAACTGAAACCAGGAAGGTGAAAAGACTTGACTTGCTCAGAGCTAGTCACCGAAATACTCACACCAGGACTTGGTTCTTCCAAACTCGAAGCCCTTCCTGACACACACAACTCTCCGTGAAAGAGCACCCTTTTCCCCAAATTATCTCCTCTCCTCTACCTACTCACCAATGCCTCAAATCCCACCAGCAGGATATTGTGTCCTCATCAATGCATACAAAACCATTAAAGTGCCACATCGTGTAGCCTTAGGTTTAAGAACACTTGAGAGAATGGAGGGGGGACCTGGGTGGCTCAGTCGGTTGAGCGTCCGAATTTGGCTCAGGTCACGATCTCGTGGTTCATGAGTTTAGCCCCGCATCAGGCTCTGTGCTGACAGCTCAGAGCCTGGAGGCTGCTTCGGATTCTGTGTCTCCCTCTCTCTCTGTCCCTCCCCAACTCAGACTCTGACTCTCTCTCTCTCAAAAATAAAATAAAAACATTAAATTTTTTTTTAAAAAAAGAAGAAAGAAAAAAGAACACTTGAGAGGATGGAGAGATCAGGGTGAATGGGAGAGTCCGGGAAAGGTGCCCTGAGAAGCCACTGGCCTTGGTGAGATGTGGAAAAAGGAGAAATCCATTCCAGATGAAAATTCATTCCTAATTTTCTTTCCTCTGTTCTATTTTTACTGCATTTAAAAATTTGTAGAGTGCCTTCCATTTACTATTCTATTTAACTTTCCGAACAATTCTGTTAGGGAATTGAGAGGTTAGTCAGATATTTCTTCCCATTTGACAAAAAACTGAAACTGACATAGTATAAAGTGGTTTATCTAACATCAGAGCAAAGCAAACCAAATAAAGAAGCAAAAATGTTAAAAAGAAATAATCAGCAATCCTTGTGTGTATAAATTAATACTTTTTAAAGTTTATTTATTTATTTTGAGAGACAGAGAGCAGAGGAGGGGCAGAGAGAGGGAGACACAATCCCAAGCAGGCTCTGCATTGTCAGAGCAGAGCCCAACATGGGGCTCGAACTCACAAATGAGATCCTAACCTGACCCAAAATCAGAGTCAGCCACCTAACCAACTGAGCCACCCAGGGACCCCTCGATTAATACATGTTACAAAAATCAAGTGCTTGATATGAAATATTTCAGAGATACAATGGAATTCACATAATGCATGTATGATATTTAGAATAATAAAACACTGTTATCTACCACCCTCTTATTACTAGGTTCTAAAACATTAGGTCACTTTAAATTTTAAAAATGATATACACCAGGGGCACTTGGATGGCTCAGTTGGTTGAGGGTTTGACTTCAGCTCAAGTCATGATCTCTCATGGTTCCTGGGTTCCAGCCACTCATCAAGCTCTGGTGCTGACAGCACAAAGCCTGCTTGGGATTCTCTCTCTTTCCCTCTCTCTCTCTGCCCTTCCCTGACTTGCACTTTCTCTCTCTCTCAGAACAAATGAATAAACTTAAAAAAGAAATGATATATACTGGGGAACCTGGGTGGTTCAGTCAATTGAGCGTCTGACTTCGGCTCAGGTCACGGTCTCGTGGCTGGTGAGTTCAATTCACGCGTGGGACTCTGTGCTGACAGCTCGCACCCTGGAGCCTGCTTCAGATTCTGTGTCTCCCTCTTCTTCTGCCCCTCTCCCCCTTGCACGCTCTCTCTCCCTCTCAAAAATAAACATTAAAACCAATTTAAATGTAAAATAAAATTATGTATACCAATATATATATAGCCAAAAGTTAAATCATGCAGACGATGGGAACTTTAAAGTCCCTTTTCTCATCGTGTCAACCTCTGAATCCCACGCCCCTGGAATAACAACCATTGACAATTGGACACATGATCCTGTATATGTTCATTTTGGAAAACAAGCCAGTCATATATGTGGGGGGTGGTAATCAAAAGTCATAAAAATGTCTCTAACTTTTGGTCCTGTCACCCTAGTGTGGGAATTTATCCCAGGAAAAGACCCCGCAGGCTTCTGTCTTTTCCTAGAAATGGCCAAGCTCATTCCCAAACGAGTCTTTGCCCTTGTTGTTTTCCTCTGGAACTCTGTTTCCCCAGATTTGCTTATGGTCGGATGTCCACTTAAGTCTCAGCTCAAATGCCACCACCTCTGAGAGGCTGCCCATGGTCACCTGTCTAGACCTGCTCCCTCTCCCCATGGAACCTTGTGGCACGCAGTAGGAATGCACATTTTAGTTCAGAGGATAAACATCCACTCGTGAAAACAGCACCTGGGTTACTTAGGTAAGGGATGTTATTTGACTCACCTTGGGACCCTGGCAGGTACTTCTGCAAAGAAAGAGTTCTTGCTGGCTTTCAAGACTCCAAAAAACCGGCTGAGTGGGAAGTCAGGCCAGCCTGTGACTGCAAACGGGAGAGTTACCCTCCCACTAAAGCATTTTCCTTCTTGGCTTCTAAAACAAAGAAGAGGTAAAGAAAATTCAATGGGTGAGAGTCTGTCAAAATAACACCTAGGCAACACTTAATTAAGATGAATAATTTCAACACTCTCAAGGCAGACAATGGAAACATTAAGAGTTTCCACCAAAACATAAACTGGGCCAAGTGGGCGGGGTCTCCAGAAGTTTCCATGAAAATTCCCAGTTGGGGGAGTGGGGGAGAGGTTTCTTGCTTAGGGATGGGGGGGAGGACGGTGGGGGGTTTGGGGTGGAGGGGGGTGGGGAGTGGGGGTTAGGGAGAAGATGGGAGAAAGGGAAGCCTGGATCAGAGTTCCACAAACACATGCTAAGTTGTTTGGGCTGAAGAACTCTAACTTTTCTCCTTATAGCAAAATAAAATATGTTTACTACAGAGGAGTCAAAAGAAAAATCAAAACCTCACATAATCCTACTACTCAGAAAGGCAATATTTATGTAATGTCTTCTTACAGTGGTTATTTTATTAGCACACATATACTTTAAATTAAAAAAATAATTTTATTTATCTATTTTATTTTAATTTTGTTTTGTTAAGTAAGCTCTAGGCCCAATGTAGGGCTTGAACACAAGAGCCTGAGATCAAGTGTCACACACTCTAAGTTAGCCAGGCACTCCTTTTAAATTTTTTAATGTGATTATACTATACACTGCTCTATAAAGTGCTTTTTTTTTTACTTAATAACATATTGTGAACATTTTCCCATGCCATTAAATACCACCCAACATTGTCATTTTTTTTTATGGCTGTATAGTATCACATTGTATGGCTGTGTCATATAAGCAATGCCCTCTCATTGAAAATGTAAGTTCCTGATTTTTTTTTAATGTTTACTTATTTTTGAGAGACAGAGAGTGCGGGAGAGGCAGAGAGAGAGAGAGGGAGACAGAAGACCCGAAGCGGGCTCCGCGCTGACAGCAGAGAGCCTGATGTGGGACTTGAACCTACAAACCAGGAGATCATGCCCTGAGCTGAAGCCAGATGCTTAATCAACTGAGCCACCCAGGCACCCCAGTTGTTCCTGACTTTTATAAGCAATTTATCAATGACTATTTCTGAAATGCATACATGATTATTTCCCTAGGACTAATTCCCAGAAGTGGAATTTCTGTGTACATAAAATTCTAAGGGTTTTTCTATGCACCTGCTATGGACAGCACATTTGTTAGTTTGAGGAGCATTGATCGGTGGGGTCTGCTACCTTAATACTTGTTTTCTCCACCTACACTTTTACTGAGTGTAGTGACACCGAGTGAGGAACAACGCACAGTTTACATTCCGATGGGAATTTCTGCCTTCCAAGAAGCTTGTGTTTTAAAGAAAACCTTTTTGATTTCTGATCCGGGCAAACCTAAAGCAAATCAATTAAACAGAAAGAATGATTAACTAATTGGTCAAGTAAATTAAAAACAGAAAGCTAATAGAAGATCTGGACCTTTCCTGTTTGCTTGTGTTAAATAATTAGTTAACTAATTACTTAGTTATTTTATGTGTTAAGTTTCCACATGTGCATTTGTACTTCAGATGTGTCTTTTAGGGCAGACACCGCTGACTACCTGCCCAGTAACCCTTTTCAGTCCTCTTCTCCACTTTCTGCTTCCCCCCGTGGACAATGAAAAACCCCAAAACTCACTTTCCGAGTCTCCCCAGCAGCTAAGGGTGACCCATCTTTGCCCCGTGAGAACCAAGGGGACATCTGTTGCAAGGATCTAAGAAAGGTTTTTCCCCGCTTGACAAAAGAAGTCAAAAAGCAAACTCTTAGTGCATTGGCCCTGCACCTCATTCCCAACCTCTGAACGCTGTCATGTGGGTGAATGATTCCAGGAGCTGTGGCAGCCATCTTATAACCATGAGGCGACAAGCCTAAGGATAAAAACAAAAAACAAAAAACTCTAATAATCATTTGTCTTCAATTACATCAGGGGGTTGCTGAGCCTACCCTGGAATCTAACTCCCAAAATAAATATCTTTACGGTTTAAGTTAGGGTTCTTAAAGTTTGTGGCTAAGTTAGCATGTTAGGATCACCTGGGAAGGTTTACAATTCTTGATGCCCAAGCCATAGCTCATACCAGTAAAGTCAGCATCCCAGGGAGGAGTGGGGAAGGTAGGTGGTAATCAGGCATCAGAACTTTTAAAAATCTGCTGATTCCAAGGTGTAGCAAATTTGAGAACCTGTAGCATAAGCCAGTGCTTCTCAGACTTTAATGTGCTTATGAATCATCCGGGAATTTCACTAAACTAAGACTGATTCGGTAGGTCTTAGCTTCTATAGCCTTAGCAAGATCCTAGTTGATGTTGATGTTGCTGGTTCAGGGACCATACTTTTGAGTAGCAAGCATCACTGTCCAATTGGCCTAAGGCATCCTAACTGGTACATCCTTTTTCTAGATGTCGAAGTCATCCTCATTTCACTGGTGTGGGAGGAGGTGGCCCTTTGGGAAGGGGGAGACAGCAGGAGGGCCTTCACCCTGCCAGAGGCCTGTTAGCCCCTCTGTGTCACCAGGCCCCCAGCCGGAGCTGATGGGCTCCTAAGTGAATGCTCATCCAGTAGCAAGCGAACTCCTGGGCTGCAAGGCTGTAGACTGCTGATGTCCCATCCCCTGCCAAGCCAGCTTTTCCGACCAGACCCACCCAGGCATAAGCAGTCTTGGCCAAAAGGGCTCTAACTAGAGCTCACCCTTCATTTTGGGGCCTTCCTCCACCAGCCTCCATCTCGGCTCTGCTCTTGGCTGATAGTGAGTGGGTGGCGCTTAAGGTAGCATCTTTCTCTTTGGTTGCTAACAGTCAGCCTTCCAGAAACAGTCAAGGTGAAATTTCAGGCCAGAGAGGAAGAGCACCGGCCGAGGCCCTCCAACCCCTTCAGGGTTGCCTGAGTATTTATCCTTCCTTCTCTCTTTCCTTCCAGTCTCAGGGAGGACGTGCCAGCCTCCCAACTAACACCGTGGTCCCCTGTCCACCTCTGCGGTTCTGAAGTCCCTCGGCAAGGTCATCAGTGACCACCCAGCTTCTCCATCTTCTGCTCGCAGGTCCAAACGGCTCGTCTACGGTTCCATTTCCCTGTTCCCTTGTGTAGCAACGTCCCTAGAGGAGATTCGTCTGCCCTAGCATCTCGGTCCCCTGCTGTCCTATTCAACCTGTGCTCACTCTTCTGAGGCCTCGGTCCCCACCGCCCCGCTGAAGCTCTCTTGTCCAGCTCACCCGTGACCTCCAACGTGCCAGTCCAGACTGCCAGCGGTTTTTGGCACAGTCGAGCCTCCCCTGTCCTGCCGGTGTGCCTTCCTTTGGTCAGTACAGCTCATCTTTCCTCTCTGCCTCCTCTCTTTCAGTCTCCCGGGCTGGTTCCACCTCCTCTCCCTGGTAGAGGCCCAGGGTTCAGTGCTCACTTCCCTCCCCTTCCCTTCTAAGTTTCTCCAGGGATCCCATCTCTCCCGTAACTGTCAGCCCCACCCGCAAGCCATGCCCAACCCCAGACACGAGCCTCACGGCTTCAGCTGCATACTAATATCTCCACGGGGGTGGCCCACGGGCACCTCAAACGTCACGTGTCTCAAGCGGAATTCTCAACGTCCCCTCACCGGCACCGTTGACCTGGAAGCTCATGAGGCAAACCTAGGAATCCGCCTTGCCTCCTCATTCCTCACACCTGCCTCCATTCCATCATCAAATCCCATCAGCTCAACTTCCATAGTATGTCAGCAGCTTTCGAATCCCTTGCTCTGGGCGCCTCCGAAGCCAGCCCCTGGCCTCCTGTCGGTCACATAGAGAAAGCTGGGTTCCACGGGCCCAGAGCTGCGGCCCTGCCTACCTCTGCACCCCCGGGTGCCACCACACTCTCCTTTCCAAAGCTGCAGCCGCGTTGACCTCCTCATCATGCCTCCAGTTCCTTCTCACAGCAGGACCTCTGTTCCTTCCCCCAAATCTCCTTGTCCCACTCTCTTCCCTCAGGCCTCTGCTCAGGTCAGGGTCTTCTCTTCAGAGGCCTCCCCAGCCCACAAGTAGAAATAGCTCACCTTTCCACTCCACTCACTCTCTCTCCCGTTATCCTGATTCATCTTTCTTCCTGACACCATTCGACTGGACTAGGTTCCATATTGGTTTGTTTATTGTTCTGTTGTCTGTTCCCCTTCTGGTATGTAAACTCCATGAGAGCAGGGCGTTGTTTGCTTCCTTCACAGCTAACTTGCAGAGCCAAGCTCCGTGCCTGGCACGTAGCAAGTGTGGAATGAATGAATGAATGAATGGGCCTGTGTTGCCTCGGGCACTTGACACATGCTGTGAGGAAGGTGGCTTGGCTCAGGCTAATCCACCTAAGAGACCACATGTCTGCCTCAGAGCTGCTTCTAGAGAAGATGCCGGGACTGTTCCCATGTCCTGTGGTCCCCAGAGCCACGGCCGCCACCCCTGTGTCTGCCTCCCAGGGGTCGCTCAGCCAGCCCTGGGGGCCATTTGGACCCTGGTTTCTTTCATTGCCAGTCCTGGGTCTCCACAGGCCTAGATCAGAGCTGTGGACTAGGAGCAGGAGCTCTTCTGGGACTGAAAGCCACCCCCACACCCTCTCTACCCTCTCTGTCCTGCATCTGGCTTCCCTGGAGGATAGAGTGAGTCCTTTCAGCCCAGGCGGACAGGTTAGAGAAGACTACCTTGGAGGCTGCCCTAGGGTGAACTGATTAGCCCCAGGAATTTTATATATATATATATATATATATATATATATATATATATACACACACACACATATATATATGTATATATATATGTGTATATATATACATATATATATACATACATATATATATATATTCATTTATTTTTGAGAGAGAGAGCACAAGTGGGGAAGGTGCAAGGTGCAGAGAGAGAGAAAGAGAGACATAGCATGTGAAGCAGGCTCCAGGCTTTTAGCTGTCAGCACAGAGCCCGATGTGGGGCTCGAAGTCACAAACCTCGAGATCATGACCTGAGCTGACGTCGGACGCTCAACCCACTGAGCCACCAGGTGCCCCTGTCCCAGAAGTGCTTCAGAGGAAATAAACAGATAAATGGATGGATGGATGGATGGATGGATGGATGGATGGGTAAATAACAGCTCCTCTTGCCTCTCTATTTACTATCCTTGAAATTCTACCCTTAGAAACTCATTCTTAGGGTGGCTCAGTCAGTTAAGCATCCAACTTTGGCTCAGGTCATGATCTCACAGCTCATGAGTTCGAGTCCCGAATCAGGCTCTGTGCTGTCAGCACAGAACCTGCTTGGGATTTTCCCTCCTTCTCTCTCTTTGCCCTTCCCTGGCTTGCATGCATACACAAGTATGCTTTCTCTCTCTCTCTCTCTCTCAAATAAATAACTAAACATAGAAAGAAAGAAAGAAAGAAAGAAAGAAAGAAAGAAAGAAAGAAAGAAAGAAAGAAAAGGAAAGAAAAGAAAAAGACCCTCTGGCTGTGGACAAAATAGTGAAGGACATGGACCCGTGCCAAGATGGCAAAGCGGGCTTCCAGAACTTCTGTTCACTAACTACTGGGCTCACCATCTCCTGCAGTGAATGACTACTTTGTAGTACCCACGAAGCAGAAGGGAAACAGGAGGCAACACCGAGCAACCCTGTGCCCAGTGAGAGCTCTCTCGGAGGGTCGCCTAAGGAATCCGCCCCACTGCTTCCCACTGGATAAAGGATTCTGTGAGCAGATCAGGGCCCTCAGAAAATGTACAATAAAATCCAACCCCCATTTGAGAAGCAGACGAAGAAAAGTCAGTGAAAGCCAAACAAACTTTTGATTTTTATACTGCCTGCACCCTCCTTCCCTCAGTAAACAACTTCCTTTTTTTAGTTCCAAAAGAGAAGGAAGAAAAAGAAAGAAAGAAAGAAAGAAAGAAAGAAAGAAAGAAAGAAAGAAAGAGAGAAAGAGAGAAAGAGAGGGAAGGAGGAAAGGAGGGAGGGAGGAAGGGAGAAAGAAAGAAAGAAAGAAAGAAAGAAAGAAAGAAAGAAAGAAAGAAAGAAAGAAAGAAAGAAAGAAATTCTTTTTTTTTTTAACGTTTACTCATTGTTGAGAGACAGAGAGAGACAGAGCATGAGCGGGGAAGGGGCAGAGAGAGAGGGAGACACAGAATCTGAAGCAAGCTTCAGGCTCTGAGCTGTCAGTACAGAGCCCAACACAAGGCTTGAACTCACAAACTGCAAGATCATGACCTCAGCCACAGTCAGACGCTCAACCAACTGGCCACCCAGGTGCCCCAAGAAAGAAATTCTCAAGAAATGAGAGGAATGCAGCAAGAAGTCTCCCAGCCCACACCCCTGCTGTCCCCCCGCCCCTCCCCCCAGCCCTCCCTCAGCAAAAGTGCCTCCTCTCTCTCCCAGGCCTCACCACCTGGGCCTCTTCATGGTGGCCAGGTAGGCCCAGGGACCCAGGCTGCTTATTCCTCACACGTCTTCCAGAAGTTTCCATACCTTACTGTGCAAATACCATCATTAGAAAAAAGCGATCCCTCAGGAATGGATGAAAGGTGTAGATTCATCTGGTTTGGAGCCTATGCTTGGAGGCTGTAGTCCAAGCAAACACTCTGGTCTCCTTACACAGAGACCCTCAGGTGACACTGTAAGAGAGGCTGCTGCCTGGGCCTCTGCCCCTGGGGACCCTGATCTGCCTCATCTGGGGCGCCCTGGGTCTCAGGACTTGAATGCTCTCTGCCCCCCGCCCCCCTGCCACCCCCCACGGACTCTCCTGTGCAGTCAGGGCCGAGGGCCGCTGACTTTCCGGGCTGGCTAATAGGCGTTGACTGGAACGAAGGCCCTGGATACGTGGGCATCTCTCTGGATGGGCTGAGTCACTCAGCCGCACCGCCAGCCGTGAACAATTCAGCCTGGCGAGCGTTTCTGAAGAAGCCTGGTGCCAGGCCCTGCCTGTTGCTGGGGAAATGCTAAGAGATGTGGTCCCTCTCAGAGTTTCCATTCACCATGGAAAGTCAGAGCTCAGGAAGTGGCTCCACAGCCACGCTGGGCTCTGGCGATGAAGTGCAGGGTAAGGGGAGGAAATGGCTGCCGGGAAGGGAGCAGTGACCAGTGCCAGACTGGCTCTGGTGCCGGCTATCTGCCAGCTGGCTCATTCCTCCCCTGCAAACCTGCAGGGAGGGTGTGTTACGGGAGAGGAAGCAAGGGCCACAGAGTTGAAGGACTGGCCCAGAACCCAGCTTCTGTCTCTGTCCAGATGCTATGTGCGGGCACAAAGACAGCCCAGAGAGACAGCCTCTGACATTTGCCCCTGAGGGTTGGAGGGGTGCTTAGATGCTTGCCGCCCGGAGGTTAGGATCCCTGCATCAGCTGGGGGTCTAGAAGAGCCCCAACCCCCTCAGGTCCTCTGTGTCCACATGACCCCATCCACCCAAGGCCCTGGCTCACTCTGCTTGCTCTAAGAGCCTGGGTACTCTGGTCTTACCTCCCCTACCAGACTGTGGGACCCACCAGGGGTGGAGGACAGGATTCCCCATTACCCACCCTTACTGCCCACCCCACCTCTCCAGTGCAGAGAAGACACCCAGCAAATCAGGCACCAGGCGGCTATCAGGGGCACAAGAGTTCTGAGTGGGCCCAGCGGGCCTTGGATTGGAGAGGTGGCAGAGAAGCCAGGGGTCAAGAACCAAACCATCCCAGCTGAGTGACGGTGGACTTAACCTCAGTGTCCTCAGTTATAAAATGAAGACATTCACGGCATTGCTGTGAGGAATGCTGGTGTGAGAGAAAGCATGGAGAGCACCTGTACAGCACAATAAATTATTGTTCCAACTGTCGCTATTATTGATATCATATTATTATTGTTGATGCCTATTTCCCGGTTTGGCTCTGGGCCAGCCCCAGTTACAGATTTTGGACTCTGAGCTTGGGCCACTGCCATGGGCTTCTCTGGCCTTTTTCTTAATCCTGGGGCTGGTCAGACCAGGTCACATTTACAGCCAATGACCTTGGTGGACTTGGTATCGACAAGACCAGTGGCACTCAGCTGTGGCTGCATGTTAGAATCACCTGGGGAACTTTTAAAAATCCTGATGCCCCATTAAAATAAAAATCTCTCGTGGTAAGACCCAGGCATCAATATTTTTTAAAGCTCTCCAGGAGATTCCAACCAGCAGCCAACATTGAGATCTAGTGCTTAACGCTCATTTCTCACGCACGGGAGAGGCAGTACTCTGGTGGCCAGAGACTGGCTGGAGAGTCAGACAAGTGGCTCTTGACCTACTAGCCACATGACCTTGGGCAAGTTACTTAAGAATCCTCTGACTCAATTTCCTCATTGATAAAATGGAGGCCGTATCAACCTCACGGTTGGGTTTTGAGGCATAGCCTGAAGTTAAAAAGGGTGCCTGATACATAATAGGAATTTAACATGTATTTTTTAAAGTTTATTTTTATTTATTTTCAGAGAGAGTTAGAGAGCAAGCAGGGAAGGTCCAAAGAGAGAGGGAGACAGAAAATCCCCAAGCAAGCTCTGCGCTGTCAGCGCAGAGCCCAGTGCGGGGCTCAGATTCACAAACTGTGAGATCATGACCTGAGCCCAAATCAAGAGTCTGACGCTTACCCAACTGAACCACCCATGTGTCCCAGGAATTTAATATGTGTTATTATTTCTAGTCCATAACTCAAAGCTCCCCTCAATGGTTGGGTATACCTTCTAACATGCTCAAGAAGATATTATCCACTTGTGAGGAATAAGCCCAGCAACCCAATCAAAGGAGGGTCGTGGAGACCCTGAGCACAGTAAAGTGAGGCTTTAATCAATGTTCTTGCACGAGTGGGCGTATGATGGACAGGCACACTCCCGGCAGTTACAGCAGACAATTTATCTCCTAGCATTCAAGCCCCTCCCCCAGTTCCTCATTGGCTGAGTACTACAGAGGTCACAGCCTTACCCGGAAGTGCCTATGCCCACGTGAGGCAAAAAGTAGTCTGACTGGAACAAATGTCCATTCCTTGAGGTGATGCAGAGACTTGAGTTCTTTGGTGCATGCTCATTGCAAAGCCTGTGAAGAAAATAAACCTGCAAAAAACTAAGCCCACGAAATGGAAAGGAGAAGAAGAACCAGGAAGTGAAGTGTCTAAGGATTTGGGAGTCCACTGTTGGGTGTGTGTGGGTGGGTGGGGGGAGGGTTGTACATATTTCCAATAGGTTGTAAACCTATTGTTAACGAGACAGCACAGCTTTTATTTGGTATTTCTGAAAATGAATCATTTCACTTCTCACACCAACCGCAGCCTGCCTCCCCCCACCAAAAATTTTAAATTCTTTCTCCTGAGGCCGCATGAATCCACTTGTAAGCCTTGTCTGTTCCAGTCTTGCCTCACACCATTGCCAACTAATTTCTTGGGATTATTGTAATGCTTATAAGATTGCTCCTGGGTCCCATCTTAGAAGCTTCTTTGTGTCCTCCTTGGGTCTGATTTGCAAGGCACTGTTGTTACTAGTGGGTCTCCATGGGACAGGACTTAATCATTTGGAGTCTTCAAATACCTGAGTTTGGAATGGGGAGAGGGTCCCCCATGCAGTCATTCACCCAGGAAAAGCTGCAGAGCCTAACTGAAATGTTGTTTCCTTGCTTTGGGCTAAAAGTATCTTACCTCATACCGATTGGAAGTCCTGGCAGTTAGATGCCCTTGATTAATTAAAATGCAAAAATAGGGGCACCTAGTGGCTCAGTTCATTGAGCTTCTGACTCTGGGTTTTGGATCAGGACATCACCTGTTCATGGGTTGGAGTCCTGTGTTGGGCTCTGTACTGATGGTGTGGAGCCTGCTTGGGATTCTCTCTCTCTCCCTCTCTCTCTCTCTCTGCCCCATGTCCTCTCTTTCAAAATAAATAAATAAACTTAAAAAAATAAGGAAAATATAAAAATAGATCAATGATTACCCATTAAATGCATATTTCCTCCACAAACTTCTCAAATATGAAGATTTCTAGAAAAAAATCCTGGCCAAAGGAGGGATCACTGGTAATGGCATGGTCAGGGACCCTTGGACAGGACAGGAGCAATCAGGATGTAGTGGTGGGACAACTCTAGCCATTTCATAGTCCTGCCTTGGGGCTCAGGTGAAAACAAGATGCTGTTCTGGCAGGAAGGGCTCATCTTTGTATTCTGAGGAAGAGTGAGGAAGAGTGAGGAGGCCACACCCACAGAACTGCCATCGTAGGCCAGATCTAATGTCTGAGATGAGCGGTGGGAGCTGAATTACAGGGCACCCATCATGGTAGAGGCTTTGCCTTAATAGACATGATTAGTGTAATAGATGACATCTCTGTGCTCCCACTACATATCAAACATCTGACCTTCTCTTGCTAAGTTCTACCAACAACCCCATGAATTAGACACTAATGGCCCCAGAGAGAGTTTCTTCCTTCCTTCATTCATTCAAAAATATTTATTGGGCTCTCACCATATGCTCAGCCTTTTTGGGGAGCAAACGCCATGGCAGTCCCTGCCCCATGGCGTTCACAGTCTAGTGAGGGAGATGAATACTACTTATATAACTAACACACAGATCAATGTATCAGAATACTTTTGGCAACGTGTCAGATTGAGCTATTTCAGGTAGCCTTTCTCTTGCTACCATTTAGAAATGTTGCATAAGGCATAAGAAAACGCTTGAAAATACACAGTTGAGCTCAAAAGAAAGAAAAGAAATCCTCAGATTCCAGAGATAGTGCAAGAACTCAAAGCCAGGATAAGGAAGGGGAGCTTAGCCGATGATTCATGGAGTTTTGACTAGACAAAGGCCCTAAGACCTGGAGCCTGGAGTCTAAGGCCCTTTCAAAGACAGGAGGTAGCCCCAGGCTGTCTGAGGCAGGAGAGCTGGAACCAATTCCTCAAACCTATCCTTTTAAGGCTTGAAGCCTTAAAAGGAGTCCTAGTCAGGGAAAAAGGAGGCTGGGCAAACTCTACCAACCAGGCCCGCAGAAGGCGCAGCAAAACTTTCTCACCATCCTGAGCCAGGATGGGAGAAAAGTTTCCGTGAAAAGTGGAGAGTCCAGGCCTGAACCATATGGAAGAAAGAGGTAGACTGCTGTATCCCTATCTCTTGTTGTGCCACTGGTCCCAGGACTCTTGTGCCAAAAAGTTAACATAAAAATTAGTTCAGAACTTAGGGCCCCAACAGAAGCAAACCCCAAAGTCCTATGTAAGAACATTTTGCAACATAGGGCTCACAAACATCCCACAGCGAAAACAACTCCTGATGAAGATGAGTTCCCAATCAAAATTACAAACCACACAGGGAAAAAAACTATCATAAGAGATAATCAGTAAACACAAAAACACAACAAGACAAAATACAGAAGAATTCACCCTCGCAGAAGTAGAAATTATAGAAAAATCTGAAAATAAAATAAACATTTTATGTGCTTGTAAAGAATTTTTTTTAAATTTATTTATTTTGGGAGAGAGAGAGAGAGAGAGTGGGAAGGGCAGAGAGAGAGACAGGGAGAGAGAGTGAATCCCAAGCAGGCTCTGCACTGTCAGCATAGAGCCAGATGCAGGGCTCAAACTCACAGACCATGAGATCATGATGTGAGCCAAAATCAACAGCTGGATGCTTAACCAACTGAGCCACCTAGGCACCCCCATTATAAAGAATTAAAAAAATTTTTAATGTTTATTCATTTTTTGAGAGACAGAGAGACAGAGACAGAGCACGAGTGGGGGAGGGGCAGAGAGAGAGGGAGACACAGAATTTGAAGCAGGCTCCAGGCTCCAAACTGTCAGCACAGAGCCCAACACAGGGCTCAAACTCAGGAACTGGGAGATCATGACCTGAGTCAAAGTTGGATGCTTAACTGAATGAGCCACTCAGGCATTAGCCATTTTAAAAGAAAGGATGCCTGGCTAGTTCAGTTGGTGGAGTGTGCAACTCTTGATCTTGGGGCTGTGGGTTCAAGCCCCACGTTGGGTATAGAGATTGCTTAAAAATAAAATCTTAAAAAAGAAAGAAAGATAAGACACAGTAATAAAGAATAGAATAATATGAAAAACTTGATGGGAAACAAGCCAAATCGAAGTTGTAGAAATGAAAAAATAGTTTTAATAAATTATTGATTTAAAACTGATAGTTTGAACAACAGAATAGGACATTTAGCAAGTTAGTAAGTCCCTCTAGAAAACAAATCACTCTGCTGGTACACAGCGAGAAAATGAAGAGAAGAAAAATATGGGAGCAACCGTGGCTAAGAGATACAGAGAAAGAAATGACAAGATCTAGCATACCTTAGTGAACATAGCCAGAAGAATGGAGGAAATGGCTAGAAATTGATCAAAATTGAAGAAAAATCTCAATCTTCAGATTGAAAACCACCCAAGAGTCTGGAGAAAATAAACAGATATATAAACACAAAATAAACACATATTCATACCTTAGGCACAGGGTGGAAAATCTGGAGAACAGCAAAGCCAAGCAGGTAGTATCCGAAAGTGTTGTAGTTCTATGAAGGAGAAGTACACAGTTTGAGAATAACATGTAAGTACAGAGTCGGGGAGAAAGGGGGTGCTCATCTTCCCTAGAGGTCAAGGAAAATGTGATGATTAATTTTACATGTCGACTTGGCTAGGCTGTGGTACCCAGTTATATTGCTGTGAAGGTCATTTTTAATTTTTAATTTATTATTAAAGAAATTTTTTGGGGGGCGCCTGGGTGGCGCAGTCGGTTAAGCGTCCGACTTCAGCCAGGTCACGATCTCGCGCTCCGTGAGTTCGAGCCCCGCGTCAGGCTCTGGGCTGATGGCTCAGAGCCTGGAGCCTGTTTCTGATTCTGTGTCTCCCTCTCTCTCTGCCCCTCCCCCGTTCATGCTCTGTCTCTCTCTGTCCCAAAAATAAATAAACGTTGAAAAAAAAAATTTTTTTTTAATTTTTTTTTAAGTTTATTTATTTTTGAGATAGCACACAAGCGAGAGAGGGACAGAGAGAGAGAGGGAGACACAGAATCCGAAGCAGGCTCCAGGCTCTGAGCTGTCAGCACACAGCCTGACTTGGGGCTCGAACCCATGAATCGTGAGATCATCATCTAAGCCAAAGTCGGACGCTTACTCGACTGAGCCACCCAGGCAGCCGCCTCTGCAGGTATTTATTTATTTATTTATTTATTTATTTATTTATTTATTTAATTTTTAAAGTTATTTTTAATGTTATTTATTTTTGAGAGAGAGAGAAAGACAGAGTGCAAGTGGGGGAGGGGCAGAGAGAGAGGGAGACACAAAATCCAGAGCAGGCTCCAGGCTCTGAGCTGTCAGCACAGAGCCCCACACGGTGCTCGAACTCACGAGCCATGACATCATGACCCCAGCGGAAGTCAGACGCTTAACTGACTGAGCTGACAGGCGCTCCTGAAGGTATTTATTTTAGATGTGATTAACATTTACAATCAGCGGATTTTAAGTAGAGCAGACAACCCTCCACAAGGTGGGTGGGTCTCATCCAGTCAGTTGAGGGCCTTAGGAGCAAAGGCTGAGGTCTCAGAAGAAGGAATTCTGCCTCAAATCTACAACACAGAAACCCAACCTGCTACCCCGTGGATTTTGGACTCAGGACTGCAACATATCTCCTACCTGAATTTCCACTGTAAAGATCTCTGGATCGATAAATGTGTCATTTCTCTCCATTTCATATTAACATAAATCCCTATTAACCCCCTAGGGCGATTCTGTGTTCACTCAAGTCTGAGAACCACGAAGTGAGAGTATGGCAGGTGCCCATGCAGGAGTCTGGGCCATCCACCCTGAGTTGGCCATGATCTTGTTTGCTGCAGCATTTATTCCACTCTCTCCCTTTTAAAAAAATGTTTATTTATTTTGAGAGAGAGAGAGAGTGCACCTGCCCTCAGGGGGAGGGACAGAGAGAGGGAGAGAGAGAGAATCCAAGCAGGTTCAACACTGTCAGCACAGAGCCCAACATGGGGCTCAATCTCATGAACCATGAGATCATGACCTGAGCTGAAATCTAGAGTCAGTTGCTTAACCATCTGAGCCACCCAGGCTCCCCATTCCACTCCTTTTAATATGAAGCCTCTCCACCTTAGCCCGAAGAGTTCATGGGTATGTTTGCTGCTATGAGGTCTAAAGTAGACCATGGGGGACTGAGTTCTAGAACCAGCCGGACTGCCCTGTGTATATAACATATCTGTCCTGGAACCCATGTGGTGGTGACACATGACACCCAATACCAACCTGGCACACCTCTACAGTCTAGGATTGGGGCTGGATTTCTGAGAGAGTGTCTCTTAGAAAAGTGGAGCAGGAGCTCCTGGGGTGCAAGCAGAGATGCAAATTTTAATATCTTTAGTTTCTAGCACAGCGCCTGGCACTAAAGGGCTCAGTCCACGATGCAGGGGACTGGGCATGGAGGAAGGGAAAGAGAGAGGAACGTCCTCATCTTCTACCTCCGAGAACAGTGAAAATACAGAAATCCTTTTGCACAAGGCTGACATGCAGCCAGAATGTGCCAGAATTATTTAAACACTGACACGCTTCCATTCTGGTTGGTTATTAGTCACAGCCCTGAGTCTCCCCCCGCCTTCAGTGTCCCCAATGCTCTGGCTGCCGCTGCCCTTCCCTGGAGACCTTCACCCTTGACCCTGCCTCAGCCCCTCAAGCTGAAGTTAGTTCTGTTTGGTCACTGCCCTTGTGTGCCAGCTGCTATGTGGAGTATCCCCCCCCCCCGCCCCACTCATGACACTTCTGTACCTGAATGGGACCATTTAGCTAAGACCACAGGGGCTGACCTATATGATTTCACAGGCAGAGTGACATCAGGTGACACTTGGCATTCTGGCCCGGGGTTCTCCCATCCGGGGAGTGGCTGCACGGGGCTTTTGGGTATGTCACGCTGCCTGTGCTGTTGTGGAAAAATCCTTGACCTTCGAGCCAGAAGACTTGGGTCCTGCTCTGGTTCTGAATATCCTTGCTGTGCGATCGTAGGCAATTTACCTCACCTCTCTGAACTCCTAAAAAATAATCCCTTGCACAAGGTTGCCAGGGGGCTGAGCACATTGAAAAACTTGGGAACTCAGTCCCTTGTCTCAAGGTCCTGTGCTAAATCCAGACCTATAAATATAGCAACAGAGGATCTGCCCCCGCCTGCTGGCTCCTGCTGTTCCCAGAAGTACTCTCAGTCCCTGGTGATGGTTACCAGGATGCTGGGTGTAACCAGGTGCTCCCTTGGCCGAGGAGGGACTTCCCTCCTCCTCAGAGGGCCTGTGGATTATAAGCAGGGAAGTGACTGGAGGGGCACTGGCCACATGCCTTTTCTCTGCCCTGCATGGTTCCTGGTGAGGGGGCTCATTGCTGGGGGGGGGTGGTCACCCCCCCCAAAGACTCATCATCACGTAGACTGTCTAGTCCTTCTCCAGCCCATCCCATCTAACACTCACAGACACCACACCTTCAGGCACACTCGGGAACCCATCAACACACTCAGACACACACTTGCATGTTCACATGCACTCACACGTACACCCCTCCCCCCCCACACCTTTGGATGCACACATACATACCCACTCACGTACTCCCAAGAACATGTAAAAAATGCAGCACATGAAATAACTTGAGGTTGTTCACACATTTTCAAAAAATTTTAATAGAGATTTATATTAATATAATAGAAAAAAAATGACAAGACTATCAGCCTAGGAATTTCACAGCAATGACTTTATGACAAAGCTGAAGAAGGTAGGGCAAGATTTCAGTAAAAGGGAATGAGTTGCTTTAAAGGAAAATGTTGAGTAAACTGGGGCAAAGTTAGAAAAACACGGTAGCAGTGGCCGTGGAGGGCCGGGGGCGCTGCACAGAGCATGTGGGGAGTGTTAGCCCCTCAAGGTGCAGAAGAGGCACGGCAGGTATGGAGGGAGACTCAGGGATTCTTCTAGAAGGAAAAGGAAACTTATCAGTTTTTCTCTTTTATGGTTACTGCTTTCTGTGCCCATTCTAAAAAAAAATAGTTGCCTACTCCAAGCTTGTGAAGACAGTCTCCTATGTTTTCATCCAGAAGCTTTAGAGTTTTGGCTTTTAAGTTTAGGTCTGTGATACATATGGCACTAACTTTTGTGTTTGGTATGAGATAGGGGTCAAGGTTCATTTTTCTCTATATGAATAACTTGTTGTTCCAGAGCAGTTTGCTGATATAACTTCATTTCACCCACCGAATTGCCTTGATGTCTTTTTCAAACTCAATGAACTGTATTTTGTATGGATCTGTTTCTGGACCCTTCCGTTCCACTGACGTATTTGTTTCGCTTTTGCCAGTACCACACTGTCTTGATCATCATTGTTCTCATCCCAAGTCTTCACATCAGGTAGTGTGGAGTTCTACAATTATTTTCTTCTTTTTCAAGATTATTTTGGCTATCATAGGTCCGTTGCATTTCTAGAAAAGTTTTAGAATCAGCTTGTCCTGAGGGGACTTTGCTTAGGATTGCATTGAATCTATGGCGTTGAATTTGAGGAACACTGATGTCTTTACAATATTGATTCAACCCATGAACGGGGCATATCACTCTATTTATTTTGTTCTTTAATTTCTCTCAGCAAATGTGCTGTCATTTCTAGTGTACGGGTCATGCACGTCTTTCATTTAAATGATTCCCAGGTATTCTATGCTATTATATACAATTGTATTAACATACAATATATATAATTCTATATATTAGATGGATGCATTTTTTTAAGTAGTCTCTGTGCCCAACGTGGGGCTCGAATTCACAACCCTGAAATCTTGAGTCACATGCTCTACGGACTGAGCCAGCTAGGTGCCCCAGACTGTATGCATTTTTAAAATGACATTAAATGGCATCGTGTTGTGGATTTCATTCTGCTTCTTAATTTTACTCTCAGTCCTATATTTTAAGATCCAGCCATGTTGCTCTGTCTACAGGTAGCTCATTATTTGCAACCACTGCATTACATTTCTGACCGAAATTCTGCGTTTGCCTCTTCAGAGTTACTCTCCACCTTCCTCCTTCCTGCTCCACGCCTCAGGCTCCCTTGCCCTCTGACTTCCTATTGGATTGGCCAACAGGGGGCATGATCAAGAGGTTAGAGGGCGGGAAGAGAGATGTTGGATTAGTCTCTTGGCTCCCACCTTGCTAGTAGTTTGTCAGTAACTGCGTTCTTCTACCTAAGGTCACAGCTTTTGTCATGTGACCCTCCCTTAAAGCTACAGGTCTGGTTGGTTCAGGTGGCTTTCTCCACTTGTCCCTCTTGTTAGATCTTGGTGCTTTACCATTCCTTATTGGTTTCTCTGAACCATGCCCATACCTTGTAAACAGTCTTTTCTTTAAACTATCCTCATTCACTCCTTTTGAGCCTGCATCTATTTCCTTCGAGGACCCAACTGGTACAATAATTCATGGTGTACATCCACCACATTTTACCTATTCACTCCATTGAGATGGACCCTCAGATGCCTCTGGTTCTCCACCACCCTTAAACACTACTACACTCAGCAGTTTCATGCAGCTTTATATAAACTTATGCACTAGTTTGAGAATTTATTTAGGATACTTGCCCAGAACTATGTCCTATAAAGGCTATGCCTCATTTGCCTAGGCACTGTCTGAATATACTTCAGAATAGCAGCTGACCTGTTCACCAGATGTTCATGGGAATTCCTGGGATGTTTACCCACATCCACACCAATGCTGGGCACCACCTAGCTTTTTAGTATTGCCAGTTTATTAGGTATGAAGGGAGATATCATTGTTCTCATTTGCATTTCTCTGATTACTCATGAGTTTGAACATCTCTTCAGATGCTTTTTAGCCTTTGGACTTCCTCTTTTGCAAATTCCTCATTTATACTCTTTCATCATTTTCCTGGAGATCTATTTAAGATGTAAAGCACCATGCAGGGATCAGTGGGCAAACTTGGCCTTTGGGCAGTCTGTTTATAATCTTTATGCTAGGCAGGGTTTTCCTTGCCCTTTCTCCACTGCTGACTCCCAGTGGATTCCAGTGGGTTTGCTGCCTGACACTCTCCCCTGCTCCTCAGCATTGACCTTACCGGTACAGTGACTAGCTGAAAACTCACTCTATCTCAGACACTCAGCACTTTTCATCTATAAAATGCAAACTGGCATATAGACCTTAACAAACCAATTTATTCATTTAAATAAGCTGGACACTAGGCAAACCTCTGGCTTACAGATACATGCCCTTGGGAAGCTCATAGATAAGTATAATCCAGTGAACTCATACTATGAAGCAGTCTGGGCTAGATACGGGTTGGGGGACAGAGAGGTCATTGTGAGATAAAATATGTGAAATCATTTTGAATAATAAATAGAATTGCTTGCATTTATTAAGCACTTAGAATGTGCCAGGCACCATGCCAACTGCTTGACGCATATTATTTTGTCTAATCCTTACAACAACCCTATAGCAGTGGTTCTTGAGTGTAGTTTGCTGGCCCCTGGGGATCCCCAAGACCCTTGCAGCAGATCCCTCAAGGTTAGAACTATTTTCATAATATTAAGATGTTATTTGCCTTCTTCACTATGTTGACATTTGCATCAATGCACAAAAGCAATGGTGGGCCAAGATGTTGATGTGTTAGTATGAATCAAGACAGCGGCACCAAACTATACTAATGCTCATTGTTTTCCTCACCACCATACATTTGCAGATTCCAGTTTCACTGAAGGATGAAGTTTCACTTGATGAAGCAGCAAGAATTATTATCTTATTAAATCTCCCCCTAAGTACTGTCTTTTGACTATTCTGTGTGACAAAATGGGAAGTACACAGAAAGCACTTCAATCGCCTTCCAAAGCGCAATGGCTGTCTCAAGGAAAAGTACTTGTATTTTTGAGTTACAAGCTAAATTAGCCACCTTTTTTATGGAACATCATTTTTACTTGAAAGAAAGCCTGACAGACAATCACAGTATTCATGTTTGGATATTTGGCAGACATTTTCTCAAAAATAAACAAAATGAGCCTGCCACTTCAAAGAAAACAACAGTATGAAAGAATTTTGGAAAACTTGTATCTGCCACTGTGAACTTGACAGCTTCCTGATGCTTAAAGACTTCTCTGATGAAATTGGTGGTGATACTAGCCAAGCGATTTTTTGTGTATTGATAACAAATGTGTCAACTTTTAGGAGATTTGCATATTCAATAAAACTATACTTTCTAAATGACTAATGCACAAAGTTACAAAATCATGCATGGGTAAATGTTCCACTTAAAGTACAAGGTAGACCCATGGATTTCAATACGACAGAATATGAAAAGATTTTTGAATAGTTTCAAGTTTCACATTGCAGTTGATGTTAAGAAATTATTGCTTACTGATTTCTGGTATAATGTCAAAGAAGAATATCCACAATAACTTAAAAAGGCCACTAAAATACTCCTGCCTTTTCCAACTGCTTATTTGCATGAGGTTGGATTGTCTTTATATACTTCAACCAAACGTACATATCTCAGCAGATTGAATATAGAATAAATAATGAGAATCTAGCTATCTTCTATTAGAAAGATTTGCAAAAATGTAAAAGAATATTATTCTTCTCATAAATGTTTTTGTTTTGGAAAGTATACAGAACTTTTAAAATTAAAAATAAGCATATTAACATGCAATAGGTTGGCTATTGTTATTTTTAATTTTTTTTTTAACGTTTATTTATTGTTGAGACAGAGAGAGACAGAGCATGAACGGGGGAGGGGCAGAGAGAGAGGGAGACACAGAATCGGAAACAGGCTCCAGGCTCTGAGCCATCAGCCCAGAGCCCGACGTGGGGCTCAAACTCACGGACCGCGAGATCATGACCTGGCTGAAGTCGGATGCTTAACCGACTGAGCCACCCAGGCGCCCGGCTATTGTTATTTTTAAAGGAATTAATAAATATGTTTTAACTTCTCAGTTTTAATTGTAATATGGTATATATATATATATATATATGTGTGTGTGTGTGTGTATATATATAGCTATAAATAATATAGTACAGTTTCAGATAAATAAACACTCAGCTATAACCTGAATAAATAACAGTTCTTTGTGGGCCCTGAGACCAAGACGTCTAACTGCTGCCTTAGAGTTAGTTATTAACCAAAATCTACAGATGAGGGAACTGAGGTTTAGAGGACACACAGCTCATGGAAAGTAACACCAGAATTTAAGCTTTGCTCACCCACCACAGAGGGAGGCTTCGTGATATGTCAGCAAAAAAAGGGAAAGGCTCTCACAGCAGAGAAAGATCTGGAGGGAGATTCTTGGGCCCAAAGAGCCAACAAGCACATCTGAATTGGGGTGAGGGGTCCACACAAGGAACCAGGGAAAGCCACTCAGAACAGGTGACACCTATTTGAAAGACAAATGGGATTTTGACAATTCAAAAACTATGAGAGACTCCATGAATCAGTTTGCTTCATCTCAACAAAACCTAGACTTGGGATCAATGAGGACAACCTGATGGACTCTGGCTCTTTAAAGGTGTGACATGTTCCAGCCAGTCTGAGTTCAAGAGTCATGCGCCGGGCTGACATGAATTGGGTCCTTCCATTTGTATAGTCTCTGCAGCTTCCTGATGAAGCACTTCTGCACGTATTATTTCATCTGATCTCTAGAAAAGCTTTTGGGGGGGGGGGGAACTGGGCCAGTGTCACTGTTCCCATTTTACAGAAGAGGAAATGGAGGCTTCAAAAGTTTAAGTAAGAAATCGATCATTGTGGTTCGTAAACTCCAGCGTGGAGACTGGTGACTTATGAGACAGGGGGCGCGGGGGTGGGAGGAAAATTATTTTTAATGTATATCCTTTTGTGCCTTTTCAGTTTTATACTGTGCCTGGCAAACACATTAATTGGCTTTTCTAAATTAGGTCAAATATTTTTTCCAAGGTTACAGGGTTAATAAGTGGTAGAACTAGGATTCCAGCTCCAAATGTTGGGTTCCAGAACCACATCTTGACCATAATGCTTTCTGCCCTCCTGGAATATGCTATTTTTCCAGATCAAAAAACTATGAAACACAGACATAAATGGAAAACATTTTAATTATTATTAATTCTAGCACTGGTTAGAGGGCTTTGTTAGAGGCTGAGACTCGGGCCTGTCAGGAGCTTCTATTGTCTAATCAATGATGGGAAGTCAGGCCAGTTAAAAGGGGAGGGGACACCATCCTTGAACACCAGGAAAGGACAGCTCCTCTTCAGCCCAGTCCTGACCAAACAAAGAAAGCCAGCTCACAGAAAGAGAGGGTGAGAGACAACTGACCACTTAGATCTATGGCGAGGGTGCGGTTCACCAACTGACTAGCTGGTCTCTGAATCCAGATTCCCTTCTGTCCTTAAATTAACCACCCTCTGGACCTGACTTTTTTTTTTTTTTAAGATTTATTTGCTTAAGTAATGTCTACACCTAGCGTGGGGCCTAAACTCACAACCCCAAGATCAAGAGCTGTATGCTGCATCAACTGAGCCAGCCAGAACCCCCCCCCCCCCGGCGGACCCTACTATTTTAACTTGTGACAGAGTGAATGGGTTTCTGCTCCTGGAAACTACCCCAGTCCTGACTGAGTCCCTGCATTAGGCACCTGCTGGGTCATTCACTTGGCTCTCACACTTGATATGCTTCTCTGGCTGGGATTATTGCCACAGGCTCCCAGCTGGTCTTCCTATTACAGGCCTTGCCCCTTTGTTCATTCTCCATGCAGCAGCACACACAGAGGATGTTGCTAAAATGTCAGCCAGATCATGTCATCCCTTTGCACAAAATGCTCTAGTGGTTCCATCTCACTCAGAGCAAAGGCCAAAACCCTTCTTATAGCCTGTAGGACCCCGAACAATTAGTTTGACTCCTCTGACTTCATCTCCTACCACCCCTCCAACACTCAACAACAGCCACATAGGCCTCCTTACTCTTTGAACACTGGCCATACTCCTGCCTCAGGGTCTTTACACTTGCTGGTCCCTCTGGCTGGACACCTCTTAGAGATCTGTGTGACTCACTCTCTCATCTCCTTAATCTTTACTAAAGCATCATCTTTTCAGTGAGGCTTTCTAGAACTACCCTGTTTGAAAATTGAAACTCCCAACATTCTAAATATCTTTACTTGCTTTATTTTCTTAATGAAGCACAGAGAATCATGAAACATACCATATATTTGACTTCTGTTGTGTATTCATTCTAAGTCTTCCTTTACTATCACATAAGATCTATGAAAATGGAGCTTTTTATCTGTTCTCGTCTTTGATGTACCTTAATTATCTAAAACAGTGACTGCTATATAATGTGTGCTCAATAATGTATGTTAAATTAATGAATCATCTCATTTACTGTTCACAACAACCAGGAGAGGGAGATCCTGTCACCTCTCATAACCCATGGTTAAGTGGCTATGTACTTGCTGAATATTCCCAAAGAACTTGGTTTGTCGGATCCGAAACTTTTCCCTACTGATTCCTTCAGGAAGAGGTAACTATATGTCACCTGGATAGCTCATCATCAACCTATCTTCAGTCATCGACACCTTGGCAAAGATTCACTTATAAACTGTAATTCAACTTATTGAATTTTTTTTGTACTTCTACCATATGGATAAGCTAAGAGCTGTGGGGACTCCCAAAATGAAGCAAAAACATATAGCTAATGAGGCAATAGAGGAGATAGTATTGAATCATAATAATATTCAGTCAGAAATAAAGCAGGAAAATGAACAAAACAAGGTAGAAAACAAGGGTGCCTGACTGGTTCATTCACTAGAGCATGTAACTCTTGATCTTAGAGTGTAAGTTTGAGCCCCATATTCAGTGTAGAGATTACATAAAAATAAAATCTTTAAAAGAAAAAAAAAGAGAAAGGGAAAGTAGAAAACATGTAATAAGATGGTACACTTAACCCTAAACATATTGATATTTACATTAAGTGTAAGTAGTCTAAATATTCCACTTAAAATGCAGAGATTATCATTTTACTGAAAAAGAGGAAGAAATCAACTTTATTATTTTTATTTTTATATTTTTAGTTTATTTATTTTTAGAGAGAGAGAGAGAGAGCAGGGGAAAGGCAGAGAGAGAGAGAGAAAGGGAGAGAGAATCCCAAGCAGGCTCCACACCACTAGTGCAGAGCCTAACATGAAGCTTGAACTTACAAACCACAAGATAACCTGAGCTAAAACCAAGAGTTGGACACTTAACCAACTGAGCCACCCCGGTAGCCCTCAACTTTATTTTTTTTAAGCTTATTTTTTTTTAGTAATCTCTATACCCAATGTGGGGCTTGAACATATAACCCTAAGATCAAGAGTTGGATGCTAAACCAGGCAGGCACCCCTAGAAATCTACTTTAAAGATAAAGATATACATACATTAAAAATGAAAAAGTGGGGACACTTGAGAGGCTCAGTCAGTTAAGCATCCAACTTTGCTCAGGTCATGATCTCACGGTTCATGGGTTCAAGCCCCGTGTTGAGCTCTGTGCTGACAGCTCAGAGCCTGGAGTCTGCTTCAGATTCTGTGTCTCCCTCCCTTTCAGCCCTTCCCTGCTTGTGCTCTGTCTCTCTCTCTCAAAAATAAATAAACATTAAAAAAAATTTTAAGAAAAAGTGAAAAGTGGGAAAAGACATACCTTGCAAACACCAATCAAAATACAGCTGGATTATGAAGATGGTTTTATGGGTATAAACATACGTCAAAACTTATAACCAAATTGCATATTCTAAATATTTGCAATTTACTATATGTCAATTATACCTCAACAAAGCATTAAATTAAAGTAAGACTTCAAAAAGAATGAATACTGTAGCATTTTTTAAAAAGTAAGCTCTATGCCCAGCATGGGGCTTGAACTCATGAACCTTCAAGATCAAGAGTCACTGACTGACTGAGCCAGCCAGGCACCCTGAAGCAATTATTTTAATATCAGACAAAGTAGACTTTAGAATAACATTACCAGGGATAAAGCAGGACATTTCAAAATGATAAAGTATCAGTTCATCAAGAAGATATAACAATCCTAAACATATATACCTAAAACTAGAGCTTTAAAACATATCAAAAGATAAAACAAATTAAAGGAGAAATCAGAAAATCCATAATTATAGTTAAAAATTTCAATATTTTTATCAGTAATAGAATAAACAAAAAAATTAGAATATAGAATAACTTGATCTAATTGATATTTATAATACACTCCACTTGAGAGCAGCATTATATAAGTTCCTTTACAGTGCACATGAAACAGTCAACAAAATAGAGCACTTTACCTTTGAATAAAGGTAAAGTGACTGAACTCATTCAGAATATATTCTCTGACCACAAGAGATTTCAACTAAAAACCAATGAGAAAGATTTCTGGGAAATTTTTCAAATATTTGGAAATTTTAAAAACACTTTTAAATAACCCACAAGTCAAAACAAAAAAATACCCCACGAAAAATCCAAGGGACATTAGGAAATATTGTGAACTGAGTGGAAATGTAACATATCAGAATTTGTGGCATATAGCTAATGAAATGCTTAAAACAAAACTTATAGTAGGGTGCCTGGCTGACTCAGTTGATAGAACACATGACTCTTGATCTCAGAGTCATGAGTTCCAGCCCCACACTGGGCATACAGTTTACTTGAAAAAAAAAAAAAAAAAGATTTGGATATGTCAATTACATTTCAAAAAAACTGAAAACAAAGATTTAAAAACCCACAGAACTCATAGCATCAAATGTTTATATTAAAAAATTTTTGTAAAGGTCTCAAATCAATAAAGTTTGTTACCTTAAGAAGCTAGAAAAAGAAGAGCAGATTGAATTAGCCCAAGTAAAAGGAAGGAAAAATAATAAGGTTGAGATTAATGAATCTGAAAATGGACAAACTGAAAGCTGGATCTTCGAGTGGTACCAGGGTGGCTCAGTCGGTTAAGCATCCAACTCTTGATTTCAGCTCAGGTCATGATCTCACAGTTCATGAGTTAGAGCCCCTGAGTAAGGCTCTGCGCTGGATTTTTTAAAAATGTTTTTTTGTTTTGTTTTGTTTTGTTTTAAGTTTATTTTTTTAATTTATTTTGAGAGAGAGAGAAAGAGAGAGAGAGCACTCACATGTGCAAGAGCAGAGGAGGGACACAGAGAGAAGGAGAGCAAGAGAATCCCAAGCAGGCTCCACTTGGTTAGTGTGGAGGCTGATGTGGGGCTCAAACTCAGGAACCCTGAGATCATGACCTGAGCCAAAAACAAGAGTCCAATGCCCAACCAACTGAGTGACCCAGGCACCCCCAGAATCTTTGAAAAAATGAATAAATTGATAAACATCTAGATTGAGCATGAAAAAAGAAAGGAGACACAAATTATTTCTATTAGAATAAAGACATCAGTGCAGATCCTAAACATTAAAAAGAGAATAAGCGATTATTACAAACAACTTTATGTCAATAGGTTTGACAAGTCAGATGCATTGTATAAACTCCTTGAAAGATACAAAATACCAAAGCTTATTTAGGAAACAATAGAGAATTTGAACAGCTCAATATTACTAAAGAAATTGAATTTGTGGTTTAAAATATTCTTGCTAAAAATAACATATCCAATAAAGGGTTAGAGAACTGATACAACTCAACACCAAAAAAATCAAATAATCCAGTCTAAAAATGGGCAAAAGACATGAACAGACATTTCTCCAAAAAAGACATATAGATGGCCAACAGACATGAAAAGATGCTCAATATCACTCACCATCAGAGAGATGTAAATCAAAATCACAATACCACTTCATACTTATCAGAATGGCTAGAATAAAAAACAAAAGGGGCACCTGGGTGGCTCAGTCAGTTGACTTCAGCTCAGGTCATGATCTCATGTTTGTGAGTCTGAGCCCCACATCAGGCTCACTGCAGTCAGCACAGAGCCTGCTTCACCTCCTCTGTCCCCCTTTCTCTCTGCCCCTCCCCCACTCACTCACGTGCATGTGTGCCCTCTCTCTCTCTCTCTCTCCCCCACTCCCTCTCTCAAAAATAAATAAAACATAAAAGAAAAAAAACACAAGAAACAACATGTGTTGGTGATGATGTGGAGAAAAAAAACCCTTAGTGTGCTGTTGGTGAGAATGCAAACTGGTACAGCCACTGTGGAAAACAGTACACAAGTTCCTTAAAAAAATAAAAATAGAACTACCATTTAATCCAGTAATTCCACTACTGGGTACTTACCCAAAGCATATGATAACACTAATTCAAAAAGATATATGCACCCCTATGTTTATGGCAGCATTATTTACAATATCCAAACTATGGAAGCAGCCCAAGTGTCCACTGACAGATGAATGGATAAAGAACATGTGACATGTGATACTCACACACAGACAATGGAATTATTACTCATCCATAAAAAAGAATGAAATCTGGTCATTTGCAATGATGTGGATGGATCTAGGCAGTGTAATACTAAGCGAAATAAGTCAGTCAGAGAAGGACAAATATCATGTGATTTCACTCATATGTGGAATTTAAGAAACAAAACAAACAAAGAAAAAAAAGAGACAAATCAAAAAACAGATTCTTAGCTGATGGTTACCAAAGAGAGAGAATCTTAAGGGCTTGATCCCACAACCCTGGAACCATGACCTGAACTGAAATCAAGAGTTGGACACTGACCCAACTGACTGAGCCACCCAGGCGATCCTGTAGTAGTTTCTGAATTTTGATACTAAAAGCACAAGCAACCAAAGGGAAAAAATTAAATTAGATTATTATCATCAAAGGACACTATCAAAAAAGTGAAATCACAACCCACAGAATGGGATAAAATCTTTCCAAGTCATGTATCTGATAAAGCTCTAGTATCCAGAATACACAAGAAACACAATTCAACAATAAAAAGGCAAACAACCCAATTTAAAAGTGGGCAAAGGAGGGGTACCTGGGTGGCTCAGTTGGTTAAGCATCTCTTGATTTCGGCTCATGTCATGATCTCATGGTTCGTGAGATTGAGCCCTGTGTTGGGCCCTGCATTCACAGTGCAGAGCCTGCTTGAGATTTTCTCTCTTCCTCTCTCCCCCTCCCTTGCTCTTGCACATTTTTCTCTCTCTCAGAATAAATACACATTTTTTTTAATGCGAAAAGGATTTGAATAGACATTTCTCTAAAGAATATATATTGGAGCGCCTGGGTAGCTCAGTTGGTTAAGCACTGGACTCTTGGTGTCGGCTAGGATCATGATCTCACATTTTGTGGGTGTGAGCCCCACATCGGGCTCTGCACTGCCAGCACAGGGCCTGCTTGGGATTCTCTGTTTCCTTCTCTCTCTGCCCCTCCCCTGCTTGAGTTCGCTCTTTCACACAAAATAAACATTTTTTTAAAAAATTAAAAAAATAAAGAACATATATAAATATGGCTAATGTCATTAGTCATTAAGGAAACACAACTCAAAACCACAATGAGATACCACTTCACACGCACTAGTATGACTATCATAAGAAAATGGAAAATAACAAGTGTTGGCAAGGATATGGAGAATTCAGAAGCCTCATACATTGCTGTTGGGAGTGTAAAATGCTGCAGCCATTTTGAAAAAGAGTATGGCAGCTCCTCAAGAAGTTAAACAGAGGGACACCCAGGTGGCTCAGTCAGTTAAGCGTCCTACTTCGGCTCAGGTCATGATCTTGTGGTTTGTGAGTTCAAGCCCTGCATCAGACTCTGGGCTGACAGCTTGGAGCCTGGATCCTCCTTCCGATTCTGTGTCTCCCTCTCTCTCTCTGCCCCTCCCACTCTTGTACTCTGTCTCCATCTCTCAGAAATAAATAAACATTAAAATTTTTTTTTAAAAAGTGAAACAGTTCATAAACATATGAATTACCAATTCCACTCCTAGGTATATACCTAAGAGAAATGAAAATATATGTTCACATAAAACTTGTATATGAACGCTCATAGTGGCATTATTTGTAATAGCCAAAAAATAGAAGTAATCCAAATTTCCATCAACTAATGAATGGATAAACAAACGTGGCATATACATACAATGGAATATTATCCAGCAATAAAAATGAAGTACTATTATATGATACACGTGAAAATATTATGCTAAGTGAAATAAACCAGACACAAAAGGTCATGTATTGTATTATTTCATTTCTATAAAATATCCAGAATAGGCTAATACATACAAATAGAAAGTAGAAGTGATTAACAGAGGATGGGGGAAAGAGGGAATTGGGAAGTGTGGAGTTTCTTTTTAGGGTAATAAAAATGTTCTGGAACTAGATAATGGTGATGATTGCACAATGTGAATACAGTAAAAACCACTGAATTATATGCTTTAAAATGACTAAAATGGTGAATTTTATGTTACATGGAATTTATCTTAATATAAGAATTTTTTAAATTTGTTTTTTAATGTTTATTCATTTATGTTGAGAGATAGAGAGAGAGCACAAGCAGGGGAGGGACAGAAAAAGGGGAGAGAGAGAAAGAATCCCAAGCAGGCTCCATGCTGCCAGCGCATAGCCCAACACAGGGCTTGAATCCACAGTAAGCTGAGATCATGACCTCAGCCTACTGAGCAACCCAGTTTCCCCTAAAACTTTTTTTTAAAGTAAATTGAAAAAAAAAAAAAATCTTCCCACAAAGAAAACTCCAGGTCCAGATGGCTTCAGTAGTAAGTCCTACCTAACACTTAAGGAAAAAATAAGATAAATTCTACACAAAATCATTCAGAAAATGGAAGAAAAAAGGGACACTTCCCAGTTCGTATGTAAAGGTCAGTACTACCCTGATATCCAAATCAAACAAATGATTTGATTAGAAGATTGTAAGAAAAGAAATGAATCCCTAATGAACATAGATCCTTAACAAAATTTTAGCAAATCAAATCTAACAATAGATAGAAAGGGAAATGAGGCATGACCAAGTAAGGTTTATCTCAGAAATAAAAAGTTTGTTTACCATTAGAAAATTAATCAATGTAATTCCCCACACCAGCACAATTAAAAAAAAAAAAAAAAACCTACATGATCATCTTACTAGAGTCATAAAAAATTTGACAAAATTCAAAAGACGTTCAGTAAACAAGAAATAGAAGGGAATTTTCTTAACTTGATAAAGACACCTTTAAAAAATCTTCAGCTGACAGAATAATTAATGGTGAAAGACTGAATGTTTTTCTCCAAAAATTGGGTAAAGGGCAAAAATGTCTGCTTCACCACTTCTTTTCAACATTATACTGGAGGTCCTAGACAATACAATAAGGAAAGTAAAACAAATAAAAATATACAGATTGGAGGGGCACCTGGGTGGCTCAGTGGGTTAAGCATCCGATTCTTTTTATTTTTTTATTTTTTTAAATTTTTTTATGTTTATTTATTTTTGATAGAGACAGAGCACAAGTGGGGGAGGGGTAGAGAGAGAGGGAGACACAGAATCAGAAGCAGGCTCCAGGCTATCAGCACAGAGCCATCAGCACAGAGCCCGATGTGGGGCTCGAACCCACAAACCGCAAGATCATGACCTGAGCTGAAGTTGGATGCCTAACTGACTGAGTCACCCAGGTGCCCCAAGCATCTGGTTCTTGATTTTGGCTCAGGTCATACATCGAGCTCCATATCATGCGTGGAATGTGTTTAAAATTCTCTCTCTCCCTCTCCCTCTGCCCCTCCCACCACTTGCACTCTCTCTCAAAATAAAATAAAATAAAATAAAATAAAATAAAATAAAATAAAATAAAATAAAATAAAACAAAACAATAAAAAATTTTTTAATAATATACAGATTGGAAATATGTATATATATAAGATTGGAAAAGAAACGATCTTTATTCAAAGACATGATTGCCTATTTTGGAGATCCTAAGGTACCTGCAAAAAGCTTTGAAAATTAATAAATGAATTCAGCAAGGTCACATGATACAAAGTCAATATAAATCCATTGTACTTCTATATACTAGCAATAAATAATTAGAAATAAAAATATGGAAACAAGTAACACAAAACTAATGGGTTCTTCAGATAATTTTACAAAACATATGTAAGGAACTCTATACAGGAAACTATAAAATATTACTATGTACAATTTACAATTAAATGGACAGGTACACTATGTTTATGGATTGAAAAACTCAACATTGTTAAAATATCAATTCTCCTCTGGGGTGCCTGTGTGGCTCAGTTGCTTAAGTGTCTGACTTCAGCTCAGGTCACGATCTCATGGTTTGTGAGTTTGAGCCCCATGTTGGGCTCTGTGCTGACAGCTCAGAGCCTGGAGCCTGCTTTGGATTCTATGTCTCCCTCTTTCTCTGCCCCTCTTCTACTCACGCTGTCCCTCTCTCAAAAATAAATAAACATTAAAAAAAAAATTTTAAAGGGGTGCCTGGGTAGCTCAGTTGGTTGAGCATCCGACTTCAGCTCAGGTCATGATCTCACTGTTTGTGGGTCCGAGCCCCGCATTGGGCTCTGTGCTGACAGCTCAGAGACTGGAGCCTGCTTCAGATTCTGTGTCTCCCTCTCTGTCCCTCCCCCGCTCATGCTCTGTCTCTCTCTCTCAAAAATAAATACACATTAATTTTTTTTAATTAAAAAAGATATCAATTCTCCTCAAATTAAGCTATTTGGGGTCACCTGGGTGGCTCAGTTGGTTAAGTGTCCAAGTTGGACTCAGGTCATGATCTCATGGTTCATGGGCATGAGCCCTGCATTGGGCTCTGCACTGACAGCATAGCCTGCTTGTAATTCTCTCTCTCTCTCTCTCTCTCTCTCTCTGGTCCTCCTCCCCACCCCCTCAAAAATAAATAAACATTGAAAAAAACATATAAAATATTTTTTAAAAATTAAGCTATTTGTTCAAAGGAATCCCAATGAAAATGCCAGTTGGCTTTGTTTGGTTGTTTGGAGAAGTTGACAAGCTGACTCTAAAATGTATGTGGAAACAGAAACTATGTAGAATATTCAAAACAATTTTATGAAAGAAGAACAAATTTGGAGGACTTACATTATCTGATTTCAAGATTTATTAGAAAGCTACATAATCAAGACAATGTGGAATTAATGTAATGATGGGCATATAGATGAATGGACTATTATAGAGTTCAGAAATAGGCCAATACATATATAGTCAGTCAATGTTTTTACAAAAGTACCAAGGTTATTTAATGGAGAAACAATAATGTTTTCAACAAATGTGCTTGAACAACTTGATACTCATATGAAAACAACTAACTTCAACTATTACCTCACACCATATGCAATAGTTAACTCAAAATGAATCATAGAAATACAATTTTTTTCGTATATTGACTTTGTATCATATGACCTTGCTAAAGTCACTTGTTAGTTTTGGTTCAGGAGATGGGCAGGCAGCACAGGGAAGAAATTGGGATGGGGGTCACGTGTGGGGCTGCCTAATTTAGATCACGTGGTCAGAGAAGCCCTCCCAGGAGAGGTGACATTTGAATAGATTTGAAAATGGCAGGGAAGCAAGCTGGAGGGAGCCAGGCATGGAGCTCTCTGAGAGGGGACTTGGTGTCTCCCAAGGCTGCCTAGAATCTGCACTCACAACAGTGGTGGCAGTACAAGTTGTTGGCTGAGCTCAGGTCTGCAGGGAAGGGCCTTCTTTAGGGTGGAGGGTAATGCAAGCTGTACCCTCTAGACTGGCCACTAGACTGATTCTGGTAGCAGGCTTACTGCCTGGGGGAGTGAGTGCTTACTGTCTGGGTAGAGTGGTGCATAGAAAGTCACTTGTCACTTCCCTGGGGTGGCCAATGACACCAGCACCCTAGCTGGGGGCCCAGAAGCCTCCCTGATGTCTACTGGAACAGAGCTTGTTTCACACTATGATACTTGATATATTCATTCATTTATTTGCCTTCTGTGTCATGAGCTCCATGGGGACAGAAACCCTCAAAAAGCAAGCAGGTGACCCCAGTTTCCATGTTATGAGCAATCTGGCAAGCCCTTTCCCTTTCCCCGCCCCCCCCCCCCAACCCTGTGAGTACCCGGGTATTCCTGGGAGGAAATCAAAGTGGAGGGCCAGATGCCTGGGCACACAGGTGGTTCAGGCTCTGGGAAAATACTTGAGTAGAAGGTGATTCATAACTCTCATCCCACACAGTGAAACTGGAGACTAGACGGTCTATTCTTTTTTCATTTCATTCTCACAACTGCCCTGTATGGGAGACTATACTATTCCCATTTCCCACATAAGAAAGACCCAGCTCAGAGCTTAGATAACTTCCCCAAGGTCACACAGCGAATAGGTTGCAAAGTTGCTTCTCTCCAGGCCCCAGGGTCTTTCTCTCCATGCTTGTGCTTGCCCACCAGGATGCTTGGCAGGTTGAGCTTTAGAATGGGCTTCACCACCATTGGTGTTAGTCACAGCAATGGGGTGGGATGGTAAAGTGAGCTCCAATAGGTGTCCTGAGGGGCTGTTGGTTCCTGTTAAACACCAGGAACCCTGGGATAGGAGAGGGGACTTGGGTTAGAGCCTGCTTCATGTGTGGGCAGCCATCTTGCACTAGAAACACTGCTACTCTGAGGATCACTCAAGAGCTGGCCAAAGGCCCCAGACCCAAGGGCAGATCCATTCAAATGGAGGGTGAATCCTGTGACAAAGGGAATTATTAGCCAAGGGCCTCCCTTGGAGCACATGAACTCAAAGGGAGACCAGCACACTTAGTGAGCTGTTTAATATAAATATAAAGCACAGGGTGCTGTGGCTGACTCATAGTAGGTGCTCAATCTCTGGTTGCTCTTATTTTAATAAAGACTTAATTTCCTTGTGCAGAAATTGAATTGGAAGTTGAATTTCCTTCTGAGCTGAGACCCAGAGTGCTCTCCAGAGCGGGCTATGGAAGCCAGATGAAATTTGTTCCTAATGGGGGGTTCTGTGGAAGCTCAGTAAGTAGTTCTATCAAATTAGCAGGCCCAACAGACACGAGGGAGCGGATTTCTTCCTGAGCCTGGGTCCTGCTATCCCTTGTCCCTTGGAAATCAGATTATAAGGAGGGCAGGGCCAGGGAGGAAACCGAACTAACACAATTACCAGCCCTGGCTTGTCCACTTCAGCCTGGGAATAGGGCAGGGAGGAGGGGAAAGCAGAGGAGAGGCAGAGCCTCTCTCAGGAAGTTGCAAATTCAAGAAAGTAGACAGGATGAGCCTGTTTCTGCTGCAGGGCCCCCGTCTTCACCATCCTGTCCTGGGATTAGTTGTGTCATCTCCATGTTGTTCCCATGCAGTGCCAATAACAGAAGCCTCTGTCTTCCCCTGGAGATCAGTGTAGTAATTCCTTTTATAGCTGCAATGTCATCTAGCCTTGGCTTGAATCTCCCTCGTGATGGGGCGTTTGTTACCCATCAAGCCCTTCTGTTCCATTATTGATTCATAAGCAGCCTACTATTGGGGCACCTGGGTGGCTCAGCCGGTTAAGCGTCCGACTTTGGCTCAGGTCATGATCTCACGGTTCGTGGGTTTGAGTCCCGTGTCAGGCTCTGTGCTGACAGCCTAGAGCCTGGAGCCTGCTTCAGATTCTGTGTCTCCCTCTCTCTGCCCCTCCCCCATTTGTGCTCTGTCTTTCTCTGTCTCTGAAAGATGGATAAATATTAAAACAAAAAACAAAATAAAATTTTTTAAGCGGCCTACTATAGGCAAGACCACTGATATCTGGTCTTAGGTTTGCCACAAACTAGATATAGAAACTTTGGCCCCAATTTCCCCATCTATAAATGAAATATGTGGCCCTGTGGTAAGCACCACGTTCATGTTCTCCATGTCCTTCTATCCTCTCCCATTGTGAGGCAAGTTGTGATTTTCTAGGTGGACTTTGACTTATCAAAGCACGTCAGCCCAGCACATCTTGTCATCACAGCCTTAGGAGTTGTCATAGGCATTGCCCTAGAAATGGTGGTCCAAAGAGAGAAACTGAGGCTTACAGAGGTAGTATTTAAGGTCACACAACTGGGGCGCTTGACTGGTTCAGTCAGTGGAACGTGTGACTCTTGATCTCGGGGTTGTAGTTTCAGGCCCCACATTGGATGTAGAGATTACTTTAAAAAAATAAAATCTTAAAAAAAAATAATAAAGTCACACAACTAACGCTGGCAAAGCCAGAAAGGAAACACATGTCTTCTTAGAGTCACACTGTTGACTAATGATAAACTTATGGTTGGTTAACAGAACACATAAGGTCCTGAATACGTCCCTTCCAACTTCCATTCTGAGAAAACCCTCCATTGCAGTCTGGCTGCGAACCACATTAGGCAGTGGAGGAAGGGGTCTATGTATAGCTAGTCCATCCTTCCCTGGAACCAGCTTTGAGTCAGTTCCAGGGAGCCCTTGGCCAGTGCTGGGTTTTCAAGCTGGAAGGCCAGAGACACCATTTGAGGTCAGTGGCCCATGGGCAGGGTTAAGGTAGGTGAACCTCACCCAATTCCAGTATGAAACCAGAAGCACAAAGAGGAAGAGCCCAAGGGCAACCATGTGAGCAAACTCTCCCCCTTCTGTCTCTCTTCTTAAATATCTTTATTGAGGTACAATTCACATACCATGAAACACCCATTTAAAGTGTACAATGGTTTTTTGGGGCGCCTGGGTGGCTCAGTCGGTTGAGCGACCGACTTCGGCTCAGGTCACGATCTTGCGGTCCGTGAGTTTGAGCCCCGCGTCGGGCTCTGGGCTGATGGCTCAGAGCCTGGAGCCTGCTTCCGATTCTGTGTCTCCCTTTCTCTCTGCCCCTCCCCCGTTCATGCTCTCTCTCTGTCTCAAAAATAAATAAATGTTAAAAAAAAATTTAAAAAAAAAACATAAAGTGTACAATGGTTTTTAGTGTATTACTGAGTTGTACCATCACTACAATCTAAGTTTAGAACATTTCATTATGGGGGCCCCTGTGTGGAGCAGTCAGTGAAGGATCCAACTCTTGATCGTGGCTCAGGTCATGATCTCACAGTTCATGAGTTCCAGCCCCACACTGGGCTCTGTGCTGATGGTGCAGAGCCTGCTTGGGATTCTCTCTCTTTCCTTCTCTCTGTGCCCTCCCCACTTGTGCTCTGTCTCTCTCAAAATAAGTAAATAAACTTAAAAAATGTTAAAAAAAAAAAAAGAACATTTTCATCACCGCTGGCCCCAGGTAACCTTTATCTACTTTGTTTCTTTAGATTTGTCTATTCCTGATATCTCATAGAAATGGAATATGCAGGATGTGTGGTCTTTTGTGACTGGCTTCTTCCCCTTAGCATGACGGTCCTCAAAAATCATCCAGGTTGTAGCCTGTGTCAGCACTACATTCCTGTTTATGGCCAAATAATACTGCATTGTACAGATATACCACATTTTATTCGTCCATTCACCAATTGGTGGACATTTGGGTTGTTTCCACTTTCTGAGGGCTGTGCGTAATTCTTCTATGAACATTCACCAACATGTTTTTGTGCAGCCCTCTCTTCCCTTGGTTTATTTGTGCACTCATGTCATTCTCCTTCCTCCACAGGTTATAGTTCCAGTGTATGTGATATGTCTTTTGTTTTATGCGTTTATGATAAAGGTGCCTCTTGGGTGCGTGCATTTTTCATTTGCCTACATGGTATAGTGTTATGGTTCTTCTGTTTTCCTTTCCTCACTCAGCATTGTGTTTTGAGGATCCATCTATGTTGCCACGAGTAGTACATCTGATCCATTACTGCCAACTCTGTGTGGCCCTCAGGGGCGGGCTGCTACATTTTGCACACCTCTTCCCACAGGGACAAATACTTCTGTGGCACCACACACAAACCCACAATGGACATCCTGGTACACGTCGCCTTCAGGAGCTTGGTGAGAATGTCTAGAATATATGTCCAGGAACAGATTGTTGGGACACAGAATATGTACATACTTACTTTGAGTAGTGCCGGCGGGCAACAAGATTGGGGACACGAGGAGGAGACGGAATTGTTTTCATCCACTTTTCCCACAGAGAAATAAGAACCAAGACATACATTTGCCATCCAGCCTCGCAAAGCCACAGGACACCAGTACTGAGATGCACCGTGCCTGCTGAAGGATAGAGATAGAATTTTATTTCTCGTATCTTTTTATTTCTTGTCTCATACTTCGCTAAGTTTCTAACTTAACACCGACTCCACTTAAATATTCTGGTCTCATAAAGTAGGGTTGTTCTTTACCCCTTGTGGATTAAAATTCCGAAGGAAACCTACTGTTCTAAAAACTTTGCATTGTTCTTGGGGTACAAAGATCTTTGACCGTATAAAGATGATTTTCTCATTTTGTAACTGGGAAGGTATCTGACTCTTGAAACCCTGGCCAGCACTCAGGAGTGCCAAGGAACGGCAAGGAAAGGGAGGGTTCAGATGACCCACTGGGAATTTCTAGTTCTGATTTCAGTGACTTCTGAGAGAGAGATTAAAATCCTTATGGATAGCGGAACATGAGAAATTTCTTCCACGGGCAAGTGCCTACCTTTGAGGATGATCAGCCATCCCCACAAAGCTCGGGATGAACAGATCACGGACAGTCTACTGAAAAGGAGTGGTTTCTGGGTAAAGTATTCACTCAGAGCCTACCTTACGTGCCTACACCCAAGGGTGCCTCTTTCTACACAGCAGAAGGGCGTTATCAGAAGCCTTTTGCAAAGAATCCATTTGTATGTAATGTGAATCCCTTTGTCCTCATTTTGGTTTCCTACATTTGGATTTCTTGTGAACGGGCTTTTCTGAAAGTGAAGGCCATACTCCTGCTGGACAGACCGAAGGTCTCTGGCCAGTCCCCACGAGCCCCTGGGAGGGCCCTGCAGGGAGCTGGGAGGGGACCCAATGGCTGCACTTCCTGCTTCCTCGGCCTGGCACTCTGCTACTTCTTTTGCCTCACCAGCTGGTGGTTTTCAAATTCTACCTCTGTGGAGCAGCTTCTGTGGCTGGCCTTACTTGGAAGTATTTAGGACAAAAAGAGAACCCAGCATTTCGCGACGCCGAGCTTCATTTCCAGTGTCGCGTCTCACAAATGCTGAGAGGGAACAGAGAGGAGGAGAGGACATCTTTGGAGAAGTCACCAGGACTCCCTACTTCCACTCGTCCTGAACATTCTGTTTAACACCAGCATCGTGGACACGGGGCCAAAAGGTCGGCAGGTCACCGGACCTGAAAGAAGACATGATTAGGAGGACAGGACTCCTTCCTTATCCAAAGCCTCCTGCATGCTGGACGTTGTGTGAGGTGCTTTCCATGTACTTTCACTAACCCACACAACAAATAGCACCATAAGGGAAGACTCTGCTCAACTTTGTGTATGAAGAAATTGAGGTTCAAAAGCGTTAAGTGACCTGGCCCATGTCACAAGGCAAAGTTTACCTAAGTCTCTCTAGCCTTGGTTTGTACTTCCCCAGGCTAGTTTGGACCCCCACTTTCCACCCCACCCGAGGCCCTCATTTCTCCCTGACTCACTACTTCTGCTATTCTAAGGTGACTGGGCTCTGACTCAGAGCATTAGGGAAGGAGGTTTCTTGGCACCAGGAGAGGGGACACAGGGCTCAGGAGACAGTTTACAGATGGAATAAGCTTATTAGTTCCCTCTCTGCTGGAACTGAGGGGAAGCAGCAGCTGGAGAGAAATGCCCAGAAGTGGGCAGGAAAGAGCAAAGGAGGGACTGGGCACGAGAAAGCAGGGTCGACGCAGAAGCTGTTTCTCAGTCCAGCTCTCTGACCCCACGGCCCCTCAAAGAGGGCCCCACAGTGTGCCCTTGAGAGAGGTAGATTGAACAGCAGAAGCAGCCTGGGGAACTGGGCAGCTAAGCCACTCTGAGGGCTTAAAGTCACACTAGGGACTGAGAGGAAGAAAGTCCCTGTGACTGTGGGGCTCGGCAGGTGTCACAGATTTGCGCTGGCCTCAGGTTTTCCCTCCACATCCCCTACTTCCCCTCACCCACTATGCAGGCTCCCAAGCCTGGCTGGTCATGGGGCTGGCGGCCCTGTCAGAAAAGGGGAAAGGAAGGAAGACTGGGTAGGGGAACGTGCAGAGCTCTGGGGACAGAACCCATGGTATACTCAGCATGGGGGCAGGGAGAGAATAGAGGAGGAGAGCCATGGAGCTCAAATGCCTCCCTTTCTGGACTGGGCGTTCCACCTGATGGAGCTTGCGGGGCTGTGGTGTATGGCTGAGCAGGTACACGGCTGTGCGTCCCACAGTTCCAGGAGGTGCCAGCCATGCAGACCACAGTGAAGGGCAGCCCTCAGGGATAGGCACGTCACAGGCTGCAGAAGCCTAGGGATAGTCTTGCTCTCGGGTGCCTGGAGATAATCTTGAGGCTTCCCATCATTCCAAATCTTAAAGGTAGGAACCTTGGAGCTTGAGCACCGTCCAGGAATTGAAGAGGCCATCCCCTTTTGTGAGGTCAGGTGATCCTGGCTAGGGCCTGGCCAGCCTTTTTTTTTTTTTTTTTTTTTTGAAGATTTTAAGTAATCTCTACATCCAGCGTGGGGCTTGAAACTCACAACTCTGGGGCACCTGGGTGGCTCAGTCGGTTAAGCGGCGGGCTTCGGCTCAGGTCATGATCTCGCGCTCCATGAGTTCGAGCCCCGCGTCGGGCTCTGTTCTGACAGCTCAGAGCCTGGAGCCTGTTTCAGATTCTGTGTCTCCCTCTCTCTGACTCTCCCCCGTTCATGCTCTGTCTCTCTCTGTCTCAAAAATAAATACACGTTAAAAAAAAATTAAAAAATAAAAGAAACTCACAACTCCGAGATCAAGAGTTGCCTTCTCTACAGATGGAGCCAGGCAGGTGCCCCAAAGATCCCCTTCCTGACTGCCAAGGCCTTGTCCCTCGCCCCACAGGCGCCAAAGGCTGATATGGCAGTCTTTGATCTATCACTGCATCAGCAATCACAGGAGCCAATTTCAATTCAATTAAAAACAAAATCTAAATGATCTCACTGTACACAAATAAGCTGATCACCTTGAATGATGCCAGAGCTTGGCCTTACAGGCCTGCTACTCCAATCACTCAAGTCTGTATCAGAAGTGTGACTTCTTTCCAAAGGAGACCCCCAGGCCTCACCTTGGTCCTCTGCCTTTTCATGTTCCTATCCCTCCTCCTGGCTCCCCTTTGCCCCTGTTGTCCAGTGCACCAACATCAGGATCAGCCCAGCCAACCCTCCTCTTCCCTTTCTATCGACTGGAATCCAAGAACTTGCTTTTTACCAAAAGAGGTAAAAGCAGTGTAGATGTTCAGGCAGGGGGTCCAAACCCCACGCCTCAGGGACGTCTCAAGCACACCTGCTGGTCTGAGGAGGAAGGAAGGTTGCTGACTGGACCTCAAATCGGGAGGAGAGAGAAGTCAGTGGGTCAGATGGAGCTGCTGACTGGACTCAACTGGCCTCACAAGGAATACCCTGATTCAACAGGAGACCATGCCTGGGGCATCCTCATGGGTCTCCCCACGGAAGCACAAGCTGGGGGAGCTGCAGGATTTGGACACTGGCCTGAGCAGAAGGACACGCTTGCCCTCGTGCCACCCCTTGCCCCACAGTCGGACAGACTTGGGATGAGGCCGAGTCTCCAGCAGCTGTTCTGGCCTTCCCCAGGAAGGCCAAGCCTGACAGCTCCTGCCCAGGAAATTCCAGTCCAGGCAGCTGCTTGAGGAACAAAATGCAGGAGTTCCCTTTGGGCAGGAGAGTTTAAAACTGGAATAAAGATAAAGGGATCAGAGCTGTAAGCTGCTTCTCCCAGCTTGTTTTCAAAGAAAAAAATCTCACCAGAACCCAACAGCTAAGAAGAACACAGTGATTTGAACCCGTCTTCCTGGGCCTGCAGCTGGGCAGATACCATTTAAAATTTGTTCCATCCTCTTCGGTCCTGGCATGCTAACAACTCGAAACGGTCTGCTTCCATTCTTCAGTCCCTGCATACCTCAAACCTCAGCTGCTACCTTCTGGTCCCTTTTATCTTTTTTTCCGGTCACCCAGCCTGTTTGCTGCTCGTCTCTGAAAGTCTTCCAAGGGATTTATCGACATCTCCAGGGGCTGAAACATCAGGAAGGCATTCATAATACAGGAGGGGTCAGAGCTGCTGAACAGTGCAGGGACAGGTCACGTTAGTCTAAGGGACTGTGTGTCGATTTTCTGGGTGGTGAGTGTGGTCCAAGCTAGGCTGACCTGGTTTTTCCTTTGCACAAGGCTCTTCTCTCTTCACCCTGCCTCCTTGCCAGCCATTTTCAATCCCTGCTGCTGCTGCAGACTATAATCGGAGCCTGGAGTCACGCTGGGTGAGGGTGAGGAGATCAAGGTGAGCTCCTCCGCCCAAACAAAAACCCACATTAGGAGCAGCAAGATGTGAGGAGAGTACTAGCCTCAGAGACCAGGCCAAGCCATTTTACCCCTAACATGAGGGGAATGAAACGGATGATGTAGCTGACCACCCCCCACCTCTTTCAGGATCAGGTCAAAATGCTAATTTGGGCCCAAACACTTCCGATGTCCTCCCAGTCTCCCCAACCCTTGCTCTGGCTTCTCTTCCGGCAAATGTGTTCCATTTGAAAAGCTTTTTCCCCCAAGTATAATTCCACTGCCTCTTTCCACCAGCAATTCAAAACCCTCCTGTCTCATGTTTCTCTGCCTGTCCTCTCCAAGTGCCATGCACGTGCTCTTAGATCTCTATTCCAGATCTGCCCTGAGGGGTGGGTGGGCTGGGACTGAACTCTGACCCTTTTGCCCCCTGGCCTAATCAGACCACTGTTGGTTTTGCTATGGCTTAGCTTCTTCTTGAATCAGATGTTATAGAATATTAGACACACACACACACACACACACACACACACACACACACACACACACACGAAACAATCTTGCTTGGAAAACTCTGATCAAAACTTTTCCCTGGCACAAACACAGAGCATTTCCATGGCTTGCCACTTTCCTGATCTTCTGGGGCTGGTCTAAAGCCAGATTGGGGAATTTCAGCTCTGAAGGCCAGAGAGAAGTTTGCTGTCCCAGCTCCTGAGGTCTGGGTCATCTCCAGCATCACCATACTAAGACTACAGTTTAATGAAATCTGCCACTCCTTCCCTGCCTCCTGCAGACTTGCTGTCCTAAGCAAGGAAATGTGAGGCCCCAGCCAGGCCTGCCCTTTTTCTTAAGCTCTCAGCTCACAGCCTTTAGATAGCTGGCTTCCTAAATTGCAGGTGATGTCCAAGGCCCTAGACTCTGCTTTAGGCAGGTCCACTATAACGGGGATAATGTATTCTTTTCCTATGGCTTCAGATTAAGGTTTGCTAATAAACAGTAAATTCTTTCTCTGAGGGAGAACTTACTTTCCATATTCCTTGGCATACCTCACTCAAAAAAGCCTTCTAGGTGGCATACACGTTATTAACAATAAGCAATGAAAGAGGATGTGTTAATGATAGCAACCATTTTAGTGTTTTGTATATATCTGGCACTGTCCTAAGCTATATACATATATATATATATATATATATATATATATATATATATATATATATATATATATACATATATATATATATACACACACATATATATACATATATATATATATATTTTTTTTTTTGGTGTTTATTTTTGAGAGAGAGAGACAGTGTGAGCAGGCGAGGGGCAGAGAGAGAGGGAGACAGAAAATCCAGAGCAGGCTCCAGGCTCTGAGCTGTCAGCACAGAGCTCAACATGGGGCTCAAACTTGCGAGATCATGACCTGAGCCGAAGTTGGACGGTTAACTGACTGAACCACCCAGGCACCCCCTAAGCTATATTTATATCTATGCTCATTTAACCCTCTAACAATGTGCTGAAATAGCCACTCTCTCCCCTTTTACGGATGAGGAGCTTCAGGCTCTGAGCAGTTGTACACTTGCCAAAGATCCTGCTCACCAATTGGTTCTGGTAGACACTATAGGGATGCCTCAGGAAGGAGAACTCCACAGAACGGGATCTAGAGGGCCCATGGAATTGAAGGAACCCAATTTTAGAGCTGAGAGGGATCTATATTTCAGTTTCCAAGAGTTTGTGTGACTTGCCTAAGCCTCATGCAGCTACTCCACTTAGGAACTAGTATAGGGGGCGCCTGGGTGGCTCAGTCGGTTAAGTGGCCGACTTTGGCTCAGGTCATGATCTCGTGGTCCGTGAGTTCAAGCCCCACGTCGGGCTCTGTGCTGACAGCTCAGAGCCTGGAGCCTGTTTCCGATTCTGTGTCTCCCTCTCTCTCTGCCCCTCCCCTGTTCATGCTCTGTCTCTCTGTCTCAAAAATAAATAAATGTTAAAAAAAAAAAAAAAAGAACTAGTATAGAATCCACTTATTTTGCTAGTTCAATGCCATTTCTAGCCGAGTCACAGGTCTCTCTTAGGAGGAAAAGAAAAGAAGTAAGGTTTAACAATTTAAGGTAGGGTCTTAGACTAGAAATGTTAGAAAACATTGACATGAAAAGAAAGTAAGAAATGGTGGTGGGGGTAGGCCTCAAATATCATCACTAACCAGTCTAGAAGTGGTCAAGGAGATGTTTGTTACCCTGTAAAAACCTATGCAATCTCCAGTAGCCACACACTCATCTGGTGTTGGGCATGCTTAAGTGTGTTGGTGTTCAGGTCATTATACAATCATTATTTCATGGGATGAATGCATTCTGGCAGAGAATTTCTCCCAAACCAATCCTGCATGTTTATGGACTTCCATTATATTCTTATTTATTTTTTAACATTTTTAAGTAATCTTTTACGCCCTATGTGGGGCCCAAACTGATGACCCTAATATGGAGTCACACGCTCCACCAACTGAGCCAGCAGGGCTCCCCTTGACTTCCATTCGAAATGAAGCAATTTACTTGGGGATTCTGGGGAATCTTGATAACCAAGTGTTTTAGAGGCCAGTCCGTGACATGTTCAGTGCTAGTTCTGTGGATCTGGAAAGCTGCTGAACTCACCTAGCATTCATTTCTTCCCTTGCAGTCTTCCCTCGACCACAAAAACGTCTCTCATGCCTAAGGATCCTGGGTTGGCACCCAGATATCTTGGTGGTTTACTGCCTTTCTCCAGCCTTGGTGGGGGTACTAACAAAGCCAGCTAGAAAGAGACTTGGAAGCTAGCATTCTATACTTCAACTGGAACATTCCATTAGCTCATGGCTTTGGGTTCTAGAAAGGAGCTCGTTTCCCAACTTCAGTAATTTGAAATACTAGATATCCCATTTCCTTACAATGGGACTGTCTTGTCAACAAGCCCCAAAGGACCCTTCTGCACAGCTCAAGGTAACCCCGTTGAGGGGGTGGAGTGGAGCAACCCTGCAGCTGGTCTCTTGCCATGTCATTGCTGGCCCCGGGAAGGTTAATCTTTGTCTCTGAGCCTCCGTTTTTGTTTTTGTTTTTTTTTTAAATGCTTATTTATTTTTGAGAGAGACAGAAAGAGTGTGAGTGGGGGAGGGGTAGAGAGAGGGAGACACAGAATCCGAAGCAGGCTCCAGGCTCTGAGCTGTTAAGATAGAGCCCGACGCGGGGCGCTAACTCTTGAACTGCCACATCATGACCTGAGCCAAAGTCAGACTCTTAACAGACTGAGCCACCCAGGCGTCCCTCTCAGCCTCCAGTTCTGAGAGCCATCTTACCACCTTTGCACTAAGAGTGAATTGCAATTAATGTGCACATGGTTCAGATTTCTTTTTACAGTTTTCTTCTGTTACATGTGAAATAATTCAAAATTACTTCCAAGCCACCTGAATTCGTGTTCTTTCATTCTGGTATGAGCGCTCAAGCACAAATGAGCACTTAGACTGAAATATCCCACCTGAGAGAACTGCACAGGTTGTCCAAAGCCATTATCTTGCTGCTGTAGGCAAGTCTGGACTCATGGAGCCTCACTTCACCTTAGTGTTTCAACCCTGGCCCACTGCCTTGCTTAGGTCGTAAGAGGTGGACGGCCTTCCTTTAGAAGTGTCTATCTTCCTCACAAGAGTCTTGGTTGGCAAGAATTTTTCAGTTAACTAAAAGCGGCAGCTTTACAGGCAAGATATGGAAGGTCTTTTCTTCTTCTTCTTCTTCTTTTTTTTTTTTTTTTTTAAGGAAAACGCTTGCAAAGCATGCCTGAAACAGGGCAGGGAAAAGCAACTTGTTATTTGGAAACATGAAAAACTTTCTTTTGGGGCTGTTCGTAATGTTACTTCACTGCATCACTCCCTCCGTTCCAGCCAATAAAAGGGTTAATTCCAGGATCTCACTATTCTGAGTCCACGCAAGCCTGCTAAAGGAGACCAAGTAGATACCTCCTCCTACCCTACATTTTATTGTCCAGATGTGACCTTTGTCCCATACCTAGAAGTGGCAATGACCATTGGCATGGATGTAGAGTACCACAGTTTTTCTTCTAGTCTTCAGAGTGGCTTTGAATTGAGTTTCAACTAGGCGAGAATTAAAACAGGAAAGAAATGAAGGATCAGGGGTGTCTAAGCAACCAAGTCTTCCCTGGAAGAGAAGAGGAAGCCGTGAGAAGTGAATAATAGGTTTATTTGCATATACACAAGAGAAGAGCTAGCGTTGCTGGGAGTCACAAGAGGAGGGGCTTGTGAGGAGGTAAGGCTTCAGCAGAGGAAGGCACCTTGACAAACAAGGGATTCCTGGCTTAGTAAATCAAGCACAGTTGCAACCTTCTTTTGCCCCAAGCCAACTACTCATTTACTGCTGTCCTAGAGACACAGGAATTACTTACAAAACCAGGCAGAAAATAAAGTGGAAAGAAACGGTTTTACCTCTCTGGACCAGCCACTTAAAAAACTTATATACAGGATACAGGAAAAAAAAAAAAAAAAAAAAAACAACATAAGAGGCACTTTCAAATAGTTCTTAATCTAATCAGTGCCATCTGTCCTGCTAGTAAAAATACCATCATGAAAGACTTTGGGGATCAAATGTGCCTCCAAAGTTGGGGCCTCAGTTCACAAGGATTCTGGAAGTGGTTCCTGCCAGGTTTCCAGGCCTACGATCACAAGACAGGAGATTTCTGGAAGTGAGAGTGGAGTGGCTATGGAGATAAGCATTTCTCAGCCTGTTCCAGTGAGTGTCTTGTGGGCTTATCTCCTAGCAAGTGGAATCTGGGGTGCTGGGAAGAGTCTCTCCCAAGGATAGGAGACATCCTTGCTAAAAACGATCTTTCTTGAACACTAAAACTGAACCAGAATGAACTTTGACTTCTCTTTGGAGAACTCAAATGAAATTAAGGCTTTTTACATGAAAGACCAAGTTCTGCATTTGGAAACAATAACCACCAAGTGGCTGTTTCCCAAGGGAACTTAACTTCTTTTCCTCTAGGAACAGTGGATTGTCCTAAGAGAAATCAGAAGAGGCTACCTACTTGATTAGGTAAAACAAAAAGATTAGGGAGGCTGACTAGGAAGGGGAACAGAAACACACACTGAGTGATGATATCTTTTTTTTGTATATAAAGGATTAAAAAATTCCAATTTAATAAATTTTGGAAAAGCAAATGTAAAATGACTTGGGCTTATAAAACCAGAATTTACAATTATCTGTGAATAGTCAAAGACAAATCATAGAACCATTTTCATTACAAATCCAAAGTAATTCTAATAGTTACAGAATCACTTTCCCACTCCCCCCCCCCACCGCCCCCGTGAGATTACAGTTGTTAAATTGTAAGCATCTCCACTGCTACTCATAGTCCCTCATCTCCTTCTCCTAAGACAGTGTTTTCATACCCAAGTCACATCACACATACCAGGCACGTCTTTCCTTTCACAAAGCTTAGCCAGATGATATCTCCTTTTGGCTGAGATCAACAACCTTCCTTTTATAAATAATCTTTCTTCCCCCAGCGCCTAAATTCATCCAAGTCTTCATCCTCCACATGGTCCCAGTCCCAGTAGGACGGGCCCTCCTCTAAAAGGAACACTGTATCAGTCACACATTCGGTCCTCTCTACGCCAATGCTGGCCGCGCCCCAAGTGGTCTAGCACATTTGCACCCAAGAAAAGTTACAGTGTGCCTCTCTCCCTCTCTTCCTCATTTCTTGCCACGATTCTGCTTTTTCATGACATCTGTGCTGACGAGATATCTGGTCATCCCTAGGTCTTCCTGCTTTGTGCAACTATGACCAAGTGACTGTAAGGATGGACCACTGTGATGCTGAAAATCTCTTGGTCTTTCCCCCTCTCGGTGAAATGCAGTCTCTGCCAAGAGCCAGGAGCCTTAAACCAGAGACTCTTCTCTGCCTCCTAACACACCAACTCAACAGGAATCGGTTATTTAGAGATGCCTACTGCTCTGCAAGATCTAGTCAGAACACCACAGCCTCTGCTAGTTGCAAGCCCGGGGAAAGATGCCAGTTTCCTTCAATTCTGACCAAGCATTTTGGGTTGAATTAAAAGAACATGGCACCACACTCTGCTCTTCACTACACTTCTTCATTAACATACCTATGACATCTGCTTAAATCGTCTGAGCACCAAGCTCTTCAGAGCTGCCTTTTCCCCCTCCCTTCATCACAGAGGGCCAAGGAAGTGCCCGCTGGCCTCAAGAGCTCCTCTTAGGAAGTAGTACCTAACGGGTTAAAGCAGTCCCCCATAACTAGTTCTAGTTCATGGCCTCCATACAGAGTGTGGCCCAGCACTGCTCAATTTGCCATGGGTGAAGTTGACCAGGAATCTACGTTCTCTGGAATCTGATCTCAAGTGCTAACCTCCCATTAGCATTAAAAACACTTCACTTTTAGTGTGTCCACATTAAATGCTCAATGAAGAAGTGCTACTGAGAGAAAACATGGAAGGAAAGTTTCCTTCACAAAGGAACCATGTGTTCCTTCCAGCATGGAAGGCTTGTATCCATTCTCCCCTTCATTTTTTCAGCATAAATCCACAACTCATTGGCAGGGCAGTCGGATTCAGCAGGCACTCACCATTAAGACCAGAACACTGACAGCATGTAAACAAGGTGAGATGGCAAAAGATACAGATCCATTGATCCTTCCCGTTGGAGAACCAAAAGAAAAGCCTCGGAGACAATGAGCTCACACGTGCCGGTGAACACACACAAGAACAAGTCAAATGTCTCAACAAGGATTTACTTTAACAAAACGCACAGGTACGCGATGCTCAAGTCTTACTAGAAAGGAGTCACTTGGATTTCCCCCCCACCTCTCCTTACACAGCACAAGCCAGTGACCAGCTAAACATTCAGACCCATTATTGAATAGAAGGGAGCAGCATCAGACACAAAATCTCAGGCCCTGGTTTTATGTGCCTTTAATACTTTTTTTCCTTTTCTCTGCGTTCACTAAACAGGATTAAAAATTTTCTTTGTAAAGCTACTTTTCATAGCTTTTTGTTTTCCCTTTGTATTTATCATGTTTTTAATTTCTTCTCTGAGGAGGAATTCTCTGAATCTGTATCTTCCAATTCGATTCGGTGCCTTTTGAGGCCACTGTGGCCGTGAACAGCCCTACTGCTGTCTGTGTCTGGGGGGTCAGTGGGGTCCTCTCTCGTTCCAGCACTGGGGGTCTCACAGGCCATTTCAGACCCACAACAATCTTTGTGTAGGAGCGTCCCTGTCAGGGACAAGTTATCATGGTCAGTGTCCGAATGTCCTGGGGAAGAGCAGGCCACTGCCTCCAGCTCCCCGAAGTTCTGCCCATTGTTGTGGGGATGAGGGGGGCGGGGGTGTAAGCGTCCATTGTTGTGGTTGGCACAGATGGTTTCGGGGCTCCGCTCCTCACTGTCATCAGACTGGGTCCTGGGACAGCTGCCAGACCCACTGCTGAGAGTGGAGCCAGATGCCTTGGGGACAGGAGGAGAGGGCGGCTCCTCAGCCCGGCTGCTTAGGGCCTTGCTCAGGGCCTTTCCATTGAGCTTCTTGGTTTCGAAAGAATGTTCTACAGAGCTACCATTGTTAGTGTCCTGTGAGGTATCTTCTGGCGCCTCTGCCCAAGGGTGGCTGCTGTGCTCATGGCCTGGGCCATTGCTGGGATTTCTAGCAGAAGTCCCTTCTTTAAAAGCATCCTTGCTGCGACCTTCAGGGGGCAGGTCCTGGTTCCTCTGGGCTATGGTCATGCTTAGACAGGCTTCCTTACTGGAAGAAGGGGCTGGGTTATCCTTGTGGCTGGTTCCGGCTCTCCCTTCGTCGGCCTCCCCAGCCACGAGGGAGCTCTCTCCATCTTTGTTATTTGAGTAGGAGATATATGAGTAGCGGAGCCACTTGTAAGCCTTATAAATTTTTCGTTCAACCGACTCTATGTCGGAGGTTGGCGATGCTCGGCTCGGCTGAATCTCCAGGGTGGAAGTGCCCCGCTCAGGGGAGGACGTCGGGGAGGAGGAGAGGTCATCCACTTTGATCTGGGGGTAATCGTAGTTGTCTTCTCCAATGTAGGTATTGGCGGGCTTGCTCGCAGGGGTGGGCCTCTCTTCCCGGGGTGTCTTCTGTCGGCGCCGCATGGCGTTCCGCTGCCGCGTGGAGGTTCGGCGCTCGTTCAGCTCCTCCTGGTCCTCAGAGCTGCTGGAGCTGCTGGAGCTGCTGGACTCGTCTTCAGGGCTGGGAGACCGCGGCCGGGGGAAGAGATCTGTGTCCAGCTCAACCTCGCAGGCGTTCTCCTCGGAGTCGGACTCGTTGGAGAGAGCCAGGAGGCGTTTGTCCTGGTAGCGCCGCAGGGCAGACAGGCGCTGCTGGCGAGAGGCTGCGTCCTCGCACGTGGGCGGCGGTGGAGGCGACGCCACCGCGTTGGTGGTGGTGACCCGCAGGGGCCCCAGATGGAAGGCGCTGTCGGCATTCTCGTCCACCGTGGGTGGAGGGGAACGGGGCAGCGAGGCTGAGGACTCTGAGTCAGTGTAGCCTGAGCGTTCGCTGACCCCAGCGTGCAGCTGGAGTATAGTGCTCTCACTGAGGTCGCTGTCGGAGTCAGAGCTCCAGCCCTCGATCTCTCGGCGCACCAACGAGTCAAAGAAGGCCATCATCCGGGGGTCTTCCTGCACGGACTGATTGGCATAGTCGTGTGACAGGCCACTCCCGCTGTTCAGCACAAGGCTGATGTATTCTTCGTGGGTATAGAGGCAGCGGGAATCATCCTCAATCCGTCCGTCTAGGTCTCCTGTACATCCTGGCTGCTTGTATGGGCTCCAGATCTGCACAGAAGGCAAAAACAAAACCAAGGAGGCCTGATTGGGAGGTACTCTAAAGCTGGTAGTGATAAAGAACACTAAGGCAGAGTTTCTCCAGACCCTCCCCTGCCATTTAGCCAGGATTTGCTAACCAGTTTTAAAAATTTATTCTTTACCAGACCGGATTATGTGGGCCACACATGAAAACCCAGGCTTCTAGAGTCAGATGTTGGAAAAAGCATTGTCTAGGACACGGCATCAGCCTAGTGTTGGGAAAGCGAAGTCCCGTCTCTAGGCGCAGCACAGTGACACGCCATCTCCCCTACAGCGCCCCCTCTCCTTTAGCTTCCTGTGTTAGGAGCGTGGAAATTACAACAACCCCCTTCATAATCTTGAAGGGCAGGGGAAGACTTGAAGATGGGCCAACGTGCTCAAAACTCTCAGAAGACTGAAGCTGTGCACAGGGAGGTGCCACTTTTCCAAAGTGGAAACAGACCCAGCAGTCAGTCCTCCGTGGTAGTTAGTATTTCAGCCTATAACTCCACTTCTCCCCAACTGCAACATTTCTATTTTTAACTAATGGGAATTGCTTGTGGAGCTTGATAAGAATAGCCAACTGCCTACACTGCAGTTCCCTCTTGGACATGCAGGCATCAGTTACCCGGGAAACTGGGTTCTCTTAACCAGGTTGCTGCTGGCCTGCTCCCCAACTCTTCTGTTAGCTACAGGAATGGGTAGGACATACACCCCAAGACTGGAGCCCCACCCTTTAACAGCCTCCACTCTATCACCAGAGATACAGGCTGACAACCAGAGGATCTAGGCAGAGCTAGGTAGGACTCAAACTCAGGTGTGCCTGACTGCAAAGGCCCAACTTTACAAGTGGAATAAGTTATGCAAAAATCCAGTTCAAGGTAATTAAGCTGTCACTGCAAATGAGAATGCTTAGCTTCACCTGACTGCCAGACTGGTCCATGGAGCGGCTCACAGAAGCTCAGTTACATCAGCCGGTAGCCATGGCAACTCAGATGAAATTCCAGGCGATTTTCTTGCCTGACAGGCTGGTGTCTATCTTTAGGCACCCAACCCAGAAAACAGGGCTCTTCATTCTCTAACCTGGATCAAGACAATGCCTTTGCTTCCCCAAAGCTATCCAAGGACAAATTCACCTCCTTATGAGCACTTTCCTGAGGCCCAACCCTTCCCATGCTTAACTTGTAACTTCTGGGAGGCAGAATCTCTTTGGAGGATCCCCAGTTCAAAAGGGGCTAGAAAAACCTAAATTAGCTCTTTTCACCAATTCTTACTTTAGATTTATTCTTCTTTTGACTTTGTTCCCTGCCCACAACTCCTCAGGCGTTCTCCCGTCTCCATCTTCATTATGTGACCCAGGGGAGGTTTAAGTAGTGGTTCTCACAACCCAAAGTGCGCAAGAATCACCTGAAGAGTCATAACGGTGTTGACTCCTGAGTCCCACCCTTAGAGATTCTGATTCACTACATCACCACTGGCTACCAGGGCTCTGCATTTTTAACAAGGAGAGACCAACATTTAAGAAACACTAGTATACGGTTAGAAAATAGTGGAGGGGCACATGTGTGGCTCAGTCTGTTAAGCATCTGACTCTTGATTTCAGCTCAGGTCATGATCTCATGGTTCATGAGTTTGAGCTCTACATCGGGCTCTGTTGCTGACAAGGCAGAGCCTACTTGGGATTCTCTCTCCCCCTCTCTCTCTGCGCCACCCCCACTCTCTCTCTCAAAAATAAATATAGAAAAAAAATTTATTTTTGAGAGAGCACAAGTGGGGGGGGGGCAGAGAGAGGGGGACAGAGGATGCAAAGCAGGCTCCATGCTGACAGCAGCGAGCCTGATGTGGGGCTCAAACTCACAAACCGTGAGATCATGACTTGAGCTGAAGTCAGACGCTCAACTGACTGAGCCATGCAGGCACCCCCCAAAAAAAACTTAAAAAAAAAAAAAAAGTTAAGTAGCAGAAAATAAAGGATTTTTCTGAGATTCTCAAATTCTTTGTGAGACCCAAAGTTTGGGAAACATTCAGATATGGCCTTCAACAACAGGCTCAAGCTACGAATGACTATCTCTGCAAACAAATGTCCAAGGGAAAAGTTTGGTGGCTTAGGAAGGAAACTGGAGGGATTCCAAAGGCAAAGTCCTTAGGACTTTTTGGGGCCTCATTCTATATTCTGGGCCAGATCTCTTACTTTCTCAGTTTAAAAATGGTAAAATGTTACTAACCATGTTATCTAATATAAAGATGAATCTATATGTGCATCACAGAAACACAGAATTTGTTAACAGAAGTACAAAATATTGAAGGTGGGATGCTGATCCAACTATCCAACAAACCAGTTTCTAGGTTCTTTCTGATCTATTACCCAGCCTCCTATTTCTTCCTTCAGGAATGAAAATCATTAACACTGAAAGTCAGCTTTTATTTGGGCTCTGGAATGTATTAAGCTGAGGTAGACTTTCATTCCTGAAGCTTAGAGTAATGGAACAAACCACTGGATCAGGAGACAGGAGACTTGAGTGTGGGTTCCCACTCAATTCCTAGTTAGCTGGTTGACCTTGGATAAAGCTCAACCCCCTGATCTAAACAGTGAATTAGATGGGTCTTATCCAATCCTAGGATTCAGAGCAAAACAAAACCATCATGCCAGACAGCCAGTTTTCAGTCCTCAAGGGACTTGTAGCACAGAGCTGCTGGGGCCAACAGAAGGGGTAGGAACCCCAGCTCTGTGGCCTCACATAGCCCTGGGCAAATGACTTCACTCTCGAAAGCCTCTTTTCTCATCTGTAGAAATGAAAATGATGAAATGACATAACCTATACCACAGCACAACAAAACATGGTGCTTTCTCTTTCACTTGGCAGCTGAACACCTTAACTAGAAAGTCTCAGACCCATCCTCAGAGAGACTTTTGAACATCAGAAGGACTGACTGTCGCTATTATCTTAGTCCTCATCCTTAAAATGTCAGTTTCAAATATTTATGAAAGTGGTTATTTCTTTCCACTGAAACAACTCAGAAGTAAAGCAACAAAAACACAACTTCCTTTAAAAATTTTTTTTTAATCTTTATTTTTGAGAGTGAGAGAGAGACAGAGCATGAGCAGGGGAGGGGCAGAGACAGAGAGGGAGACACAGAATCTGAAGCAGGCTCCAGGCTCTGAGCTGTCAACACAGAGCTCGATGTGGGGCTCGAACTCAAGGACCACGAGATCATGACCTGAGCTGAGGTTGGATGCTTAACCGACTAAGCCACCCAGGTGCCCCCAAAACACAACTTCCTGTTGCTAACATGTTAAATGTGGCTAGATATGCCTCCTCTAGGGGCAAGGTTCATGAGAAAAGGAGGGATGAGCAGGTTCCTTTCCAAGCCCAGTGAAAAGTTTAGTTCAAGAGACTGCTGAGGGTAGGGCCCTGCAGTGGCTCAGTCCATTAAGCATCTGAGTCTTGATTTCGGCTCAGGTCATGATCACACAGTTCATGAATTCAAGCCCCACATCAGGTTCTGTGCTGACAGTGTGGAGCCTGCTTGGGATTCTTTCTCCCCCTCTCTCTCTGCCCTTCTCCTCCTCATTCTCTCTCCCTCAAAATAAATAAACATTAAAAAAAAAAAGGCTGCTGAGGAAAAAGATGCAGTTCAATTCTTATTTAAACATCATCAAAATGGAAAGCAATTAAGTAGCAAGTGTTCTGATCTACATAGGTGACCATGACAAGCTTGATGTAGCAGCTCTAAGCCTTCTTCTCTTTGTGATACTGTACTAAATTAAGAAATTTGTCAGGGGTGCCCAGGTGGCTCAGTCAGTTAAGCGTCCGACTTCGGCTCAGATCAGGATCTCATGGTTCGTTGGTTCGAGCCCCATGTTAGGCTCTGTGCTGATAGCTCAGAGCCTGGAGCTTGCTTCGGATTCTGTGTCTCCCTCTCTTTTTGCCTCTCTCCTGCTCATGCTTGGTCTCTCTCTCTCTCAAAAACAAATAATAAACATTAAAAAAATTAAAAAAAGAAATTTGTCCATCTACCAAGAAAATCTATACAGACAGAGACCTAAAATTGCTACTCAAGGGTTCTCCACACTCTCTAATCTGGCTTCCTAGACCTTCTGGGCCCATCTCTCGCTAGCCTTCCTGCCTTATATCTTAGATCTGTCTTCTTGTGCACTTCATTTTGGCCAAACATGATCATTTTCTGAACAGGTCCTACACTTCACTGTTTCTGAGTATTATTTCTTAGTATAATGCCTGGAACACTGTAGGTGATCAATAAATATTTACTGATTCAATGAAATAATTAACTACCCATTCCCTCTACTTAGAATGTTCCTGGTATCTTATTCTTCTTCCTTTTACAGTCTTTATTCTTCAAAATCGAGTTCAAATATTGCCTGCCTGAGGTTACCACAGACGGGAAAACTCTCTTTCCCCCAGAGCATTTTGTTTATATCTCTTATGTAGATATTGCATTTCTTCATTATCTTTACTTCTTGTCTCTCCTACTGGGTCATCAATTCCTGGGGGACCTGCGTTACCTTTTTTTTCCTTTATGTTCCCCATAGGCCCTAGCACAAATGGCATACACAGGTATATCATAAATGTCACAAGTATCATAATTGAATAAATGAATACTGGTCTTTGAGGGAAAAAAATGTCAGCATTTGTCCTATCTTGCCCCTCTGTGTTTAAATACAAAACAAACCCCCTCATTTGCTCAGTGTGGACATTCAGGGAGTTAGAAAACTGTTATGGGTGAGAAGAGGTTGGCCCTGACAGCAGGGATTCTACTCTGAGTTAAAAAGGCAGCAGTAAAGGACAAGGGAGAAGGTGAAGTGGAGAGAAAAAAGAGCTCAGACGGGGCTAAAACATTATGCTCTTGGGGCCATTGGTCCTCTCAGAAATAGCAAACAGGAAAGTGACACTTATTAAAATAGTCAGAAATTGTCAGCCACAGGTAATTCACAAGGCACTCCTGGATGGCAAGTCACTGTTAGCATCCTTACTTGACAGATGGGAAACAGACTCAAATAACTGTTCAAGGGCACCAGTTGTGTTGACTTAAGGTTTCAAATGGCTAATCAGGCCTCTTGGTAGGGCAGCATTCAGACCCCATGGGAACCTGGAAGCAGTGAGTTCCATAGTTAAGTCTGGATAACCTCCCAGAGAAAACATTTTCTTCTCTTTCTCCTCTGAGAACTTGGCTAGTTTCCAAACATGACCTTTAGGGTAAGGCCTCCAGTTGACTAAACAATAAATGGGGAGACTAAGTACAGAAGCATCCCAGAGTACATAGCCAAACAGGAATCTCTCTTCTAAAGGAGATGTCCAAGCTGGGCTCTGAGAAAGAGAATGACGTCACCAGGCCGAGAGAGGCCATGCTACTGTGCCAACCCATTAGTCATCGGCCAAAGGAGAAGAGAAAGCAATTCAAGGGACAGAGCCAACTCCACAACTGCTCAGTGAAGGACTCTTAAGATGACCACCTCTAGCAGGGGCCTCTGGCTGCCTGCTGCCTTCCACCAGCATGGGAGTGTGACAGGACATTGGGAAGAACAAGAAACAGGGCTCTATCCTAACTACCACTAATCAGCTGTGTAATTAACCCCAGATGGGTAGTTTATCATTTAAATCTCATCATCTATAAAAAGAAAAAGTCCATAAAAATGATCCAGAAGTCCTGCTCCAGGTCTGTGGAAAAATATGTGCAATCATGAAAGTCAGTCCTGATCCATAGGACCAACAAAACTTAAATAAAGGAAGTTGGATTAAGGATAAATAAAAATACGACCCATACTCCAACATTACATTTCTGACAACTTCCCTTGCTCAGATATAACTTGAATAGTTAAAGAAAAAGAAAAAGAAAAAGAAAAGGAAAGGGAAAAAGAGAGGGAGGATGGGAGGAAAAAAGGAAGGAAGGAGGAAAGAAGAGAAGAAAATGAAAACTGGTTTTCAATGTCATTTTAGGATAAAATATGAGGAGTTTTATCTTTTGGGGGGATTATCATCCATCCTTACTTAAAAATCAAGTTATCAATGAGTCCTGAAGAATTTATCATTTGCCCCAAACCTTCATTTTCTCCAATGTGGAAAAGGGTTACTAACTACTGGAATGTGAGTGATGTCCTTCTGTGGACACAGGCCAGGCTTGGTCTCTTGGTTGCAGGTTCCAGATACATTCCTTGGCTGGGTTCAGTTCATTGAGTCGATGTGCAACTAATGCAAGTGTTTAGCTTCAATCACAACCACATGCAGTGGTTTTTGATATGTTCTGAGACAATTTAGCTATGCTTCTGGCAGTCACTTAGTTATGTCTGTGCCATATTAGCATAGCAACTAATGCAAAGTGCACCCGAGTAACTGAGGGGACGGTGGCTTCCAGATGAGGTTTGGAAAACAGAACTCATCAGACTCCAGATCAAAAGCTATCGGCAATGGAGTGGCATACAAATGGCATCTAGTTTCAAAGCCTGGTGACTATTTTTAAAAGAGGTCCTGAAAGGAGGGTTTTAAACCACTCTTTTTAATATCAATTTTTCAGTATTTTGTAGCATGTGAAAATAATCGAGAGGTTTTTAAAAGTAATCTGTGTCCAACGTGGGGCTTGAACTCACAACCCCAAGATCAAAAGTCGTATGCTCTACTGACTGAGCCAGCCAAGTGTCCCAAAATAATTGAGAATTTTGATAGACCTTTAGTATGTTTAGATATGAGGTCCTATATATATTGTTCTAGTTTCTTCCCATTATGAATTATAATAATTTGTTTAAAACAGTTAGAAGGGAAAGATGCCTCACCTTGATAATCTTTTCTACGCCAGAAGAGCAGATCATGTAGGTGTGAGGGTTAAATCGGACCTGGTTAACAATAGACCGATGCCCTTTCAGCACCATGAAGGCTCCGTTGACCACCCTACCAATGCCACCTGGGAAGACAGAAGGAAACAAAAATCAAATGATGAAATGGAGCAAAGTAAAGAGGTTCCAGTAATGGCAGACAAACAGTTCTGAACTGGAGCCAAGATTTTTTATTAACTATGCCATCAGCAGAATGCTTAATCTTACAGATAAAGTTGCTATGGAAAGAGGGAAGATGAAATATTCTCTCAGCATATGTGCTCTTACCAAGAGCCTTTATTTAGCCTGTAAGCATTGCCCACGCCCACCCCCTGCAATTCCATTGTCAATGAAGCCACAGGCACCTAAAACATTTCTCAAGTTTTTGATCCCCAAGATAGAACCCAAGTGTTACCTTAGAAAAGGCCAGTCATGAGCAAAATGAGACTGAACTACTTGGGAACAGTTAGGCAGCTGAGCCAGGGACATGCAGAACCAGAAGCATATAATTACTTAAATGCACAGAAAAATCTCTCATCTACTTGCCCTCAATTTCTATGATGAAGGTAGCAAACAAAACAAACATATGAAAACCACGGGGAAAATAATGGAAAAAAATCCTTTTATTACCCTGATAATGGGGAGAGTTAGGGATAAAGAAAGGAGATCTGGGCCACTTCCATAATAGGAAGGGACCAGGTACTAAGAAGTGAATTAGAGTAAGGGCCTTAAAACCGTCACATATGGATTAAAATCAAGAGGCCACTAATAGAAAGCTGTATTTTAAGGACCGTCCTGTAGGCTTTCTTCTTCAGTGACTGAGAAAAGCACCAGAGGCCTGGAACATATAACACAGATGAAGATGTCATCATTTATACACTTGAAATAATCTCAAAGGTTCAACTTCACTGGTAAGGGCATCACACACAACATACACATCCATGTTCTAAACAAGGTCGCTTCTGAGCAACCATCAACAGCTTAGTACACATAAGCCAACCTGTGTCCCCAGCCAACTGGCAAAATGTGATGCGTTCAGACACAAACAAATAAGTGTCTGTTTATCTAAGCAATGAATACCATCGTAGCCCCTACCAGGAGCTTGGCACCACTAGGGCACAAAGTATCAATCAGTAGGCAGCCTTGGCTTCACATACTTCCACCCCACTCCCAACTCCACCTTGTTTAAACATTCATTCTAGACATTTCTCATCTCAGTGTCCTAGGGGGACAATGACTAGGAACAATATCCCTTCTCTAGACATAATCTGGTTCTGGAGAAGGTGTCTTCTTCTGCTTTTGGCCTCCTGACACAATTCCTCTTGTGACTCATGGAAGATATCCCTCTTTATTGCCATGTACATATGTATCTTTTTTATGACAGTGAGAGTTTTCAGACTGCATTGATCTGTTCCTTGGTAGTGCCCACTTAACTAGCACTAGGTGCTTATTCTACTTGGTAAGTGACAAAAACGTCCTTTGCCTAATTTTCCCACCATAGTTGACATTATTAGTGTCTGAATTATCCAGGATGTATAATATACTTAAAGTTATCCATATCTCAACCCAACATCATCAAGTTTGCTAATAAACCTTGGAGAGTGACTAGACCATAGAATAAATGTGTTTTCACGGATCAGGAAAGGTTAAGCACTAAAGTAGGCTGCCATGATGGGAATCCCTAGGCAGCCTGAGTGTACTGGGTTCCTAGAGTGGAGTGGGAGGAGGGGAAGGTAACTTGAGCCTAATCAAAATAAAAATAAACTTGAGAAAATTAAGGACAAGAGATCCATGGGAATCTAAACCAGTCGTCTCAACATAGGGATCTTACCACCCCCCAAAGATTTCCCTTGGATTTTTTTTTTCTTAATATAAGGTTGATTCAAAAAGTAGCATTCCCATTCATGGTTTTCTTCTGAATTCTACCCATACCTGTGCTGGGGTAGTCACTTAGCAAAGAATCTTTGGGTTAAACCTAGTACGGATCTCTTATTTAATCCTACTGCCTCCAAGAAAAGTAATTTAAATGACTCAGAGAATGTGAGTGATTTCTTCCTAACCATACAGCTAGTAAATGGCAGAGTCAGGATATGAACCAGAGCCTGTTTGGCTATAACACCCAATATCCTTTCCACTGTAACAGTGGCCTTTAAGAGATGAAAGGATTTGAATAGGGATGGAGTCTGAAGCTCATAAAATCTTTCTAAATCTTTCTGGCAGTTATCATATGGGTTGGTTTTTTTTTTTTTTTATAAGTCATCAACTTAAGAAAGGGGAAGGGGTAGACTCTATCCAATGGCATCCTGAGTACAAGCTCCATAGTATCACCATAAGACATTGCCAACACTGAATAGTTCACGAAAGAAGAACTGGCTCTCTTGCGTACCTAGAACTGGGGGCGCAATGCCTGAACCAAAAAGTACCTGCTTAGTAAGCACTTGTTGAATGGACAGTGTTTCAGGAGAGGGCAACTCTAGAATAAATACCACCAAAGGAGGACAGATAGAGCATCTCATGTCTTTAAGAATCAACTACCACAGAACTAAATTTTATCAACCAAACTGATCTTAATCTGTTAAAGGTTATTTGGAATACAATTACAGTAACTTTTGGACTTGCAGAATAAGTGAAAGGGTACCCACATCTGTAAATTGAGACCACGGGAAAACTTTCTATTGCTCTTCCATGCTATGTGACCTCATCTGATTTCTCTTCTTGGCAGCAATTTTTTTTAAGTTTATTTATTTATTTTGAGAGAAACACATATATCGCAAGTAGGGGAAGGGCAGAGAGAGAGAGGCAGAAAGAGAATCCCAAGCAGGCTCCACACTCCTGACATGGGGGCTCAAACTCACAAAACTGTAAGATCCTGACCTGAGCTGAAACCAAGAGTCAGATGCTTAACCGACTGAGCCACCCAGGCACGCCAGCAATTTTAATACAGATCTTCTCTCCTTCTTCCCACCCAAACTGATACCTAGGAAATCTGAAAAAGAGGAAATCCATAGAACCAAGAGACTGATGGTAAAAACAGATACAGGAAGAATTATGGCTGCCATGTGTTTAAGGTATCCAAGGCTGTGTACACAAAATCAGAAAAATGAATGGGTTTCAGGGAGGTTCTCGATAGTCCTCCTGGTTTCCAGGTTTGAATGATTGAATATAGCTGATGGTGTATAGTTAGATACAATGATTTTTAGAGAATAAATTTTTATCAGTCCTGGAGATTTGTATAAATAAGATTTCTTCATTCTGAAATGGCTAAGGTCAAGATGCTACTATCAGTAAAAACTTGGGGTCTCCCCTCTCCATTACCTAGCCAGACCATGCCTGTCAATAGCAGGATCAAGTTGGCAGGAGTCAGGCAGGGAATATTTTTTTCTAAGAACTACATAATCTACACATTCTCCCTTCAGGATCATTTCTAAGACTGTGGTGACGGGACTGGTGAGGGTCAACCTCACCCCATGAGCTGAGTCAAGACCTAATCACTAATAATGGATACCAATGAAAAAGCACATACCCGGGAAGAGCCACCTTACTCATTTTTGAGCTGTCATTTGTTTATACACTTCTGTACAAACCAACGATCATTGTGCTGGGCCATCTGCTCTGTCTGGCCCAACCAAACATGTTGGCATCATTCTGTAGGTTTTTTTGTTTTTTTGTTTTTTTTTTTTAAGTCAAGGCCAAAGTTGCTATATCTCCATCTTTCCTTTGGTTCAGAAGGGATGCCAGGGAGGTGAAGAAGGCTATAAATAGGCTTTACCTATTTTACTGCAAGAGTTTAGAAAAGAAAAGGAGTGGGCCTCTCATAAGATTCCAGTATCAGTAACTGACTATCTTAGCAAGATTCCAAGAAACACAAGGGACTCAGAGAAAATACCTTACTTAGAACCCTGATAAAGACCTTTCTAAAATGCCAAAGCCAAGCGTCCCTCCAGAGAAGACAAGGCGCTAAGTGTATAGGCCCTCATTCCCCCTTCCTTACCTATGCTCCTCTTCCTACAACATTCAGCCAGAGATTTGTCCCCTTAGGACTTTCAAGGGTCAGGACAACATTCCCATTTCTTGCCAACTTCAGTTACTTCTGTTTGTCAATTTTATTTGTTTCAACAAAATCCTCTAAGAATGACTATGCTTTCAACTCAAAAGGTAAAAGCAACCTGGTCAAGATTTCTTGATGATTTAGTCTAACAGCAATTTATCAATCACATTGGGAAGAGGTCTTCAGTGGCACTTGGGGCTATAGAACAGGACACTTAAGTATGTTGTAATGAAATAAATCCCAAATCAACCTGGATAAAATACCAGTATTAATTTTCTTGTCAGAGTTTTTGGATTTTTCCCCCCTTCTATTAATTAATGGGTAGGACAAACTCTTTTGTGAGAATGGGAAGGAGAAACAATGGGTAACACTGAGATTAGGGATGGTGAAGTGTGAAAGTGGTAGTGAGGAACCAGGAACAAAGACCAGATGACTGTAAGGGGCTGATGGAAGATAAGAAATTAAGATGGCAGGAGATAAATTTGCATTTCCAAGCAATAGAGTATTGACCCCCATGAACACAGTAAATATCCTCGATCTTCTAAGATTTATGCTGACACATCCAACATAGTAATAAGAGGACTGGACAGATAAGGGCTCAACAGGGGCTCCTGGGTGGCTCAGTTGGTTAAGCTTCCAACTTCAGCTCAGGTCATGATCTCACGGTTCGTGGGTTTGAGCCCTGTGTCAGGCTCTGTGCTGACAGCTCAGAGCCTGGAGCCTGCTTCAGATTCTGTGTTTCCCTCTTTCTCTGCCCCTCCCCCACTTGCACTCTGTCTCTCAAAAATAAATAAAACGTTAAAAAAAAAGGACTTAACAAATGGTTCAATTGAAACTAGTGGAGAATATTGTTGGCTTAAAAAATTTTTTTAGGTTTAGTTATTTATTTTGAGAGAGAGCAAAAAAACACAGGCAGAGGAGGGGCAGAGAGAGAGAATCGGTTAAGCATCTGACTTCAGCTCAGGTCATGATCTCACGGTTCGTGAGTTTGAACCCTGCATGGGGCTCTGTGCTGACAGCTCAGAACCTGGATCCTGCTTTGAATCTGGTGTCTCCCCGTCTCTCCGCCCCTCCCCTGTTCACGCTGTCTCTATCTTCTCAAAAATAAATGCTTAAAAATTTTTTTTAAGTTTTAATTAATTTTTTTTTTTTCAGTAATCTCTATACCCATCATGGGGCTTCAACTCATGATCCAGAGATCAAGAGTTGCATGCTCTTCTGACTGAACCAGCCAGGTTCCCCAGGAAAATATTGTGGGTTTTTTGTTTGTTTTTAGTTTTTTCTTAGGGTCTTTATTTATTTTGAGAGGCAGAGACAGCACAAGTGGGGAGGGGCAAAGAGAGGGGGAAAAAATCCCAAGCAGGCTCCGCACTGGCAGTGAGGCTTGAACTCACAAACTGTGAGATCATGACCTGAGCCGAAATCAAGAGTGGGACCCTCAACCAACTGAGCCACACAGGTGCCCTGAGAATACTGTTAAGAGTGGTATAAAAAAAAACCCTCAATATTCAGGTAAAAATGACAGATTACAGTAAATGAAAAGCTTGTAGCATTTCATGTGATAACTTTATCTGGTAGGCTCTAGGTTGGAATATTAAACAAAATCCTGCAGAATGTACTGATGGGGCAAGACGATGAGCAAATACTTAAAGGAGTGGTACTATTTTGGGGGGGGGGTGCGGGGGAGGAGAGAAGTTGAAAAATCAGGTAAGTGATCATTCAAATGATATAATGGAAATCAAATCTCTGGAATTACCTAGTCCTTTCCTAAGCAAGAAGACTTGGGCTTGGTGATAGTCACCAGAGAATCCAAAGGTTTCATTCAGTCCTCATCCTGCGTATTCGACCTGTCAGCAAGATCCAGCGTAGTTACCTCTCCTTTCTTCACTGCCTTCCTAGGATCACCATCTCTTGGTTTTCCTGCTACTTCATTGGTCACTCCTTGTTGGTTTCCTTTTTGGCTTCTCTCGCTGACTTTTTTTTTTTTAATTTTTTTCACTGTTTATTTTTTTAATGTTTATTATTTATTTTTGAAAAAGAGAGACAGGGAGACAGAGCGTGAGTGGGGAAGGGGCAGGGGAACACAGAATCTGAAGCAGGCTCCAGGCTCTGAGCTGTCAGCACAGGGCTCGAACCCACGAACCATGAGATCAAGACCTGAGCTGAAGTCAGATGCTTAGCTGACTGAGCCACCCAGGCGCCCCATCCTCTCCCTGACTTCTTAACACTTGAATGCCTTAGGGTTCGGCCTTTGCTCTCCTTCTTTTGACTAGGTATGCTCACCTGTTTGGTGATTTCATCCAGTCTTATGGCTTTAAATACAACCTACATATGACCATAACTCAAATTTTTATCTCTAGTCCAGAACGTTCTCTCAAACTCTAGAATTTCATACCTCTATATCCAAACTGTTCAATATCTATCTCTACCTGGATGTTTAAGAGACATCTCAAATGCTACCTGCTTCCCCTCTTCCCTTGGCAAATCTATCAGGAAATCCTGATGCATTTCCCTTCAAAACACAGCTAGACTGTAACCTCTATTACCTTGGCTCAAGCCACCATCACCAGTCACCTGTGTTATGTGAGACTCCTACCAGTCCTCACTCCTATCTTTGGCAGCCCCACTCCCACCATCTATCCTCAACTCAGCAGCTAGAGCGATGCCGTTAAAATAAGCTGGATTGGGTCACTCCTCTGCTCAGAATTCTCTAATGGCTCCCCCGTTTCACCCACAGTAACAGCCTATAGGGACACTCCCTGTGCCCCACTTACCTCTGTGACTTCAACCCCTACTATTCCCCCCCTCCCTCACTCTGCTTCAACACATTGATTTCCTTGTTGTTTCTCAAACACACGAGGCACAGTTTCGCTTCAGAACTTTGCACTAGTTCTACCTAAAATACTCTTCCCCCAGATTTCTGCATGGCTAACTGCCTTACCACTTTGAAGTTTTGCTCAAACGGGATCTCCTCAAAGAGGTCTATACTGAACATCCCATCTAAAAAAAATTACATTTCCCTGCCCCCTCCATACCACTTCCTATCCTCCTTATTCCACTCTATTTATTTTCCATAGCACTTCTAACTTTTTAGACATAATTTACTGTGTCTACTGTTTTTTTTTTTAGTTTATTTATTTATTTAAGTAATCTCTACACTCAGTGTGGGGCTTATCCACGATCGCCAGATCAAGAATTGCACGTTCCTTCGACTGAGCCAGCCAGGTGCCCCTACTGTGTCTACTGTTTATGGTTTGCTTCTCTTGGTAGAGTATAAGCTCCATGATGGCAGGGATCTTTTGTTCCTTTGCTGTATATCCCAACACTTTAGAACAGTGCCTGCGTAGAGTAGGTTGTCAATAAACATTTGTCAAATGAATGAAAAGATGTGCCTGTGGAATATAAGTATACTGGACAAGACCTAATCTTTGTTAGTGGGCTCCATCACCCAATGTGTGGATTATCAAGTGTTTCTCCATCTTCCCTTTGTCGGTGTTGGATGTTTCTTTTACGGCAGTTGTACAATAGTAAGAATGGGGAAATAAAGGGGCTAACTCTTCCTTATGCTTCACAATCCTCTGAAATGCTAATTCCATGAAAACTTTACTGATCCTCCACATCTCTTCAAGACTCCTTTAATGATCTTTTCTATGGGCTTTGGAACCCTCTTTTAAATTAAGTGTGTTCACACACACACCCTTTTCTCATCTTTCTCAGACTGGAAGTTCTTTGCAGCCAAGAAAGTATTTATTCTTTCAATCACCTGTAGTGCTTTGCATAATGTCTTATGTTCGGATACTTAGGAAGTGAACAAATTGAAGTAAATCCCCTCATCATCTTCTCCAAGGAACAAGCCTTGGAGGGGGAAGCTAAAGCTATTATTACCAAAATAATAATTTTGGGGAGTATCTGTTGAGGCAATTAATCTATTTCATTCCTGACACCACTGGTAGAATTAAGATGTTACTGCTCTGAGGGGCAAGGGACTACTTCTTTCCGTGCTATAGCTAAAAGGGTTGTTCAAATAACCTCAGTAATTCCAAAAGGCCTGAGTGAACACTCCCTGAGTCTCTAAGTTTCAAACAAACCATAAGAAGTACAATCAGGGTCCTGACAATACAGAGAGCAGTGGCTGCCTCGTGGGGAGGCACCTAACCACCTAGGAGTTTAAAAACAGCCAGACGAGGACAGCCAGTGCTGTCAGAAAAGCTCCAAGAACCCCACAGACTGCAGTGCTTAACTGCGCAAAAAGTCAGTTTATACTAGTTCCTCTTTCATCGTCTGTACTTCACATGCGTTTGCAACCAACTACTCGTGACCAATTAAAACAGTTGTCTTCCAGCTACAAGGGAGGAAGAAGCAGATGCCCAGGCCTAACCCACTGAGAGTGAACGCATGTCTAGAAAAAGGAGGAGAGACAAGAGCACGCACACATATGCAGGGCCTGTGAAAATGCACGTACAGCTGTTTCCAGCCTACATCCGTGGCCTGCTGGCCGTGGGGGTGGCTGCAGCAACTGGGCAGTGAAACTGCATGTTTTTCCCCTCTATTCAGGGAAAAATCTGTCATAGAGCTTTCCCCCTCTTCAACTACTGATGAATCAAGAGCAACCCTCTTGATTCAAGCACATGCAAGAACAACTCAAATGGCCATTCACAAGGGCACCAGAGGAAGGCAATGTCTTGGATTCTAAGGAGTTTCTCAGAGAAAAGTTAAAAGGGAGAAAGCTTTCTTCACGAGAAATATCATTAAAGAGTAGCTATTGAATAACCCTCAACAATATCCCTAAGAAGGTAGATATTATTACTACGGTTGTACTGTTTATATTGCTAATATTCTTCCTTTACAGATGAAGAAATAAGTTTGGCACGGTTAAACAATTTTTCCAAAGGCTAATCCAGAAGACAAATGGATCAGGTGTTCAAACACAGGCCTACCAACTCTATTACATTATGCTTCTTTCCATAAATAGTAAGGTCTTAGCATAGAGGCATATCTCAAGGGAAGCAACTCTATCTGTGAAAACCCTAAAGATCTTTACAGCAAGAATTAGGGGAAAGGGAAGGAGAAAGTAATATGAAGATTTTCCAGAGACACCCACCTCCACCACATGTTGCCAAACTTCATTACTTCCATACCTAAGTTACTAGGGAGCTAGTATCTTAATATACATAGCAGTAACAATGTCTTACATTTGAAACGCATAGTTTTCAGAGAGCTCCCAAAACTGTTAAATCATTTCATGGGAGGAGAAGGATTTTTACAGAAGAAACTAACGCTCAGACAATTGCTGTAAGGTAACTCAATTAGCCAGTTAGTGGCAGCACTGGACTTGAATCCAGGTATGATTTTAAGCCTAATGCTTTTTCCAATAAACCACACTGGCTCTATACATAACTGTTGGTCTGTTTATTTTAGCTTCAGAATGACCACATAAAAAAGATGCTCTTCCTATGTACTTCAGAAGAGCAAAACATTCTGATGGGCCTGTTCTTTGCCACAGCAGAATTCCCAGTTCTACTCATTCCTCTAATTTTTAGAAAGATTTCTAGAAAATGAGTTATTTTTTTTTAATATGAAATTGTCAAATTGGTTTCCATACAATACCCAGTGCTCATCCCAAAAGGTGCCCTCCTCAATGCCCATCACCCACCCTACCCTCCCTCCCATCCCCCCTCAACCCTCAGTTTGTTCTCAGTGAAAATGAGTTATTTGATATCAAGTAAAAAACAGCCTACTCTTGCCAGGTAGCTAGTTTTATGGTGGGTATTAGGTCTTACATCTCAAAATGATTTCCTCAGCCTACTGGGAAGCCTTAAGCAGATTACTTAGCCAATTTGTTAAATCAGTACCATTTATATAATAAATACATTTCAGCTCTTTGGAGTTTGGAACTGGAGTTCCCCCAGTGATTTTCAGTCTTTGTGAACAGGAGAGTGGAGAAGAAAAGGATGCCCTTGCTTTTGGCTCACACTCAGGACTGCTCTCCACTAGTTCTCTCAGCATTTGGTATGCCCTGCAAAGCATACAGTAGGCATGCGTTAAGTGCTGATGGCTTGTCTTATTAAGGCATATAAGCAAGGCAGTTTCCCCATATTAGCCTGCCTTAGTATCTTCTGTTCAACTGGCAGGCAGGCATGCATAGAGTGAGTGAGCTCGGCCTCATCCATATTTTGTTTAAATCAAAGAGGCCATAGATTAAAGTAGGAATTTCCCCTCAGACTTTTTGTCATCTGAGCATTCAAAGCTAGAACCCACAGGCTGCATCTACCTCATATACTATGCTTGGCTTGCCGAACACTGCTGAATGTTTTTAAAGTTACAAATTCATTGCCAACATTTAAATAGAGAGGTTACATATAAAAATGAGGTGTTCTAAATATCCCTGAAGCCGGGTTTAAGAGTAGGGCTCAAAACAGGAGGAGTTGAGAGCCTGTATAAAGAGGCAGTTATACCATTATGCTCCCCTCTGAGCACACATGGCCAGGAAACTGCCCATTCCCCACACAGGCAGAGACCTCGGGGTGGGATTAAATACAAATCTGTGGGATAGATCTGTGAGAGCCATAGCTCTATTCTCCTACTTGGCTCTTAGAATCATGGCTTAACTACCAAGCAAATACCACTAGCTCAAAGATTCCCATTCGGGGAAAGTAGCTGGTTTCAAGAGCAGAAAGTCAATAGAGAATGTCCAATATTGAAAATTCAAAGATATCAGGAGTTACAGGAAAAGAAAGGAACTGTTGTGTTTAAAAAAAAAAAAAGAAAAAAGTTTTGTAATATTATTTGACTTAAAAATATGTACCTGTATTATTTTGATAAAAAGAAGTACTTATAAAAATAGTGAAAGTTATGAAGAAAGAATAAAAAGAATAGAAAGGAAAAGGAAAGATATATGAACAAGGGAAAAGAAAAGAATGTGGGTGGGTTGTCAGAAGAGTGGCAGGAAGGCTGCATTCGCTAAATGAGCCAAGGTTCACAAAAAATAATGCACAAAGGTGCTTACACACAAAGCAAGACAATGATCAAAGGGGCAGACTTATTGTGATAGACTAATGTTGAAGGGCAATACAGAGAAAACAAACCCCTCCGTTACCAGTTAGCGAATCCAACAAGAAAGGTAATCATAACGTCCTATTCTTCACTTGTGTACAAAGAAACCCAAGCATCAAGTAAAGGATGGGAATCCAGGGCCAACCACAGCCCATGTGGAAACCACAGAGTTCCTAGCCAACTCTAAGTATGAGCAGATCACGGGTTCTGGGGCCTCCAAAAACAGCTTGAGTGATCCCGAGTGTATTTCCTGAAACACCTGGTAGCACACTAAATATCAAGGAGCCAAGATTTTCTCTGGTCAGACTTCATCTGTTGAGCTTATTCAGTGAACCCTTAAACAGAGGTAGAACAAATCCAGAGGCGAGAAATCAGTATAGCAAAGAAAACAAACATCATCTCTTTGAAGAACTGCTAAACTAAACATGGGGGGTGCTATCTCTGGAGAAGATCTAGAAGAGGACATGAGTGCTACCTTCAAATGAGTAAAAAGCTATGAAGAGGAAGAAGGGCCATTCTCATTAAGCCAGCACTCAAGAAACTACCAGGAAACAGAGTAAGACTTATGGAAGAACTTTCTAGTCACTGGCATTACCCTGGGGGAACAAGCACTTTATCATGATGGATATCCTGGCAGAGGTTTTAAGTTATTCCTCAATAAAAGTGTACTTAAATATATGTAAGTTATAAGTCAAGAAAAAATGATTGTGGGGTTGGGTATGTGAACAGAAAATTTTATAGACCACTGATCTGGCCAAATATCCATGCAGTGTTCATGGGATGAATGCTGGGATCTCATGTTTTCATCTTTATTTAGTTGAGAAAATTGTATTTCTATTGTGATTTATTCTTTGATTCGTATTAATTAATTTTTCTTTTTTTCTTGAGGAATTAAAAAAATATCTAGAAAATAGCACAAAAAGTGGAGATTCATAAAGTTGAACACCCTTATAACCAACATCCAGGTCAAAACTTGGAATATTTTCTGGCCATTTTCATGCCCCATGTGCCTCATTCCAATTATAACCCTTTCCCACCCCCTTAATCAACTATTATCCTGATTGCTATATTAATCACCTCTCTGCATTGTTAATAATTTTATGCATCCAAGTGTACATTTCTAAAACTTCAGTTTTGCCTGGTTTTTGTTTTATTTAATATGTCTTTTACATTTCTTAAACAATAGGTTTCCTCCTGTCCATCCGCTCTTTTTCTCATTAGAATGTATTTATTGGAGAAAACAGGCCATTTGACCTATCGTTTCTGACAGTCTGGGTTTTGTGGATGGTATCCTCACACCATAGCACGATTTGCTCCTCTGTCCTCTGTGCTTCCTGCAAACTGAAAGCTGGATCCTGAGGTTTTATTCAGAGTTGTTTTATTTGGCAAGCCTATTAGTAGTATTGTACTCTTTTATCAGGAGGCACACAATGTCTAATTGCTTTTCTTTTTATGATGTTGGCACCTGTCAATGCTCAGTATTTAGATGCATTAATTCATTGAAGCCTGTAAGTGATTACATTAAAATTCTATAATTTCTTTGCAAACATGTCTTTATTAAACCTACATTTTTCGTAGATATTTTCCCTGGATATAGAATTCTGGGTTGGCAGATTTTAATTCTCTAAGCACTTTAGAGATGTCATTCTATTATATTATGACTTCCATAATTTGGCCATCACTCTTATTGTTGCTCATTTATAAGTGATTTGTACATTTTCTTAGGTTGCTTTTGGTTTCTCATCATCTTTTGTTTTCAAGAGTTTGACTTATGATGTGCCTAAGTGTGTTGTATTTATCCTGTTTGTGATTACTGAGTTTCTTGAATCTGAGAATTAGTATATTTCATTTGTTTGGGGAAATTCTTTTAGCTATTACCTCTTCATATATTGTTTCTGCTTCATTTTCTCTCTTATATTTCTGGGACTTCAATTTCATATATGCTAGATCATCTGTGTTCCACTTGTCTCTTACACTGTTCTGCTCTTTCCATTCTCTGTTCTCACTGACCTTTGATATTTTTTATTGACCTGCCTTCTATTCACAAGCCTGTCCACTGTAGGTTAAATCCACCTAGTGCATTCTTAGTTTTAGATACAGTTTTCAGTTTTAGAATGTCTACATAATTGTTTTCTAAATAGATTCCAATTCTCCATTGAGATTCTCCATGTTTCTTCTATTTTCTTTATCACACTTATAATATTTAAGGTCTTTATCTGTTAGCTTCAACATATGGATAATTTTGTGGGTTGGCTCCTATTATTTTTTCCCTCTTTATTAGTGGCCACATTTTTATGCCTCATAATTTTTTTACTGTATGCTGGACACTGTGTGTGTGGGGGGGGGGAGGGAGAGACAACCATAGAGACTGCTATGGACTGAAATGTCTCCCCCAGATACAAATGTTGAAGCCCTAATTCCCAATGTGACTGTATTTGGATATAAGGCTTTTAAGGAAGTCATTAAAGTTACATGGAGTCATAAGGGTAGGACTCTACTCCAATAGGACTGGTGTCCTCATAAAAAGGAGGGACACCAGTAATGTGTGTGCACAGAGAAAAGGCCATGTGAGAACACAGTGAGAAGGTGGTCATTTGCAAGCCAAGAAGAGAAGCCTCAGGAGAAATCAAACTTGCCAGCATCTTGACCTTGGACTTCTAACCTCCAGAACTGTGAGAGAAAATACATTTCTGCTCTTAAAGTCACCCATTTTGTGGGATTTTGTTATAGCAGCCCAAGAAGACTAACAGACTAAAGCTGATTTCCTCCACACCCATTCCACTCTATAGAAAATAAGGTAAGGGGCTGATCATCCTCAATCTAATCAAGAGGAACTAGGTCAGGGCTGGGTTGCTTCTTTAGTAGAAATAAGTCTACTTCTGGTTTCAGAGGTCTCAAAGGCAAGACCTGGAGGGTATATGTGGCAGGATGCCTTCCTCTAATTGGAGTCTGTGTCCTAAGCACCAGAAGATTGCACGATCTCATTCAGCCTTTCTGGTCCAGCCTCATTCTCAAGTGTAAGCCTCCTGGGCTTTTAATGGGGAGTCTGACAAGTCTCTGTTGTCCGCTGTTCTGAATGTTCTGTCCTTTGGAGATTTTAAGCTTAGCTCTTTATCCTCCTTTCCTGTGCAGGTTCACAATCTGGCAAATGCCCAGTGGAGCAGGCCCCTCCCACTAGGGATCTTTTGCCTCCAAAATGCTGTGTTAAGGTGGGAACTGAATTTGGCCTCTCCAGCCCAGCCCCCTAGCTCCCAGGACAACCCCAGCACTCAGCAAAAGTCCTACGGGGAAGAATGGCCATGGGTTTGAGGCACTCCTAGATTGTACTCTGTCATATCAACCCATGTGGTCATTGCAAATTCTGATTTCTTCTGACCCCCAGCAGCCTGCCTGAGGCAGCCCAATCTGCAGCCTCCGCCCAGATGTGCCTAGGAAAGACAAAGGTCAGCACTTTCTGCTCGGCTAGGAAGGGCTCTTCCTTCTCCAGAATTTGAGTTCTTCTAGCACGCTTTGTTGTCGCAGCTCTCTGACACCTTTATGGCAGGAGCTACCTACTGCTTCCTCTGCTGGATCTAGTCCTACAAATCCTTTTTTAAAAACAAATGTTTGTTCATTTTTAAGAGAGAGAAAGAGAGTGTGCGTGCATGTGCGAGCAGGGGAGGGGCAGGGAGGTTGGGGGTACAGATGATCCGAAGTGGGCTCTGACAGCAGAGAGCCTGATGCAGGGCTCCAATTCACGAAATGAGAAATCATGACCTGACCCGAAGTTGGACGCTTACCCGACTGAGCCACCCAGGTGTCCCATAAGTCCTTTTTTAATAGAAAATTTACATTATTCTTTTTTCCTCCTTGAAATAATATTGCCACATTACCTACACCCCCCCCCCATTTCAGCCTAATATATTTTTGCAACTTGGAGGTTTATATACCTCACAGCAATACACAATGTTCTAGGGTTCAAATGGTCAGAAATTTATGGAGTAAATTTCTGAAAGGTTTTCTGGGTGTTTTGTTTTGTTTTCTAAAGTAGAAGGGAAAGGGGGAAGTGGGGAAGGAGAATGGGTACTTTCTTAGGAATACTGATTTTACGAAAGAATACACATGGAATTTGAGAATTTAGAACTGAATTCTTTTAAAGCAGCTGTGCCTATAAAAATACTTGGAAAGTCTAGGTATCCATATCCTGGTTTTAATATTGGAATCCTAAATCAGCTATCAGGTCCCTGCCAACTCCAAGACTGGATAGGTATCTATACTTAAAAAGTCAGCTTGGGGTGCCTGGGTGGCTTGGTCGGTTGAGTGTCCGACTCTTGATTTTGGATCAAGTCATGATCCTAGAACTGTGGGATTGAGCCCTACGTCAGACTCCACGCCAAGTGAAAGCCTGCTTAGGATTCTCTCTTGCTCCTTCTGCCTCTCCCCTACTTGTGTGTGCTCACACACTCTCTCTCTCTCTCCCTCTAAAAAAACAAAAGTCAGCCTAATTGTGGCCCATACCCTAAATCAGTGCAAAAATTAGCTAGGAGAGGAAAAAAACCTAGACTACCATTGTTAAATCTTCTCTGTTCTCTCTTTATACAAACATGAAAAAGATTCCAGAGAACAGTACCACAGGAAGGGGGTTGTCCACTTTCTATTTTAAAAGTCACATTGACTTAATAATTAAGAGCTTTTTTAGATCAGGTAAAAGATAAAATTAGGCCCAAAGATTATTTCTCAGCTAATCAATCTAGAAGATTAGGGGGGTAGGAGACCTACTACAGAACTACCTCTAGAGCTAGAATACCGCTTTGGTTCAGATAGACTGCTGCTGTCCCATCTGGTCGTGCTTCACAGGTAAGCTGCTTCCCTCATGCTTTCCAAATTCCAGAAGGGAAAAAAGGCCTTTTGCAACTTGTTTAGTAACCAGACCACAGTAACAGAATAGTTACATCAAAAGTAGGCTTCAACAAGTTTTGAAAGGCAGATACTTGGTAACAATATTGTTAATTTAGTAATGGGCAAGCCAACAACTTCCCTAAACTCTGAGCACTAGACAAATTTTATGTACTACACTTGGCTTAGTCTCCTATTACTTTCCTAATGGCCATTTTCCAGTTTGATGCCATGTATCACTGGAGCAGATGGCTATATTGAGCTGTCCTTGAGAATAAAAAATAGACATTTTCCTACCAGTAGGAAGCAACCAGTGTAAGACTCAACTGAGCCGAGGACACTATTATCAAGAATGAAGAACAATCCATGCTGTTTGAAAGCACAGATGGCCTAGATCCAAATTTATGGAAAGCTGCAGGTGTTTTTCAGAATACATCTAGAGAAAATGCAGAAATATTTCTTCCTAATTTCTTTGATATCTGTGGTCAGCCAAATCCAGGGAGTGAGCCTATCCATCAACAAAGAAAGTTTCCCTTTACTTGACATCACCAGGGAGGCCAAAGGAAAGGAAGAGGCCCTAACAACTCTTTGTACATAACAAACAGGAATGTGCAGATGGATAATTAAGAAAAAGCATGTAAAAGCAAGATAAAAATATTACAGGTGTGAAAATGGACATAATGGAAATCTATGAAGTCTAAAGAAAAGTTCTTAGGAGGAAAAAAATCTGAGCATCACTATGTCAGTAAGGATCTGTATGAAGGTTAGAGTGAAATCTGGCTTCTAATTTTTATGCTAGTTTCCTTTGGTTGCTTTTCTGATAAGCTTATTCTCTTAAAAGAGAAATATCATCCTCTATTGCTACAGATCAGTCCTTTCAGGGTACAGCATGCCAAAGGTCAGTAGAGCCAACACTAAGTAGGTTCACACTAAGGATATACTCACCTGCTTCTGGATCTGCAGGAATTCTCCACATATACAGGTTAAAGTCATCAGAGCCTGAAAGGATATACTGTTGGGATAAAAAATATATATATTTATTATTTACATATTGATATACATCTACCTATGTGTACAAAGATTCTTTTTACTTTATTTTTTAAGTTTATTTATTTATTTTGAGAGAGAGAGGGTAGGAGCCGGGGAGATGCAGCGAGAGAGAGGAAGAGAGAGAATCCCAAGCAGCTCCATGATAATGTGGGGCTCGGTATCACAAACCATGAGATTATGACCTGAACCGAGATCAAGAGTTGGATGCTCAACCGACTGAGCCGCCCAAGTGAGATTTTTTTAAATAAATAAGACAAATGGGCATATATTCATAAGGCATCATGCAACAAATACCCTCTTTAAAGTGTCTGCCAATAAGGGGCACCTGGGTGGCTCAGCCAGTTAATCATCCAACTTCGGCTCAGGTCATGAACTTCCTGTTCATAGGTTTGTGCCCTGCGTCAGGTCAGCTGTGCTGACAGCTCAGAGCCTGGAGCTTGCTTCAGATTCTGTGTCTCCCTCTCTGTTCCTCCCCTGCTCGTTAGCTCTCTTTCTCAAAGATAAATAAAGATTAAAAAAAAAGTATTTGCCAATTAAAAGGCTCATTGGATAAAATTCAGCCACAACCAAACAACCTAATTCAAAAATGGGTAAAGGACTGGAACAGACATTTCTTCAAAGAAAACATATAAATGCCTAAGAAGCACATGAAAAGATGCTCAGCATCACTAATCATTAGGGAAATGAAAAGCAAAACCACAGTGAGATACCACTTCACAGTCATTGGGATGGCTATTACCAAAACCCCCCAGAAAACAAGTGTTGGGCAAGGATGTGGTGAAATTGAAAACCTATGCACTGCTAGTGGGAATAAATGGTGCAGCCACTATGGAACACCATATGGAGGTTTCTCAAAAAGTTAATCATAGAACTGCCATATGACTTAGCAGTTCCACTCCTAGGTATATATCAAAGAACTGAAAGCAGGAACTTGAGCTATCTGTACACCAATGTTCACAGAAGAATGTTTATGATAGTCAAAATGTGGAAAAGATCTAAATGTCCATCAATGGATGAATGGATGAATAAAATGTGGTATATACATTCAACGGACTATTATTCAGCCTTGAAAAGAAAATCCTGATACATGCTACAACATGGATGAATCTTGAAGGCATTACGCTAAGTGAAATAAGCCAGGTACAAGAAGACAAATATTGTATAGTTCAACTTATGAGGTACCTAGAGTAGTCAAAGTCATAGAGACAGAATGTAGAATGGTAGTTGCCAAGGAATGGGGGGGAAGGGAGGAATGGGGAGCTACTGTTAAACGGGTATGGAGTTTCAGTTTGGAATGAACAAGTTCTAGAAATGGACAGTGGTGATGGTACACACCAATGTGAATGTAGTTAATGCCACAGAATTGCACACTTAAAAATGATTACAATGGAAAGTTTTATGTTATGTGCATATGTATGTGTGTGTGTATGTATATGTGTATATATATATATATATATATTTATTTAAAATTTTTATTATGAAGCATAGTTGACATACAATGTTATATTAGTTTCAGGTGTACAACATAGTGACTTGACAATTCTACACATTACTCAATGCTCACCATGATAAGTGTAGTTACCATCTGTCAGCATATGCCATCAAAATATTATTGACTATATTCCCCATGCCATACTTTTCATCTCCATGACTGAACTTATTTTTTTTAATTATTTTTTTAATGTTTATTTATTTTTGAGAGATACAGAGACAGAGTGTGTGGGGGGGAAGGACAGAGAGAAAGGGAGAGAGAATCCGGAGCAGACGGGCTCTGAGCAAGCTGTCAGCACAGAGCCTGACATGGGGCTTGAACCCACAAACTGCGAGATCATGACCTGAGCTGAAGTCAGACGCCTAACCTGATGCCTGAGCCACCCAGGCACCCTTTAACTTATTTTAAAACTGGAAATTTGTGCCTCTCCCTGGAAACCACCAGTTTGTTTTCTGTATTTATGGGTCTGTTTCTGGTTTTTATTTTTGTTTTTATATTACACATATAAGTGAAATCATATGGTATTTGCCTCTGACTTATTTCACTTAACATAATACCCTTTAAGACTATCCACATTGTTGCAAGTGGCAAGATCTCATTCTTTTTTATGACTAATATTCCATTACACACACACACACACACACACACTTTCTTAATCTATTCATCTATCAATGTATACTTGGGTTGCTTCCGTAGCTTGGCTATTGTAAATATTGCTGCAATAAACATAGGGGTGCATATATCTTTTCATTTTCCTTGAGCAAACACTAAGTAGTGGAATTACTGTATCATATGGTAATTCTATTTTTAATTTTTCAAAGAGCCTCCATATAATTTCCATAGTGATTGCTATGTTATATGTATTTTTATCAGAATTAAAAAAAAAAAAACCCTTTTAATGCAGAAAAAAAATTAGGAGCTTCCCAGAGATCTTTTTTTGCAATGGTAAGCATCCTAAACTTCCCTGCTGTCAACTGACATCTTTGAACAGGAAGCCATTGCCAACCCAGCCATGAATTAGTGCCAGGGGCATAAGCAATCCCCTTTTATGTGGCAGCTCCAAATTACTTCATCTCAGATAGGACACTGAACCAGATTGATTCTAATTAGGACTTATAAAAGCATTGTCTAACATTGCCTAACAGGAACAAGTCAGCAAATCTGACTGCTCATTTACTTGCAAAGATGAACAAAAGTATATTACTTTAAGTTGAAGTCAGCATTACTTCTTGCCTTTTGGTCTCATCTCCTTATCTCCCCAGAAAAAGAAAGGCCTATAGTTTTCTAAAGAAAACTTCTTACTTAAAAATGACAGTGTGAACAATTCCAAAAACTGTTAAGTTCAAATTACACACAACCTCATGCCTAATGTAAATACTTTACAATAATTAAAAATCAATTCAGCAGTCTTCAAAATACCTGTAGGAATATGAGAAAGGAGGCAAAGAAAGGCATGTTTAAAGATAAAACAAATGCTACCCACAGGGGCTAGGTCATGTAGCCCAGGGCACAGTGGAAAAAGAAATGGGTCCAGTTTCCTCATCTGGTTGCTCTCTGTTATTGTCTGAATGTTAATGTTCCCCCACCAAATTCACATGTTGAAATCCTAATGCCCAATGTAATGGTATCAGGAGGTGGGGCCTTTGGGAAGTGATTAGATCATGAGGGTAGACCCTTCATGAACAGAATTAGCACTCTTAATAGAGACCCAACATATGTCTCAAGCTGCCTTCCACTATGTGAGGACACACAGAGAAGTCCACAGTCTGCAACCCAGAAGAGGGCCTTCACCAGAACCCTTGCTGGTCTTGGACCCTGATCTTGGACTTTGAGCTTCCAGAACTGTGAGAAAGAAATTCCTGTCTTTTATAAGCCACCCAGTCTGTGCTGTTTTCTTATAGCAGCCATAACAGACTAAGACACTCTCTGAAGCTCATTTAATTCTAAGATTCTATTATTACTCTGGAAGGAATGGTAGAAATCAGATCAGAGCTAAAAGTCCCTAAGCTGCTGGCTTATGGTTACTTGACAAGTCATTACAGAAATATGCTCAAGACAAGGACACTCAAAGACTAATCTTATAAGACTTCAATTAAAAAGTTTCCTTAACAACATTAAAAAACAACTTGATTTTAAAAATGGGCAAAGGACTTGAATAGACATTTCTCCAAAAGAAAAAAATATATAATGGTCATATACAAATGGCCAATAAACACATGAAAAGATACTCAACATCACTAATCATTAGGGAAAATGCATATTGAAACCAAATAAGATACTGCCTTACACTCATTAGGATAGCTAATACAAAAAAAAAAATAGCTAAGCAAAATTAGTCAGAGAAAGACAAATATCATATGGCTTCACTCATATGAGGACACAGAACAGATGAACATAAGGGAAGGGAAGCAAAAATAATGTAAAAACAGGGAGGGGGACAAAACATAACAGACTCTTAAATATGGAGAACAAACAGAGGGTTACTGGAGTGGTTGTGGGAGGGGGAATGGGCTAAATGGGTAGGGGGCATTATAGGGAATCTACTCCTGAAATCATTGTTGCACTATATGCTAACGAATTTGGATATAAATTAAAAAAATAAAATAAAATAAAAACAGCAAGTAGTTCCTCAAAAAATTCAAACATGATTAAAATTACTGCACGATCCAGCAATTCCACTTCTGGGAAAATATCCAAAGAATTCAAAAGAGGATCTCTAAGAGATATTTGTACACCTGTGTTCACAGCAGCATTATCACATTAGCCAAGAGGTGGAAGCAACCCAAGTGTCCATCAATGTATAAAAAATGTGGTTAATACATACAATGGAACATTATTCAATCTCAAAAAGGAAGGAAATTCTGACTTGTGCTGTAACATGGATGAATCTTGAACTTGCTAAGTGAAATAAGCCAATCACAAAAACATAAATACTGTATGATTCCACTTATGAGGTGCCCAGGGTAGTCGGATTCATTGAGACAGAAAGTAGAATGGTAGTTTCCAAGGACTGGAGGGAAGGAGGAGTGGGGAGCTGCTGCTGTTAAATGGGTATGGAATTTCAGTTTGGGAAGATAAAAAACTTCTGGAGATGGATGGTGGAGATGGTTACACAATGATGTGAATATACTTAATGCTACTAAAGTATACACTTTTAAAAAGTTTCCTTAAAACAAGAAAAAAGTGAATCCTTGTTGCCCTGACTTTAGGATTCATCCAGTAACTAACTCCCTGTAGTTTATAACATTTTCCTTGTTAAAATTAGGAAGCGGGAATTCAGTAGCCCAAGGGCTTTCCTCTCAAGCCTGTTTGCAAAACTACCTACTAGTTAGAGGTAAAGATTCATTGATTACACACTAACGAAGCATTTCTGTGCCAGATACTCTGGGGCTTACAAAGATATGTAAGGTAATACCTGGGTTCCCAAGGAGCTTAAATGAGGTAGAAAACATACATGTAGGTACATGACTACCATTCCATGAAGTAGAAATCACTAGGTGCCATTATGAGAAATAAGATGACTGGTGATTCACAAGAGGCAAAGCAAGATAGATTTGAGCACTGAGCTGGCCTTGGGTAAAGATGTGAAAAGGTGAAAGGAAGGAGCAAAGGTAAAGTAATGGGTGCTGTTTCAGCAGTAACAGGAAGTATGGCATAGCTCAATCCTTGATGCCCTGCTCATATCCCTCAGGCCTTATTGCTGCATGTACTCTACCTGATCTCCAACCGGTTATCTAAGCCAAAGCCTAGGAGGCTGCAGGTTGTTCTGGTGAATGAACACTTCTCAGAAGCAGCACTCAACCAATGACGGATGGGAGTTGGTGTATCAATATTCCAGCTTCCTTGTTCCCAGGTGAAATAACTCTGAAATATATGTTCAATACACTCTCCCCTCAGGATCGAACTCCAACTGCCCACAGTTGTAGCTGGCTCGCTAAACCACTCGTCCTTTCCCTATCTTCCTTCTCCATTCCTCTACTATTTCCTACATTTCCAAATAAATTATGTGCACCTAAAACTGGAACACAAAATAAGACACATGCGGAGACAGAACATAAAAGAAATGTCCACTATTTGTGTGTGTGCATGTACATACATATATATATATATATATATATGGCATGAAACTTATCTATTACTCAACATCTCATTTCATGCTCTATGTTTAAAAGAGGCTATAAGACTTTATAGACTTCCTGCTCCCTTGCCCCCCCTCCCAACCTTTCTCAAACTAAACAAGCAACAAATATTAAGAAAAGGTGAAAAAAAAGTGAGACAAGGCCGGGCTTATCCGAGGTTTACTATTTCATAGTGAAGGATCAGTGCTTGCCTATTTGTTCAGCTATTCAGCAGGGAAAGTCATGACCAGGTAAAAGGGACTCCCAGACAGAATGCTGACTCAGAAGACTGCCTTAGAAGGAAGAAAACTCCCACAGAGTTAAGGCCTCTTGGATTTAGTATGACAGCTCCTAAAATATGTAGAAAATGCATACAATGTACAGGCTTCCCCTCAGGGATAAGGGCAACTCCTGACCCTCTCTTCCTCTTGGAACCATCACAAGGGAACAGCTTGGGATGATTTCCAAGGCGGGGGTCTTGACCCACTGCCGTCTAGTCAGACCGTTTAAGTGTTCACACACTGGAATCACAAAACTGCCCTGGAATTCATTTATGGCATTTCATGGTTGTCTGCTGGGCCCCTTCCAGCATTAAAAATTGGCTGCCTGGGATACTGCTGACTGTGGGAGACTGAAATAAAAATGAGTTCATCCTTTATTCATTAAACAAATATTTACCCAATGTCTACTATGTGTTGGGCACTGTTCCAAGGAAAGAAATACAGAATTGGTCAAAAAAGATGCTGTCCCTGCCCTCATGAAGCTTGCATTTTATTGGACGGGGACAGAAAAAATTATATGCATGTGAGAGGACAATGGGTAGAGGAAAAAAAAGATAAGAATATATTAAAAAAATATATACATATATATTCACATATGTATGTATGTATCTGATGATGGTAAGTGTTATAAAGAAAAATTAGGGGTGCCTGGGTGGCACCGACTCCAGCTCAGGTCATCTCACAGTTTGTGGGTTCAAGCCCCATGTTGGGCTCTGTGCTGACAACTCAGAGCCTGGAGCCTGCTTCAGATTCTGTCTCCCTCTCTCTCTTCCCCTTCCCTGCTCATGCTCTGTCTCTCAAAAGTAAGTAAAAAGTTAAAAAAAAATTTTTTTAATAAATAAAAATCAAGTTATTAAAAAAAAAGAAAGATTAAACAGGAGGTTAGGACATATAGGGAGGGAGTACTGGGAGTTTGTTATTTCTGTTTTATATACAGTGGTCACAGAAGGCCTCTCTGATAACATGGCATTTTAAGCAGAGCTCTGAAGGAAGTGAGAGAGCCAAGTTATAGGAGTATCGGGAGAAGAGTACTCCAGGAGAGGGGATGGAGTTCTGAACTAATTTAAAACATATGGTAGCCAAAAGAGCTCTTCTTCTTCTTCTTTTTTTTAAAGCCTCGCAGGAATACAAGATTATTTCAAGTGGGCTGAGTGCAGAGATACGTTTAACATCATCAGGGAAGTTGGAAACGTTCCCCTCTTCTAAGGCTGTGTTGGAAGGGCCCACCTCCTCCTGGAGTCGGACTGGAGCCTCCAACTAAGGCCCTGTTAATAGACAGTCCTTAAGAGGACAAATGGACACTGTAGGTCTTGATTGGCTTTCTCCCACAAATATTTAAATATTTGTTGTGGGGTGCAAGGAAAAACGAGCAAGAAAGCAAAGACCAAATAGTATCAACACCAATCAGTACCAAAAAACCCAAAGTTTACAATTTATACCCAAACGTAGAAACATAATAATTATTTGAATTAACCAGAAAATTGAACATCGCCTCAAGTGGTGAAACTGAAGGCATGGGTTTTTCTCTCTCTCTCTCTCTTTTCCTTTTTACCTTGATATCTAATTTCAAATAGTATCTGCCATTCTTACCCAGGGATTCTGGTGTTGAATCTGAAGCTGACCTGCAATAAAGGCTTCTGGCCTAGATAACAGAAAGGTTCAGCAGCACATAACCCCTTAAAAAAGGATAAGCTATAGGGGCACCTGGGTGGCTCAGTCGGTTAAGTGTCTGACTTCAGCTTGGGTCATGATCTCATGGTTTGTGAGTTTGACCCCACGTCGGGCTTTGTGCTAACAGCCTGGAGCCTGGAACCTGCTTCAGATTCTGTGTCTCCCTCTCTCTCTGCCCTGCTCACGCTCTGTCTCTTTCTCTCTCAAAAATAAATAAACATTTAAAGAAATTGGGGCGCCTGGGTGGCTCAGTCGGTTGAGCGTCTGACTTCAGCTCAGGTCATGATCTCGCGGTCTGTGAGTTCGAGCCCCGCGTCCGGCTCTGTGCTGACAGCTCAGAGCCTGGAGCCTATTTCCAATTTTGTGTCTCCCTCTCTCTCTGCTCCTCCCCCATTCATGCTATGTCTCTCTCTGTCAGAAATAAACTTTAAAAAAAAAAGAAAGAAAGAAATAAAAATTAAAAAATAAATAAAATAGATAAGAAACATCATGGGGAAAAAATGGTTGCCCAAATTCCTACGTTTAACATTTTTATTCCCTTTTGTAATGGAGGACTTCACAAGCAAAATTCACATTTAAAACACCACCATGAGAAAACATAAAGATTACTATTCAGTTTTAGAAAAGCAAAAACTAAATAAGGTGCTATTAAGTGTGTGGCCAAGGGAGGATATGAATATGAAGAATTCATTACCTCCTCTTAGGTCTTTTCTTTGACTTTACTCCAAACAGTGAGGGATAAATGACAAATTAAAAATTCACTTTATATGGGTCTTTTGCTCTATATCCTAACTGAGATGAATAGGGCAGGGCTTCAAAGAAGGAGAAAAAATATTTTAGATAGTCAGGCAATTAAAGCCCCATTTCCCAAAATGCTCTAGATTGGGGTTGGCAGACAGGGGGAGGTGGGAGACCCACAGGTTTCTTCGGATCAGAGAATGGGAGAAGTACTTAATTTTAATTTGTAAGATGGGTGATATCAATACAAAAACGAGCATAAATTACACAAATTACGGATTCACATCCTCCATAATCCTTCCCAGCTGGCCACAAAGTTTAAGGGTTAGCCACACTCTGACCCATCTCACTGTTCATTTGTTGTGTAGTCCAAGAGGACAGCCTGTTACCTGATCTTGAAGTAGCCTAGTTCTAAATAGAGTTAACCTGAGGCCAGTGCATTTTCTCTAACCCAGTATCAGTTTGGAGCTATTAACCTGTTCAAGCAGAGGGATACAACAACTGTTCTTCTCAATAGATTTCAAGAAGGAGCCACCACCATCAACAAGAAAAAAAGATTACTGCATTCGGAACTCTGTCACTGTCTCATTTGCCTACATATCCTTGTCAATCTATGAACCCAGAAAACAGCCATTCACCAGCACCCTACCCTGGTAGGCTGCCGCAATGCCCAGCAGCCCCTCCAGGAATTCCTGCCCCTTTCATCTCCTAGTATTCTCAAGTTACACAAGCTCTGAGAAAGACCTTTTTCTATTTGCAAAGGCATTTTGCTAGCTCAATACCAAGAGAAACCCATGCCTCTAAATATAGAGACCACCTTTGTAGAGTCACCCAAGTTGTAAGAAATTTTTAATAACCCGAAGATTCAAAGAGGGATCTAAACCTGGCTTGGCCTGTCACAGCAAAACTGCTTATTAAATAGAAGCTTCTTGGAAAAAAACAAAACAAAACTGCAAATTTATTAGCCATCTTCAAGCAAAGCAACTATTCTTCTCTCCCTAACACCTGTATTTAAACACATCATAGATAACTCCCTACTATCAATAGTCTAAGGTCTCGTTGGGTTTAGAAACATAGATATAAATAAAAACTGCCCCCTTCTTCCCATCCAAAATCCACATTAAAAAGAAATTCTATTTACATTTTTTTTTCAACTTTTTTTTAATTTATTTTTTGGGACAGAGAGAGACAGAGCATGAACGGGGGAGGGGCAGAGAGAGAGGGAGACACAGAATCGGAAACAGGCTCCAGGCTCCGAGCCATCAGCCCAGAGCCTGACGCGGGGCTGGAACTCACGGACCGCGAGATCGTGACCTGGCTGAAGTCGGACGCTTAACCGACTGCGCCACCCAGGCGCCCCTAAAAAGAAATTCTAGATGGCAGGACGGATAGGCCATCACCTGATATGCTCCAAGAATAACCCAATAAATGTCTTAACAGGCCTTTTGCTAAAAGAAATCTTTCTGCTCAATTTCTCTCTAAGTGTATATATATCTAAGTGTGTGCCTGTATATTTGCACAACATTTGATATTCCTCAACATCTGTTGATAAAGAAGGGAACATCGATCAATTACTATTCATTGAGTACTGATCAACTTACATAGTTCTCCAAGGCTCCTTCCATAGTAATTGACTAATTAGACTCCAACAAATGGCATGTCTGTCTAATTAACTGTATTGACTAGGATAGAAAAACCAGATGGCTTTCTAGCCTAGATTAGTAACAGCGGACAGGCTACTCTTTAAATCAAACAAACTCTTACTTCTTCCTGCCCTTTTGTCAGAAAGGGACAAAAATGCGATTGACCAATTTTATGATGTGCTCTCTAGAAGACTATTTCCAGAAAAAGGTTTGCCATTGGTATATAATACTCATATCATTTATACTCAGTACCTGCCACAAACGTCATCCAAAGCAATCAGGGAGGGGCACCTGGGTGGCTCAGTGGTTAAGCATCCAACTTCAGCTCAGGTCATGATCTCACAGCTCATGGGTTCAAGCCCCCCCGTGGGACTCTCTCTGCTTTCAGCACAGAACCAGCTTGGGATCCCCTGTCTCCCTCTCCCTCTCCTCCTCCCCCACTCACACGGTCTCTCACTCTCTCAAAAATAAAAAAACATTTTAAAAAATTAAAAAAATAAAGTTCCCTTTAAAAAAGCAATCAGGGAAATTTTGCTTTGGAAATGGTCAAAGTCATAGGTTTATCTGATTTATGGTAGAAGAAATAGAATTCCATTGGCTCCCACAGAAGAATACAAATATATCGGGGCACCTGGGTGGCTCAGTCGGTTGAGCGTCCGACTTCAGCTCAGGTTATGATCTCACAGCTCGTGGGTTCGAGCCCTGCGTTGGGCTCTGTGCTGACAGCTCAGAGCCTGGAGCCTGCTTCGGATTCTGTGCCTCCCTCTCTCTCTGCCCCTAACCCACTCGCATTCTGCCTCTATCTCTCTCAAAAATAAACAAACATTAAAAAAAAAATTAAAAAAAAAAAGAAAAAAGAATACAAATAGACATACTCGTAAGATTACCACTATTTTTTAAAAATTTCATTGTTGAATTGGAATATATCTTTTTTTAATGTTTGTTTATTTTTGAGAGAGAGAGACAGAGCGTGAGCTGGGGAGGGACAGAGAAAGAGGGAGACAAAGAATCAGAAGCAGGCTCCTGACTGCAAGCTGTCAATACAGAGCCTGACTTGGGCTCGAACCCACAAACCGTGAGATTATGACCTGAGTAGAAATCGGATGCTTAACTGACTGGGCCACCCAGTCGCCCCATATTACCACTATTTTTTGCATGTAAAGTTACATGATTCTTGCTTCTTTGGACCATTTGCCATTTTGGCTCCACTAGGCTCCTGGAATTCTTTGGTTTATTAAAATAACTAACTTTTATGGGTTCTAAGTAGGAAAAATTCTATTAGTAAAGAAACGTTCCATAAAGACAGCCAATAATAGTCAAATAATCAGTAGGGAAGAAATTTAAAAATGCTCTAAATCTCCAACAGCTGCTTGTAACAAAGTAGCCTGCATTACTTAGAATTTTTATTTGGCAAAAGTCTTTTGGAAACCTGGGCAATCAACCCAATGGCCTTCAGCAACTAATCTCTCCTCTGTGGGTCTCAGTTTTTGTCTGTGGGGTCTGGAAAGTGGAGAGATGGCATCATTCATTTCAGTCTGCATATGAGTATTTCTATTCCATTCAAGCAAGGGTCTCCAACTATTCAGAGGAAGAAATGTCACTTTTTTGTCCAAAGTTTGAAGACACCCCAAAAAGAGGCAAAAGTACTGGAAGTAAAATCTCGAAGGAGGATGGGGCAGGTAGAACAGGAAAAGTTATACTGTTCCCTACCAGGAATTTCTTAATAGAGCCCAGTCTCTGAGCCAGGAACTACATTAAAGGAGAACTTTGGGGTACCTAAGTGGCTTAGTCAGTTGAGTGTCTGAATTTGGCTCAGGTCATGATCCCAGGGTTGTGGGATTGAGCCCCACTTCGGGCTCCATGCTGAGTGTGGAGGCTGCTTGGGATTCTCTCTCTCCCTCTGCCCCCCTCCCCCCTCTTGTGCTCCCTCTCTCTCTAAAATACAAAATAAAGTACATTTTTTTTTAATTTTTTTTCAACATTTTTATTTATTTTTGGGACAGAGAGAGACAGAGCATGAACGGGGGAGGGGCAGAGAGAGAGGGAGACACAGAATCGGAAACAGGCTCCAGGCTCCGAGCCATCAGCCCAGAGCCTGATGCGGGGCTCGAACTCACGGACCGCGAGATCGTGACCTGGCTGAAGTCGGACGCTTAACCGACTGCGCCACCCAGGTGCCCCAATAAAGTACATTTTTAAAGAATTTCTTTAGGGGCACCAGGGTGGCTCAATCAGTTAAGTGTCAGCTCAGGTAATGATCTCGCAGTTAGTGAATTTGAGCACAGCACAGAGCTGTGCTTCGGATCCTCTGTCTCCCCCTCTCTGTGCCCCTCCCCTGCTCATGCTCACTCCCTCTCTCTCTCAAAGATAAACATTAAAAAAAATAAATAAATAAAGGAGAACTGTCATGTTGTGTCACCAGATCACATCAATCTCTTAAGAACTCTTTTTTTTTTTTAATTTAATTTATGTTTTTAATTTACATCCAAGTTAGTTAGCATACAGTGCAACAATGATTTCAGGAGTAGATTCCTTAATGCCCCTTACCCATTTAGCCCATCCCCCTCCCACAACCCTTCCAGTAACCCTCTGTTGTTCTCCATATACTTAAGAACTGTTCTTAAGAAATCAGTACACCTAGTATTCCTTCTTAGATGAACAATTACAAACCAGACCATATTAACAGGCCTGCATGTACTCCAAAATCTTTTAAGCTTTCTAAGCTCTACAACTACATCAGTAAATGGACTAAAAGATGACTTAATCCATGGCTAAAATCTTATTCCAGGATTGCTAACACCTTAGAACCTCCAGGTTTCAGGAATTCCACAAAGTCTAATTTTCTATGCAAAATGATGTGCATATGTACATTTTCCTGAAATAAGTATTCATAGCTTTTAGATATTTAAAGAGGTTTAGGATTCCAAAAGAGTTATAAATGGCTGATTTAATAAACAAGTTATTTTCATGCTATCTTTTTTTATAAAATAA